>NW_027457638.1:3202083-3522291 GCF_050624435.1 Tenrec ecaudatus | reverse complement strand
ATTAGGCTAGGGCACCCCTAGGCTTAGGCTAGGGTACCCCTAGCCTTAGGCTAAGGCTAGGGCTCCCCTAGCCCAAGGCTAGGGCATCCCTAGGCTTAGGCTAGGGCACCCCTAGGCTTAGGCTAGGGCACCCCTAGGCTTAAGCTAAGGCTACGGCTCCCCTAGCCTAAGGCTAGGGCACCCCTAGTCTTAGTCTTGGGCACCCCTAGGCTTAGGCTAGGGCACCTCTAGGCTTAGGCTAAGGGTAGGGCTCCCCTAGCCTAAGGCTAGGGCAACCCTAGCCTAAGGCTAGGGCACCCCTAGGCTTAGGCTAGGGCACCCCTAGGCTTAGGCTAGGGCACCTCTAGGCTTAGGCTAAGGCTAGGGCTCCCATAGCCTAAGGCTAGGGCACCCCTAGGCTTAGGTTAGGGCACCCCTAGGCTTAGGCCAGGCCACCCCAAACCTTAGGCTAGGTCACCCCAAGGCTTAGGCTAAAGCTAGGGCTCCCCTAGCCTAAGGCTAGGGCACCCCTAGGCTTAGGCTAGGGCACCCCTAGGCTTAGGCTAAGGCTAGGTCTCCCCTAGCATAAGTCTAGGGCAGCCCTAGGCTTAGATTAGGGCACCCCTAGGTTTAGGCTATGGCACCCCTAGGCTTAGGCTAGGGCACCCCTAGGCTAAGGCTAGGGCTCCTCTAGCCAAAGGCTAGGGTACCCCTAGGCTTAGGCTAGGGCACCCCTAGGCTTACTAGGGCACCCCTATGCTTAGACTAGGGCACCCCTAGGCTTAGGGTAGGGCACCCCTAGGCTTAGGCTAGGGTACACCTAGGCTTAGGCTAAGGCTAGGGCTCCTCGAGCCTAAGATTAGGGCACCGCTAGGCTTAGGGTTGGGCACCCCTAGGCTTAGGCCAGGGCACCCCTAGCCTTATGCTAGGGCACCCCAAGGCTTAGGGTAAGTCCATGGCTCCCCTCGCCTAAGGCTAGGGCACCCCTAGCCTTAGGCTAAGTTTAGGGCTCCTCTAGCCTAAGGCTAGGGCACCCCTAGGCTATGGCTAGGGCTCCCCTAGCCTAAGTTTAGGGCACCCCTAAGCTTAGGCTAGGCCATCCCTAGGCTTAGGCTAAGGCTACGGATCGACTAGCCTAAGGCTAGGGCACCCCTAGGCTTAGGCTAGGGTACCCCTAGGCTTAGGCTAAGGCTAGGGCTCCCCTAGCGTAGGGCTAGGACACCCCTAGGATTAGGCTAGGGCACCCATAGTCTTAGGCTAGGGCACCCCTAGGCTTAGACTAAGGCTACGACTCGACTAGCCTAAGGCTAGGGCACCCCTAGGCTTAGGCTAAGGCTAGGGCTCCCATAGCCTAAGGCTAGGGCACCTCTAGCCTTAGGCTAGTGCACCCCAAGGCTTAGGCTAGGGCACCCCAAGGCTTAGGCTAGGGCACCCCAAGGCTTAGGCTAAGGCACCCCTAGGCTTAGGCTAGGGCACCCCTAGGCTTAGGCTAAGGCTAGGGCTCCCCTAGCCTAAGGCTAGGGCACCCCTAGGCTAAGGTTAGGGCACCCTTAGGCTTAGGCTAGGGTACCACCAGGATTAGGCTAAGGCTAGGGCTCCCCTAGCCTAAGACTAGGGCACCCCTAGGCTTAGGCCAGGGCACCCCTAGGCTTAGGCCAGGTCACCCCTAGGCTTAGGCCAGGGCACCCCTAGGCTTAGGCTAGGGCACCCCTAGGCTTAGGTTAGGGCACCCCTAGGCTTAGGCTAAGGCTAGGGCTCCCCCAGCCTAAGACTAGGGCACCCCTAGCTTAGGCCAGGGCACCCCTAGGCTTAGGCTAAGGCCAGGGCTCCCCTAGCCTAAGACTAGGGCACCCCTAGGCTTAGGCCAGGGCACCCCTAGGATTAGGCCTGGGCACCCCTAGGCTTAGGCAACGGCACCCCTAGGCTTAGGCTAGGGCACCCCTAGGTTTAGGTTAGGGCACCCCTAGGCTTAGGCTAAGGCTAGGGCTCCCCTAGCCTAAGACTAGGGCACCCCTAGGCTTAGGCTAGGGCACCCCAAGGCTTAGGCTAGGGCACCCCAAGGCTTAGGCTAAGGCTAGGGCTCCCCTAGCCTAAGGCTAGGGCACCTCTAGGCTTAGGCTAAGGCACCCCTAGGCTTAGGCTAGGGCACCCCTAGGCTTAGGCTAAGGCTAGCGCTCCCCTAGCCTTAGGCCAGGGCACCCCTAGGATTAGGCAAGGGCACCCCTAGGCTTAGGCCACGGCACCCCTAGGCTTAGGCTAGGGCACACCTAGGTTTAGGTTAGGGCACCCCTAGGCTTAGGCTAAGCCTAGGGCTCCCCTAGCCTAAGACTAAGGCACCCCTAGGCTTAGGCCAGGGCACCCCTAGGCTTAGGCCAGGGCACCCCTAGGCTTAGGCCAGTACACCCCTAGGCTTAGGCTAGGGAACCCCTAGGCTTAGGCTAAGGCTAGGGCTCCCATAGCCTAAGGCTAGGGCACCCCTAGGCTTAGGCAGGACACCCGTAGGCTTACTAGGGCACCCCTAGGCTTACTAGGGCACCCCTAGGCTTAGGCTATGGCACCCCTAGGCTTAGGATTGGGCACCCCTAGGCTTATACTAGGACACCCCTAGGCTTAGGCTAAGGCTAGGGCTCCCATAGCATAAGTCTAGTGCACCCCTAGGCTTAGGCTAGGGCACCCTTAGGCTTAGGCTAAGTTTAGGGCTCCTCTAGCCTAAGGCTAGGGCACCCCTAGGCTTAGGCTAGGGCACCCCTAGGCTTACGCTAGGGCACCCCTAGGCTTAGGCTAGGGCACCCCTAGGCTTAGGCTAAGGGTAGGGATCCCCTAGCCCAAGGCTAGGGCACCCCTAGGCTTAGGCTGGGGCACCCCTAGGTTTAAGCTGGGGCACCCCTAGAATTAGCCTAAGGCTTGGGATCCTGAGCCTAAGGTTAGGGCACCCCTAGGCTTAGGCTAGGCCACCCCTAGGCTTAGGCTAAAGCTACGGATCAACTACCTAAGGCTAGGGCACCCTTAGGCTTAGGCTAGGGCACCCCTAGGCTTAGGCTAAGGCTAGGGCTCCCCTAGCGTAGGGCTAGGACACCCCTAGGATTAGACTAGGGCACCCATAGTCTTAGGCTAAGGCACCCCTTGGCTTAGACTAAGGCTACGGCTCGACTAGCCTAAGGCTAGGGCACCCCTAGGCTTAGGCTAAGGCTAGGGCTACCATAGCCTAAGGCTAGGGCACCTCTAGCCTTAGGCTAGGGCACCCCTAGGCTTAGGCTAGAGCACCCAAAGGCTTAGGCTAGGGCACCCCAAGGCTTAGGCTAAGGCTAGGGCTCCCCTAGCCTAAGGCTAGGGCACCCCTAGGCTTAGGCTAAGGCACCCCTAGTCTTAGGCTAGGGCACCCCTAGGTTTAGGCTAAGGTTAGCGCTCCCCTAGCCTAAGGCTAGGGCACCCCTAGGCTTAGGTTTGGGCACCCCTCGGCTTAGGCTAGGGCACCCCTAGGCTTAGGCTAAGGCTAGGGCTCCCCTATCCTAAGACTAGGGCACCCCTAGGCTTAGGCCAGGGCACCCCTAGCTTAGGCCAGGGCACCCCTAGGCTTAGGCCAGGGCACCCCTAGGCTTAGGCTAGGGCACCTCTAGGCTTAGGTTAGGGCACCCCTAGGCTTAGCTTAAGGCTAGGGCTCCCCCAACCTAAGACTAGGGCACCCCTAGCTTAGGCCAGGGCACCCCTAGGTTTAGGCTAAGGCTAGGGCTCACCTAGCCTAAGATTAGGGCACCCCTAGGCTTAGGCCAGGGCACCCCTAGGCTTAGGCCAGGGTACCCCTAGGCTTAGGCCACGGCACCCCTAAGCTTAGGTTAGTGCACCCCTAGGTTTAGGTTAGGGCACCCCTAGGCTTAGGCTAAGTCTAGGGCTCCCCTAGCCTAAGACTAGGGCACCCCTAGGCTTAGGCCAGGGCACCCCTAGGCTTAGGCCAGGGCACCCCTAGGCTTAGGCCAGTACACCCCTAGGCTTAGGCTAGGGAACCCCTAGGCTTAGGCTAAGGGTAGGGCTCCCATAGCCTAAGGCTAGGACACCCCTAGGCTTAGGCAGGGCACCCGTACGCTTACTATGGCACCCCTAGGCTTAGGCTATGGCACCCCTAAGCTTAGGATTGGGCACCCCTAGGCTTATACTAGGACACCCCTAGGCTTAGGCTAAGGCTAGGGCTCCCATAGCATAAGTCTAGTGCACCCCTAGGCTTAGGCTACGGCACCCTTAAGCTTATACTAGGAAACCCCTAGGCTTAGGCTAAGGCTAGGGCTCCCATAGCATAAGGCTAGGGTTCCCGTAGGCTTATGCTAGGGCACCCCAAGGCTTAGGGTAAGTCCATGGCTCCCCTCGCCTAAGGCTAGGGCACCCCTAGACTTAGGCTAGGGCACCCCTAGGCTTAGGCTAGGGCACCCCTAGGCTTAGGCTAGGGCACCCCTAGGCTTAGGCTAAGGCTAGGGATCCCCTAGCCTAAGGCTAAGACACCTCTAGGATTAGGCTAGGGCACCCCTAGGCTTAGGCTAGGGTACCCCTAGCCTTAGGCTAAGGCTAGGGATCCCCTAGCCCAAGGCTAGGGCATCCCTAGGCTTAGGCTAGGGCACCCCTAGGCTTAGGCTCGGGCACCCCTAGGCTTAAGCTAAGGCTACGGCTCCCCTAGCCTAAGGCTAGGGCACCCCTAGTCTTAGTCTAGGGCACCCCTAGGCTTAGGCTAGGGCACCTCTAGGCTTAGGCTAAGGGTAGGGCTCCCCTAGCCTAAGGCTAGGGCACCCCTAGGCTTAGGTTAGGGCACCCCTAGGCTTAGGCCAGGGCACCCCAAACCTTAGGCTAGGTCACCCCAAGGCTTAGGCTAAAGCTAGGGCTCCCCTAGCCTAAGGCTAGGGCACCGCTAGGCTTAGGCTAGGGCACCCCTAGGCTTAGGCTAAGGCAAGGTCTCCCCTAGCATAAGTCTAGGGCAGCCCTAGGCTTAGATTAGGGCACCCCTAGGCTTAGGCTATGGCACCCCTAGGCTTAGGCTAGGGCACCCCTAGGCTAAGGCTAGGGCTCCTCTAGCCTAAGGCTAGGGTACCCCTAGGCTTAGGCTAGTGCACCCCTAGGCTTACTAGGGCACCCCTATGCTTAGACTAGGGCACCCCTAGGCTTAGGGTAGGGCACCCCTAGGCTTAGGCTAGGGCACACCTAGGCTTAGGCTAAGTCTAGGGCTCCTCGAGCCTAAGATTAGGGCACCCCTAGGCTTAGGGTTGGGCACCCCTAGGCTTAGGCCAGGGCACCCCTAGCCTTAGGCTAGGGCACCCCTAGGCTTAGGCTAAGGCTAGGGCTCCCCTACTCTAAGGCTAGGGCACCCCTAGACTTAGGCTAGGGCACCCCTAGGCTTATACTAGGACACCCCTAGGCTTAGGCTAAGGCTAGGTCTCCCATAGCATAAGGCTAGGGTTCCCCTAGGCTTATGCTAGGGCACCCCAAGGCTTAGGGTAAGTCCATGGCTCCCCTCGCCTAAGGCTAGGGCACCCCTAGGCTATGGCTAGGGCTCCCCTAGCCTAAGGTTAGGGCACCCCTAAGCTTAGGCTAGGCCATCCCTAGGCTTAGGCTAAGGCTACGGATCGACTAGCCTAAGGCTAGGGCACCCCTAGGCTTAGGCTAGGGTAACCCTAGGCTTTGGCTAAGGCTAGGGCTCCCCTAGCGTAGGGCTAGGACACCCCTAGGATTAGGCTAGGGCACCCATAGTCTTAGGCTAGGGCACCCCTAGGCTTAGACTAAGGCTACGACTCGACTAGCCTAAGGCTAGGGCACCCCTAGGCTTAGGCTAAGGCTAGGGCTCCCATAGCCTAAGGCTAGGGCACCTCTAGCCTTAGGCTAGGGCACCCCAAGGCTTAGGCTAGGGCACCCCAAGGCTTAGGCTAGGGCACCCCAAGGCTTAGGCTAAGGCACCCCTAAGCTTAGGCTAGGGCACCCCTAGGCTTAGGCTAAGGCTAGGGCTCCCCTAGCCTAAGGCTAGGGCACCCCTAGGCTAAGGTTAGGGCACCCTTAGGCTTAGGCTAGGGTACCACTAGGATTAGGCTAAGGCTAGGGCTCCCCCAGCCTAAGACTAGGGCACCCCTAGCTTAGGCCAGGGCACCCCTAGGCTTAGGCTAAGGCCAGGGCTCCCCTAACCTAAGACTAGGGCACCCCTAGGCTTAGGCCAGGGCACCCCTAGGATTAGGCCTGGGCACCCCTAGGCTTAGGCAACGGCACCCCTAGGCTTAGGCTAGGGCACCCCTAGGTTTAGGTTAGGGCACCGCTAAGCTTAGGCTAAGGCTAGGGCTCCCCTAGCCTAAGATTAGGGCACCCCTAGGCTTAGGCTAGGGCACCCCAAGGCTTAGGCTAGGGCACCCCAAGGCTTAGGCTAAGGCTAGGGCTCCCCTAGCCTAAGGCTAGGGCACCTCTAGGCTTAGGCTAAGGCACCCCTAGGCTTAGGCTAGGGCACCCCTAGGCTTAGGCTAAGGCTAGCGCTCCCCTAGCCTTAGGCCAGGGCACCCCTAGGATTAGGCCAGGGCACCCCTAGGCTTAGGCCACGGCACCCCTAGGCTTAGTCTAGGGCACCCCTAGGTTTAGGTTAGGGCACCCCTAGGCTTAGGCTAAGCCTAGGGCTCCCCTAGCCTAAGACTAAGGCACCCCTAGGCTTAGGCCAGGGCACCCCTAGGCTTAGGCCAGGGCACCCCTAGGCTTAGGCCAGTACACCCCTAGGCTTAGGCTAGGGAACCCCTAGGCTTAGGCTAAGGCTAGGGCTCCCATAGCCTAAGGCTAGGGCACCCCTAGGCTTAGGCAGGGCACCCGTAGGCTTACTAGGGCACCCCTAGGCTTACTAGGGCACCCCTAGGCTTAGGCTATGGCACCCCTAGGCTTAGGATTGGGCACCCCTAGGCTTATACTAGGACACCCCTAGGCTTAGGCTAAGGCTAGGGCTCCCATAGCATAAGTCTAGGGCACCCCTAGGCTTAGGCTAGGGCACCCTTAGGCTTATACTAGGACACCCCTAGGCTTAGGCTAAGGCTAGGGCTCCCACAGCCTAAGGCTAGGGTTCCCCTAGGCTTATGCTAGGGCACCCCAAGGCTTAGGGTAAGTCCATGGCTCCCCTCGCCTAAGGCTAGGGCACCCCTAGACTTAGGCTAGGGCACCCCTAGGCTTAGGCTAAGTTTAGGGCTCCTCTAGCCTAAGGCTAGGGCACCCCTAGGCTTAGGCTAGGGCACCCCTAGGCTTAGGCTAAGGGTAGGGATCCCCTAGCCCAAGGCTAGGGCACCCCTAGGCTTAGGCTGGGGCACCCCTAGGTTTAAGCTGGGGCACCCCTAGAATTAGCCTAAGGCTAGGGATCCTGAGCCTAAGGTTAGGGCACCCCTAGGCTTAGGCTAGGCCACCCCTAGGCTTAGGCTAAAGCTACGGATCAACTAGCCTAAGGCTAGGGCACCCTTAGGCTAAGGCTAGGGCACCCCTAGGCTTAGGCTAAGGCTAGGGCTCCCCTAGCGTAGGGCTAGGACACCACTAGGATTAGGCTAGGGCACCCATAGTCTTAGGCTAAGGCACCCCTTGGCTTAGACTAAGGCTACGGCTCGACTAGCCTAAGGCTAGGGCACCCCTAGGCTTAGGCTAAGGCTAGGGCTACCATAGCCTAAGGCTAGGGCACCTCTAGCCTTAGGTTAGGGCACCCCTAGGCTTAGGCTAGAGCACCCAAAGGCTTAGGCTAGGGCACCCCAAGGCTTAGGCTAAGGCTTGGGCTCCCCTAGCCTAAGGCTAGGGCACCCCTAGGCTTAGGCTAAGGCACCCCTAGTCTTAGGCTAGGGCACCCCTAGGCTTAGGCTAAGGCTAGCGCTCCCCTAGCCTAAGGCTAGGGCACCCCTAGGCTTAGGTTTGGGCACCCTTCGGCTTAGGCTAGGGCACCCCTAGGCTTAGGCTAAGGCTAGGGCTCCCCTAGCCTAAGACTAGGGCACCCCTAGGCTTAGGCCAGGGCACCCCTAGGCTTAGGCCAGGGCACCCCTAGGCTTAGGCCAGGGCACCCCTAGGCTTAGGCTAGGGAACCTCTAGGCTTAGGTTAGGGCACCCCTAGGCTTAGCTTAAGGCTAGGGCTCCCCCAGCCTAAGACTAGGGCACCCCTAGCTTAGGCCAGGGCACCCCTAGGCTTAGACTAAGGCTAGGGCTCACCTAGCCTAAGACTAGGGCACCCCTAGGCTTAGGCCAGGGCACCCCTAGGCTTAGGCCAGGGTACCCCTAGGCTTAGGCCACGGCACCCCTAGCCTTAGGTTAGTGCACCCCTAGGTTTAGGTTAGGGCACCCCTAGGCTTAGGCTAAGTCTAGGGCTCCCCTAGCCTAAGACTAGGGCACCCCTAGGCTTAGGCCAGGGCACCCCTAGGCTTAGGCCAGGGCACCCCTAGGCTTAGGCCAGGACACCCCTAGGCTTAGGCTAGGGAACCCCTAGGCTTAGGCTAAGGGTAGGGCTCCCATAGCCTAAGGCTAGGGCACCCCTAGGCTTAGGCAGGGCACCCGTAGGCTTACTATGGCACCCCTAGTCTTAGGCTATGGCACCCCTAAGCTTAGGATTGGGCACCCCTAGGCTTATACTAGGACACCCATAGGCTTAGGCTAAGGCTAGGGCTCCCATAGCATAAGTCTAGTGCACCCCTAGGCTTAGGCTAGGGCACCCTTAGGCTTATACTAGGAAACCCCTAGGCTTAGGCTAAGGCTAGGGCTCCCATAGCATAAGGCTAGGGTTCCCGTAGGCTTATGCTAGGGCACCCCAAGGCTTAGGGTAAATCCATGGCTCCCCTCGCCTAAGGCTAGGGCACCCCTAGACTTAGGCTAGGGCACCCCTAGGATTAGGCTAAGTATAGGGCTCCTCTAGCCTAAGGCTAGGGCACCCCTAGGCTTAGGCTAGGGCACCCCTAGGCTTAGGCTAAGGGTAGGGATCCCCTAGCCCAAGGCTAGGGCACCCCTAGGTATAGGCTGGGGCACCCCTAGGTTTAAGCTGGGGCACCCCTAGAATTAGCCTAAGGCTAGGGATCCCGAGCCTAAGGTTAGGGCACCCCTAGGCTTAGGCTAGGGCACCCCTAGGCTTAGGCTAAGGCTAGGGCTCCCCTAGCATAGGGCTAGGACACCCCTAGGATTAGGCTAGGGCACCCATAGTCTTAGGCTAGGGTACCCCTTGGCTTAGACTAAGGCTACGGCTCGACTAGCCTAAGGCTAGGGCACCCCTAGGCTTAGGCTAGGGCACCCCAAGGCTTAGGCTAGGGCACCCCAAGGCTTAGGCTAAGGCTAGGGCTCCCCTAGCCTAAGGTTAGGGCACCCCTAGGCTAAGGTTAGGGCACCCCAAGGCTTAGGCTAGGGCACCCCAAGGCTTAGGCTAAGGCTAGGGCTCCCCTAGCCTAAGGCTAGGGCACCCCTAGGCTTAGGTTAGGGCACCCCTAGGCGTAGTCCAGGGCACCCCTAGGCTTAGGCTAGGGCACCCATAGGCTTAGGTTATGGAACCCCTAGGCTTAGGCTAAGGCTAGGGCTCCCCCAGCCTAAGACTAGGGCACCACTAGCTTAGGCCAGGGCACCCCAAGGCTTAGGCTAAGGCTAGGGCTCCCCTAGCCTAAGACTAGGGCACCCCTAGGCTTAGGTCAGGGCACCGCTAGGCTTAGGCCAGGGCAACCCTAGGCTTAGGCCATGTCACCCCTAGGCTTAGGCAATGGCACCCCTAGGTTAGGTTAGGGCACCACTACGCTTAGGCTAAGGCTAGGGCTCCACTAGCCTAAGACTAGGGCACCCCTAGGCTTAGGCCAGGACACCCCTAGTCTTAGGCCAGGACACCCCTAGGCTTAGGCCAGGACACCCCTAGGCTTAGGCTAGGGAACACCTAGGCTTAGGCTAAGGCTAGGGCTCCCATAGCCTAAGGCTAGGGCACCCCTTGGCTTAGGCAGGGCACCCGTAGGCTTACTAGGGCACCCCTAGGCTTACTAGGGCACCCCTAGGCTTAGGCTGGGGCACCCCTTCGTTTAGTCTAGGGCACCCCTAGAATTAGCCTAAGGTTAGGGATCCCCTAGCCAAAGGTTATGACACCCGTAGGCTTAGGCTAGGGCAACCCTAGGCTTTGGTTAGGGCACCCCTAGGCTTAGGCTAGGGCACCACTAGGCTAAAGCTAGGGCACCCCTAGGCTTAGGCTAGGGCACCACTAGGCTTAGGCTAGGGCACCACTAGGCTAAAGCTAGGGCACCCCTAGGCTTAGGATAGGGCACCCCTAGGCTTAAGCTAGGGCACCCCTAGGCTTAGGCTTAGGTTAGGGCTCCCCTAGACTAAGGCAAGGGCACCCTTAGGCTTAGGTTTGGGCACCCCTAGGCTTAGGCTATGGCACCCCTAGGCTTAGGCTAGTGCACCCCTAGGCTTAGGCTAAGGGTAGGGCTCCCCTAGCTTAAGGCTAGGGAACCCCTAGGCTTAGGCTAGGGCACCCCTTGGCTTAGGAGAGGGCACCCCTAGGCTTAGGATAGGGTACCCCTAAGCTTAGGTTAGGGCACCCCTAGGCTTAGGCTAGGGCACCACTAGGCTTAGGCTAAGGCTAGGGCTCCCTAGCCTAAGGCTAGGGCACCCCTAGGCTTAGGCAGGGCACCCGTAGGCTTACTAGGGCACCCCTAGGCTTACTAGGGCACCCCTAGGCTTAGGCTAGGGCACCCCTAGGATTAGGCTAAGGCTAGGGCTCCCCTAGCCTAAGGCCAAGGCACCCCTAGGCTTAGGCTAGGGCACACTAGGCTTAGGCTTAGGCTTAGGCTAGCGCTCCCCTAGCCTAAGGATAGGGCACCCTAGGGCTTAGGCTATGGTACCCCTAGGCTTAGGATAGGGAACCCCTAGGCTTAGGCTAATGCTAGGGCTCCCCTAGCCTAAGGCTAGGGCACCCCTAGGCTTAGGCTTGGGCACCCCTAGGCTTAGGCAAGGGCACCCCTAGGCTTAAGCTAAGGCTAGGGCTCCCCTAGCCTAAGGCTAAGGCACCCCTAGGCTTAGGCTAGGGCACCCCTAAGCTTTGGCTTAGGCTAGGGCTCCCCTAGCCTAAGGCTATGGCACCCTTAGGCTTAGGTTTGGGCACCCCTAGGCTTTGGCTATGGCACCCCAAGGCTTAGGCTAGGACACCCCTAGGCTTAAGCTAAGGCTAGGGCTCCCCTAGCCTAAGGCTAGGGCGCTCCTAGGCTTAGGCTAGGGCACCCCTAGGCTTAGGATAGGGCACCCCTAGGCTTAGGCTAGGGCACCCCTAGGCTTAGGCTAAGGCTAGGGTTTCCCTAGCCTAAGGCTAAGGAACCCCTAGGCTTAGGCTAGGGCACCCCTAGGCTTAGGCTTAGGCTAGGGCTCCCGTAGCCCAAGGCTATGGCACCCCTAGGCTTAGGCTAGGGCACCCCTAGGCTTAGGCTAGGGCACCCCTAGGCTTAGGCTAGGGCACCCCTAGGCATAGGCTAGGGCACCCCTAAGCTTAGTTTCTGGCACCCCTAGGCATAGGCTAGGGAACCCCCAGACTTAGGCTAAGGCTACGGTTCGACTGGCCTAAGGCTAGGGCACCCCTAGGCTTAGGCTAGGGCACCCCTAGGCTTAGGTTAAGGCTGGGGCTCCCCTAGCCTAAGGCTAGGGAACCCCTAGGCTTAGGCTAGGGCACCCCTAGGCTTGGACTAGGGCACCCCTAAGCTTAGGTTAGGGCACCCCTAGGCTTACGCTTAGGCTAGGGCTCTCCTAGCCTTAGGCTAGGGCACTCTTAGGCTTAGGTTGGGCACCCCGAGGCTTAGGCTAGGGCACCGCTCGGCTTAGGCTAGGGCACCCCTAGGCTTAGGCTAAGGCTAGGTCTCCCCTAGCATATGCTAGGGCACCCCTTGGCTTAGGCTAGGGCAACCCTAGGCTTAGGCTAGAGCACCCCTAGGCTTAAGCTAAGGCTAGGGCTCAACTAGCCTAAGGCTAGGGCACCCCTTGGCTTAGGCTAGGAGAACCCTAGGCGTAGGCTAGGGGAACCCTTGCTTAGGCTAGGGCACCCCTAGGCTTAAGTAAAGGCTAGGGCTCCCCTAGCCTAAGGCAAGGGCACCCCTAGGCTTAGGCTATGGCACCCCTAGGCATAGGCTAGGGCACCACTAGGCTTAGGCTATAGCACCCCTAGGATTAAGCTAAGGCTAGGGTTCCCCTAGCCTAAGGCTAGGGTACCACTAGGCTTAGGGTAGGGCACCCCTAGGCTTAGGCTAGGGCACCCCTAGGCTTAGGATAGGGCACCCCTAGGCTTAGGCTAGGGCACCCCTAGGCTTAGGCTAAGGCTAGGGTTTCCTTATCCTAAGGCTAGGGAACCCCTAGGCTTAGGCTAGGGCACGCCTAGGCTTAGGCTTAGGCTAGGGCTCCCCTAGACTAAGGCTAGGGCACCCTTAGGCTTAGGCTATGGCACCCCTAGCCTTAGGCTAGTGCACCCCTAGGCTTAGGCTAAGGCTAGGGCTCCCCTAGCCTAAGGCTAGTGCACCCCTAGGCTTAAGCTAGGGCAACCCTAGGCTTAGGCTAGGGCACACCTAGGCCTAAGCTAAGGCTAGGGCTCCCCTAGCCTAAGACTAGGGCACCCCTAGGCTTAGGTTAGGGCACCCCTAGGCTTAGGCTAGGGCACCCCTAGGCTTAGGCTACGGCACCCCTAGGTTTAGGCTAAGGCTGGGGCTCCCCTAGCCTAAGGCTAGGGCACCCCTAGACTTAGGATAGGGCACCCCTAGACTTAAGCTAGGGTACCCCTAAGCTTAGGTTAGGGCACCCCTAGGCTTAGGCTAGGGCACCCCTAGGCTTAGGCTAAGGCTAGGGCTCCCCTAGCCTAAGGCTAGGTCACCTCTTGGCTTAGGCAGGGCACCCGTAGTTTTACTAGGGCACACCTAGGCTTACTAGGGTACCCCTAGGCTTAGGCTAGGGCAACCCTAGGCTTAGGCTAGAGCACCCCTAGGCTTAAGCTAAGGCTAGGGCTCAACTAGCCTAAGGCTAGGGCACCCCTTGGCTTAGGCTAGGAGAACCCTAGGCTTAGGCTAGGGGAACCCTTGCTTAGGCTAGGGCACCCCTAGGCTTAAGTAAAGGCTAGGGCTCCCCTAGCCTAAGGCAAGGGCACCCCTAGGCTTAGGCTATGGCACCCCTAGGCATAGGCTAGGGCACCACTAGGCTTAGGCTATAGCACCCCTAGGATTAAGCTAAGGCTAGGGTTCCCCTAGCCTAAGGCTAGGGTACCACTAGGCTTAGGGTAGGGCACCCCTAGGCTTAGGCTAGGGCACCCCTAGGCTTAGGATAGGGCACCCCTAGGCTTAGGCTAGGGCACCCCTAGGCTTAGGCTAAGGCTAGGGTTTCCTTATCCTAAGGCTAGGGAACCCCTAGGCTTAGGCTAGGGCACGCCTAGGCTTAGGCTTAGGCTAGGGCTCCCCTAGACTAAGGCTAGGGCACCCTTAGGCTTAGGCTATGGCACCCCTAGCCTTAGGCTAGTGCACCCCTAGGCTTAGGCTAAGGCTAGGGCTCCCCTAGCCTAAGGCTAGTGCACCCCTAGGCTTAAGCTAGGGCAACCCTAGGCTTAGGCTAGGGCACACCTAGGCCTAAGCTAAGGCTAGGGCTCCCCTAGCCTAAGACTAGGGCACCCCTAGGCTTAGGTTAGGGCACCCCTAGGCTTAGGCTAGGGCACCCCTAGGCTTAGGCTACGGCACCCCTAGGTTTAGGCTAAGGCTGGGGCTGCCCTAGCCTAAGGCTAGGGCACCCCTAGACTTAGGATAGGGCACCCCTAGACTTAAGCTAGGGTACCCCTAAGCTTAGGTTAGGGCACCCCTAGGCTTAGGCTAGGGCACCCCTAGGCTTAGGCTAAGGCTAGGGCTCCCCTAGCCTAAGGCTAGGGCACCTCTTGGCTTAGGCAGGGCACCCGTAGTTTTACTAGGGCACACCTAGGCTTACTAGGGTACCCCTAGGCTTAGGCTAGGGCACCCCTAGGCTTAGGCTAGGGCACCCCTAGGCTTAGGCTAGGGCACACTAGGCTTAGTCTTAGGCTTAGGCTAGCGCTCCCGTAGCCTAAGGCTAGGGCACCCCTAGGCTTAGGATAGGGCTCCCCTAGCCTGAGGCTTGGGCACCCCTAGGCTTAGGCTAGGGCTCACCTAGGCTTAGGCAAGGAGACCCCTAGGATTAGGCTAGGGCACCCCTCGGCTTAGGCTAAGGCTAGGGTTCGCCAAGCCTAAGGTTTGGGCAACCCTAGGCTTAGGTTAGGGCACCCCTAGGCTTAGGCTAGGGCACCCCTAGGCTTAGGCTTAGGCTAGGGCTCCCCTAGCCTAGGGCTAGGGCACCCTTAGGCTTAAGTTAGGGCACCCCAACGCTTAGGCTATGGCACCCCTAGGCTAGGCTAGGACACCCCTAGGCTTAGGCTAAGGCTAGGGATCCCCTAGCCTAAGGCTAGGGCACCCTTAGGCTTAGGCTAGGGCACCCCAACACTTAGGCTATGGCACCCCTAGGCTTAGGCTAGGGCACCCCTAGGCTTAGGCTAAGACACCCCTAGGCTTAGGCTAAGGCTAGGGTTCCCATAGCCTAAGGCTAGGGCACCCCTAGGCTTAGGCTAGGGCACCCCTAGGTTTAGGCTATGGCACACCTAGGCTTAGGTTAGGGCACCCGTAGGCTTAGGCTAGGGCATCCCTAGGCTTAGGCTAGGGCACGCCTATGCTTAGGCTAGGGCACTCCTAGGCTTAGGATAGGGCAACCCTATGCTTATGCTACGGCACCACTAGGCTAGGCTAAGGCTAGGGTTTCCCTAGCCTAAGGTTAGGGAACCCCTCGGCTTAGGCTAGGGCACCCCTAGGCTTAGGCTAGGGCACCCCTAGGCTTAGGGTAAGGCTAGGGCTCCCCTAGCCTAAGGCTAGGGCAACCCTAGGCTTAGGCTAGGGAACCCCTAGGCTTAGGCTAGGGCACCCCTAGGCTTAGGCTAGTGCTACCCTAGGCTTAGGCTAGGGTACCCCTAGGCTTAGGCTAAGGCTAGGGATCCCCTAGCCTAAGGCTAGGGCACCCCTAATCTTAGGCTAGGGCACCCCTAGGCTTAGGTTAGGGTACGCCTATGCTTAGGCTAGGGCACCCCTAGGCTTAGGATAGGGCAACCCTATGCTTAGGTTAGGGGAACCCCTAAGCTTAGGCTAAGGCTAGGGTTTCCCTAGCCTAAGGCTAGGGAACCCCTAGGCTTAGGCTAGGGCACCCCTAGGCTTAGGCTAAGGCACCCCTAGGCTTAGGCTAAGGCTAGGGTTCCCGTAGCCTAAGGCTAGGGCACCCCTAGGCTTAGGCTAGGGCACCCCTAGGCCTAGGCTATGGCACACCTAGGCTTAGATTAGGGCACCCCTATGCTTAGGCTAGGGTACCGCTAGGTTTAGGCTAAGGCTAGGGCTCCCCTAGCCTAAGGCTAGGGCATCCCTAGGCTTAGGCTAGGGCACGCCTATTCTTAGGCTAGGGCACCCCTAGGCTTAGGTTAGGGCACCCCTAGGCTTAGGCTAGGGCACCCCTAGGCTTAGGCTTAGGCTAGGGCTCCCCTAGACTAAGGCTAGGGCACCCTTAGGCTTAGGTTTGGGCACCCCTAGGCTTAGGCTATGGCACCCCTAGGCTTAGGCTAGTGCACCCCTAGGCTTAGGCTAAGGGTAGGGCTCCCCTAGCTTAAGGCTAGGGAACCCCTAGGCTTAGGCTAGGGCACCCCTTGGCTTAGGAGAGGGCACCCCTAGGCTTAGGATAGGGTACCCCTAAGCTTAGGTGAGGGCACCCCTAGGCTTAGGCTAGGGCACCACTAGGCTTAGGCTAAGGCTAGGGCTCCCTAGCCTAAGGCTAGGGCACCCCTAGGCTTAGGCAGGGCACCCGTAGGCTTACTAGGGCACCCCTAGGCTTACTAGGGCACCCCTAGGCTTAGGCTAGGGCACCCCTAGGATTAGGCTAAGGCTAGGGCTCCCCTAGCCTAAGGCCAAGGCACCCCTAGGCTTAGGCTAAGGCACACTAGGCTTAGGCTTAGGCTTAGGCTAGCGCTCCCCTAGCCTAAGGCTAGGGCACCCTAGGGCTTAGGCTATGGTACCCCTAGGCTTAGGATAGGGAACCCCTAGGCTTAGGCTTGGGCACCCCTAGGCTTAGGCAAGGGCACCCCTAGGCTTAAGCTAAGGCTAGGGCTCCCCTAGCCTAAGGCTAAGGCACCCCTAGGCTTAGGCTAGGGCACCCCTAAGCTTTGGCTTACGCTAGGGCTCCCCTAGCCTAAGGCTATGGCACCCTTAGGCTTAGGTTTGGGCACCCCTAGGCTTTGGTTATGGCACCCCAAGGCTTAGGCTAGGGCACCCCTAGGCTTAAGCTAAGGCTAGGGCTCCCCTAGCCTAAGGCTAGGGCGCTCCTAGGCTTAGGCTAGGGCACCCCTAGGCTTAGGATAGGGCACCCCTAGGCTTAGGCTAGGGCACCCCTAGGCTTAGGCTAAGGCTAGGGTTTCCCTAGCCTAAGGCTAAGGAACCCCTAGGCTTAGGCTAGGGCACCCCTAGGCTTAGGCTTAGGCTAGGGCTCCCGTAGCCCAAGGCTATGGCACCCCTAGGCTTAGGCTAGGGCACCCCTAGGCTTAGGCTAGGGGAACCCTAGGCTTAGGCTAGGGCACCCCTAGGCTTAAGCTAAGGCTAGGGCTCCCCTAGCCTAAGGCAAGGGCACCCCTAGGCATAGGCTAGGGCACCCCTAAGCTTAGTTTCTGGCACCCCTAGGCATAGGCTAGGGAACCCCCAGACTTAGGCTAAGGCTACGGTTCGACTAGCCTAAGGCTAGGGCACCCCTAGGCTTAGGCTAGGGCACCCCTAGGCTTAGGTTAAGGCTGGGGCTCCCCTAGCCTAAGGCTAGGGAACCCCTAGGCTTAGGCTAGGGCACCCCTAGGCTTGGACTAGGGCACCCCTAAGCTTAGGTTAGGGCACCCCTAGGCTTACGCTTAGGCTAGGGCTCTCCTAGCCTTAGGCTAGGGCACTCTTAGGCTTAGGTTGGGCACCCCGAGGCTTAGGCTATGGCACCGCTTGGCTTAGGCTAGGGCACCCCTACGCTTCGGCTAAGGCTAGGTCTCCCCTAGCATATGCTAGGGCACCCCTTGGCTTAGGCTAGGGCAACCCTAGGCTTAGGCTAGAGCACCCCTAGGCTTAAGCTAAGGCTAGGGCTCAACTAGCCTAAGGCTAGGGCACCCCTTGGCTTAGGCTAGGAGAACCCTAGGCTTAGGCTAGGGGAACCCTAGCTTAGGCTAGGGCACCCCTAGGCTTAAGCTAAGGCTAGGGCTCCCCTAGCCTAAGGCAAGGGCACCCCTAGGCTTAGGCTATGGCACCCCTAGGCATAGGCTAGGGCACCACTAGGCTTAGGCTATAGCACCCCTAGGATTAAGCTAAGGCTAGGGTTCCCCTAGCCTAAGGCTAGGGTACCACTAGGCTTAGGGTAGGGCACCCCTAGGCTTAGTCTAGGGCACCCCTAGGCTTAGGATAGGGCACCCCTAGGCTTAGGCTAGGGCACCCCTAGGCTTAGGCTAAGGCTAGAGTTTCCTTATCCTAAGGCTAGGGAACCCCTAGGCTTAGGCTAGGGCACGCCTTGGCTTAGGCTTAGGCTAGGGCTCCCCTAGACTAAGGCTAGGGCACCCTTAGGCTTAGGCTATGGCACCCCTAGCCTTAGGCTAGTGCACCCCTAGGCTTAGGCTAAGGCTAGGTCTCCCCTAGCCTAAGGCTAGTGCACCCCTAGGCTTAAGCTAGGGCAACCCTAGGCTTAGGCTAGGGCACACCTAGGCCTAAGCTAAGGCTAGGGCTCCCCTAGCCTAAGACTAGGGCACCCCTAGGCTTAGGTTAGGGCACCCCTAGGCTTAGGCTAGGGCACCCCTAGGCTTAGGCTACGGCACCCCTAGGTTTAGGCTAAGGCTGGGGCTCCCCTAGCCTAAGGCTAGGGCACCCCTAGACTTAGGATAGGGCACCCCTAGACTTAAGCTAGGGTACCCCTAAGCTTAGGTTAGGGCACCCCTAGGCTTAGGCTAGGGCACCCCTAGGCTTAGGCTAAGGCTAGGGCTCCCCTAGCCTAAGGCTAGGGCACCTCTTGGCTTAGGCAGGGCACCCGTAGTTTTACTAGGGCACACCTAGGCTTACTAGGGTACCCCTAGGCTTAGGCTAGGGCACCCCTAGGCTTAGGCTAGGGCACCCCTAGGCTTAGGCTAGGGCACACTAGGCTTAGTCTTAGGCTTAGGCTAGCGCTCCCGTAGCCTAAGGCTAGGGCACCCCTAGGCTTAGGATAGGGCTCCCATAGCCTGAGGCTTGGGCACCCCTAGGCTTAGGCTAGGGCTCACCTAGGCTTAGGCAAGGAGACCCCTAGGATTAGGCTAGGGCACCCCTCGGCTTAGGCTAAGGCTAGGGTTCGCCAAGCCTAAGGTTTGGGCAACCCTAGGCTTAGGTTAGGGCACCCCTAGGCTTAGGCTAGGGCACCCCTAGGCTTAGGCTTAGGCTAGGGCTCCCCTAGCCTAGGGCTAGGGCACCCTTAGGCTTAAGTTAGGGCACCCCAACGCTTAGGCTATGGCACCCCTAGGCTAGGCTAGGACACCCCTAGGCTTAGGCTAAGGCTAGGGATCCCCTAGCCTAAGGCTAGGGCACCCTTAGGCTTAGGCTAGGGCACCCCAACACTTAGGCTATGGCACCCCTAGGCTTAGGCTAGGGCACCCCTAGGCTTAGGCTAAGACACCCCTAGGCTTAGGCTAAGGCTAGGGTTCCCATAGCCTAAGGCTAGGGCACCCCTTGGCTTAGGCTAGGGCACCCCTAGGTTTAGGCTATGGCACACCTAGGCTTAGGTTAGGGCACCCGTAGGCTTAGGCTAGGGCACCCCTACGCTTAGGCTAAGGCTAGGGCTCCCCTAGCCTAAGGCTAGGGCATCCCTAGGCTTAGGCTAGGGCACGCCTATGCTTAGGCTAGGGCACTCCTAGGCTTAGGATAGGGCAACCCTATGCTTATGCTAGGGCACCACTAGGCTAGGCTAAGGCTAGGGTTTCCCTAGCCTAAGGTTAGGGAACCCCTCGGCTTAGGCTAGGGCACCCCTAGGCTTAGGCTAAGGCACCCATAGGCTTAGGCTAAGGCTAGGGTTCCCATAGCCTAAGGCTAGGGCACCCCTAGGCTTAGGCTAGGGCACCCCTAGGCTTAGGCTATGGCACACCTAGGCTTAGGTTAGGGCACCCCTAGGCTTAGGCTAGGGCACCCCTAGGCTTAGGCTAAGGCTAGGGCTCCCCTAGCCTAAGGCTAGGGCAACCCTAGGCTTAGGCTAGGGAACCCCTAGGCTTAGGCTAGGGCACCCTAGGCTTAGGCTAGTGCTACCCTAGGCTTAGGCTAGGGTACCCCTAGGCTTAGGCTAAGGCTAGGGATCCGCTAGCCTAAGGCTAGGGCACCCCTAATCTTAGGCTAGGGCACCCCTAGGCTTAGGTTAGGGTACGCCTATGCTTAGGCTAGGGCACCCCTAGGCTTAGGATAGGGCAACCCTATGCTTAGGTTAGGGCACCCCTAGGCTTAGGCTAAGGCTAGGGTTTCCCTAGCCTAAGGCTAGGGAACCCTTAGGCTTAGGCTAGGGCACCCCTAGGCTTAGGCTAAGGCACCCCTAGGCTTAGGCTAAGGCTTGGGTTCCCGTAGCCTAAGGCTAGGGCACCCCTAGGCTTAGGCTAGGGCACCCCTAGGCCTAGGCTATGGCACACCTAGGCTTAGATTAGGGCACCCCTATGCTTAGGCTAGGGCACCGCTAGGCTTAGGCTAAGGCTATTGGCTCCCCTAGCCTAAGGCTAGGGCATCCCTAGGCTTAGGCTAGGGCACGCCTATTCTTAGGCTAGGGCACCCCTAGGCTTAGGTTAGGGCACCCCTAGGCTTAGGCTAGGGCACCCCTAGGCTTAGGCTAAGGCTAGGGCTCCCCTAGCCTAAGAATAGGGCACCCCTAGGCTTAGGCTAGGGCACCCCTAGGCTTAGGCTAAGGCACCCCTAGGCTTAGGCTAAGGCTAGGGTTCCCGTAGCCTAAGGCTAGGGCACCCCTAAGCTTAGGCTAAGGCACCCCTAGGCTTAGGCTAAGGCTAGGGTTCCCGTAGCCTAAGGCTAGGGCACCCCTAGGCTTAGGCTAGGGCACCCCTAGGCTTAGGCTATGGCACACCTAGCTTAGGTTAGGGCACCCCTATGCTTAGGCTAGCGCACCGCTAGGCTTAGGCTAAGGCTAGGGCTCCCCTAGCCTAAGGCTAGGGCATCCCTAGGCTTAGGCTAGGGCACGCCTATTCTTAGGCTAGGGCACCCCTAGGCTTAGGATAGGGCAACCCTATGCTTAGGTTAGGGCACCCCTAGGCTTAGGCTAAGGCTAGGGTTTCCCTAGCCTAAGGCTAGGGAACCCCTAGGCTTAGGCTAGAGCACCCCTAGGCTTAGGCTAAGGCACCCCTAGGCTTAGGCTAAGGCTAGGCTTCCCATAGCCTAAGGCTACGGCACCCCTAGACTTTGGCTAGGGCACCCCTAGGCTTAGGGTATGGCACACCTAGGCTTAGGTCAGGGCACCCATAGACTTAGGCTAGGGCACCCCTAGGCTTAGGCTAAGGCTAGGGCTCCCCTATCCTAAGGCTAGGGCATCCCTAGGCTTAGGCTAGGGAACCCCTAGGCTTAGGCTAGTGCACCCCTAGGCTTAGGCTAGGGCTACCCTAGGCTTAGGCTAGGGCACCCCTAGGCTTAGGCTAAGGCTAGGGATCCCCTAGCCTAAGGCTAGGGCACCCCTAATCTTAGGCTAGGGCACCCCTAGGCTTAGGCTAGGGCACCTCTAGCCTTAGGTTAGGGCACCCCTAGGCTTAGGCTTGGGCACCCCTAGGCTTAGGCTAGGGCACCCCAAGGCTTAGGCTAAGGCTAGGGCTCCCCTAGCCTAAGGCTAGGGCACCCCTAGGCTTAGGTTAGGGCACCCCTAGGCTTAGGCTAGGGCACCCCTAGGCTTAGGCTAAGGCTAGGGCTCCCCTAGCCTAAGGCTAGGGCACCCCTAGGCTTAGGTTAGGGCACCCCTAGGCTTAGGCTAGGGCACCCCTAGGCTTAGGCTAAGGCTAGGGCTCTCCTAGCCTAAGAGTAGGGCACCCCTAGGCTTAGGCCAGGGCACCCCTAGGCTTAGGCCAGGGCACCCCTAGGCTTAGGCCAGGGCACCCCTAGGCTTAGGCTAGGGCACCCCTAGGCTTAGGTTAGGGCACCCCTAGGCTTAGGCTAAGGCTAGGGCTCCCCCAGCCTAAGACTAGGGCACCCCTAGCTTAGGCCAGGGCTCCCCTAGGCTTAGGCTAAGGCTAGGGTTCCCCTAGCCTAAGACTAGGGCACCCCTACGCTTAGGCCAGGGGACCCCTAGGCTTAGGCCAGGGCACCCCTAGGCTTAGGTCAGGGCACCCCTAGGCTTAGGCCAGGGCACCCCTAGGCTTAGGCCACAGGACTCCTAGGCTTAGGCTAGGGCACCCCTAGGCTTAGGTTAGGGCACCACTACGCTTAGGCTAAGGCTAGGGCTCCCCTAGTCTAAGACTAGGGTACCCCTAGGCTTAGGCCAGGGCACCCCTAGGCTTAGGCCAGGGCACCCCTACGCTTAGGCCAGGACACCCCTAGGCTTAGGCCAGGACACCCCTAGGCTTAGGCTAGGGAACCCCTAGGCTAAGGCTTAGGCTAGGGCTCCCATAGTCTAAGGCTAGGGCACCCCTAGGCTTAGGCTTGGGAACCCCTAGGCTTATACTAGGACACCCCTAGGCTTAGGCTAAGGCTAGGGCTCCCATAGCATAAGTCTAGGGCACCCCTAGGCTTAGGCTAGGACACCCCTAAGCTTAGGCTAGGGCACCCCTAGGCTTAGGCTAGGGCACCCCTAGGCTTAGGCTGGGGCACCCCTAGGTTTAGGCTAGGGCACTCCTAGAATTAGCCTAAGGCTAGGGATCCCCTAGCCTAAGGTTAGGACACCCGTAGGCTTAGGCTATGGCAACCCTAGGCTTAGGTTAGGGCACCCCTAGGCTTAGGCAAGGGCACCACTAGGCTAAAGCTAGGGCACCCCTAGGATTAGGCTAGGGCACCACTAGGCTTAGGCTAGGGCACCACTAGGCTAAAGCTTGGGCACCCATAGGCTTAGGCTAGGGCACCCCTAGGCTTAGGCTAAAGCTAGGGTTTCCCTAGCCTAAGGCTAGGGAACCCCTAGGCTTAGGCTTGGGCACCCCTAGGCTTAGGCTATGGCACCCCTAGGCTTAGGCTAGTGCACTCCTAGGCTTAGGCGAAGGCTAGGGCTCCCCTAGCCTAAGGCTAGGGCACCCCTAGGCTTAGGCTAGGGCAACCCTAGGCTTAGGCTAGGGCACCCATAGGCTTAAGCTAAGGCTAGGGCTCACCTAGCCTAAGGCTTGGGCACCCCTAGGCTTAGGCTAGGGCACCCCTAGGCTAAGGCTAGGGCACCCCTAGGCTTAGGCTAAGGCTAGTGCTCCCCTAGCCTAAGGCTAGGGCACACCTTGGTTTAGGCTAGGGCAACCCTAGGCTTTGGCTAGAGCACCCCTAGGCTTAAGCTAAGGCTAGGCCTCCCCTAGCCTAAGGCTAGGGCACCCATGGGCTTAGGGTAAGGCACCCCTAGGCTTAGGCTAGGGCACCCCTAGGCTTAGGCTAGGGCACCCCTAGGCTTAGGTTAGGGCTCCCCTAGACTAAGGCTAGAGCACCCTTAGGCTTAGGCTTGGGCACCCCTAGGCTTAGGCTATTGCACCCCTAGGCTTAGGCTAGTGCACCCCTAGGCTTAGGCTAAGGCTAGGGCTCCCCTAGCCTAAGGCTAGGGAACCCCTAGGCTTAGGCTAGGGCACCCTTAGTCTTAGGATAGGGCACCCCTAGGCTTAGGCTAAGCCTGGGGCTCCCCTAGCCTAAGGCTAGGGCACCCCTCGACTTAGGAGAGCGCACTCCTAAGCTTAGGCTAGGATACCCCTAAGCTTAGTTTAGGGCACCCCTAGGCTTAGGCTATGGCACCACTAGGCTTAGGCTAAGGCTAGGGCTCCCCTAGCCTAAGGCTAGGGCACCCCTAGGCTTAGGCATGGCACCCGTAGTCTTACTAGGGCACCCCTAGGCTTACTAGGGCACCCCTAGGCTTAGGCTAGGGCACCCCTAGGCGTAGGCTAGTGCACCCCTAGGATTAGGCTAAGGCTAGGGCTCCCCTTGCCTAAGGCCAGGGCACCCCTTGGCTTAGGCTAGGGCACACTAGGCTTAGGCTTAGGCTTAGGCTAGCGCTCCCCTAGCCTAAGGCTAGGGCACCCTAGGGCTTAGGCTATGGTACCCCTAGGCTTAGAATAGGGAACCCCTAGGCTTAGGCTAAGGCTAGGGCTCCCCTAGCCTAAGGCTAGGGCAACCCTAGGCTTAGGCTTTGGCACACCTAGGCTTAGGCTAGGGCGCCCCTAGGCTTAAGCTAAGGCTAGGGCTCCCCTAGCCTAAGGCTAAGGCACCCCTAGGCTTAGGCTAGGGCACCCCTAGGCTTTGGCTTAGGCTAGGGCTCCCCTAGCCTAAGGCTAAGGCACCCTTAGGCTTAGGTTTGGGCACCCCTAGGCTTTGGCTATGGCACCCCTAGGCTTTGGCTAGGGCACCCCTAGGCTTAAGCTAAGGCTAGGGCTCCCCTAGCCTAAGGCTAGGGCACTACTAGGCTTAGGCTACGGCACCCCTAGGCTTAGGATAGGGCACCCCTAGGCTTAGGCTAGGGCACCCCTAGTCTTAGGCTAAGGCTAGGGTTTCCCTAGCCTAAGGCTAAGGAACCCCTAGGCTTAGGCTAGGGCACCCCTAGGCTTAGGCTTAGGCTAGGACTCCCCTAGCCTAAGGCTAGTTCACCCTTAGGCTTAGGCTTAGGCACCCCTAGGCTTAGGTTATGGCACCCCTAGGCTTAGGCTAGTGCACCCCTAGGCTTAGGCTAAGGCTAGGGCTCCCCTAGGCTTAGGTTAGGGCAACCCTAGGCTTAGGCTAGGACACTCCTAGGCTTAAGCTAAGGCTAGGGCTCCCCTAGGCTTAGGCTAGGGCACCCCTAGGCTTAGGTTAAGGCTGGGGCCCCCCTAGCCTAAGGCTAGGGAACCCCTAGGCTTAGGCTAGGGCGCCCCTAGGCTTAGACTAGGGCATCCCTAAGCTTAGGTTAGGGCACCCCTATGCTTAGGCTTAGGCTAGGGCTCTCCTAACCTTAGGCTAGGGCACCCTTAGGCTTAGGTTGGGCACCCCGAGGCTTAGGCTATGGCACCGCTAGGCTTAGGCTAGGGCACCCCTAGGCTTAGGCTAAGGCTAGGGCTCCCCTAGCATAAGGTTAAGGCACCCCTTGGCTTAGGCTAGGGCAACCCTAGGCTTAGGCTAGAGCACCCCTAGGCTTAAGCTGAGGCTAGGGCTCCCCTAGCCTTAGGCTAGGGCACCCCTAGGCTTAGGGTAGGGCACACCTAGGTTTAGGATAGGGGACCCCTAGGCTTAGGATATGGCACCCATAGGCTTAGGCTAGGGCACCCCTAGGCTTAGGCTAAGGCTAGGGTTTCCCTAGCCTAAGGCTATGGCACCCCTAGGCGTAGGCTTGGGCACCCCTATGCTTAGGCTATGGCACCCCTAGGCTTAGGCTAGTGCACCCCTAGGCTTAGGCTAAGGCTAGGGCTACCCTAGCCTAAGGCTAGGGCTCCCCTAGGCTTAGGCTAGGGGAACCCTAGGCTTAGGCTAGGGCACCCCTAGGCTTAAGCTAAGGCTAGGGCTCCCCTAGCCTAAGGCTAGGGTACCCCTAGGCTTAGGCTATGGCACCCCTAGGCATAGGCTAGGGCACCACTAGGCTTAGGCTAAGGCTAGGGCTCCCCTAGCCTAAGGCTAGGGCACCCCTTGGCTTAGGCTAGGGCAACCCTAGGCTTAGGCTAGATAACCCCTAGGCTTAAGCTAATTTTAGGGTTCCCCTAGCCTAAGGCTAGCGTACCACTAGGCTTAGGGTAGGGCACCCCTAGGCTTAGGCTAGGGCACCCCTAGGCTTAGGCGAGGGCACCCCTAGGCTTAGGCTAAGGCTAGGGTTTCCTTAGCCTAAGGCTAGGGAACCCCTACGTTTAGGCTAGGGCACCCCTAGGCTTAGGCTTAGGCTAGGGCTCCCCTAGACTAAGGCTAGGGCACCCTTAGGCTTAGGCTTGGGCACCCCTAGGCTTAGGATAGGGCACCCCTAGGCTTAGGTGAGGGCACCCCTAGGCTTAGGCTAAGGCTAGGGTTTCCTTAGCCTAAGGCTAGGGAACCCCTAGGCTTAGGCTAGGGCACCCCTAGGCTTAGGCTTAGGCTAGGGCTGCCCTACACTAAGGCTAGGGCACCCTTAGGATTAGGCTTGGGCACCCCTAGGCTTAGGCTAGGGCACCCCTAGGCTTAGGCTAAGGCTGGGTCTCACCTAGCCTAAGGCTAGGGCACCCCTAGACTTAGGATAGGGCACCCCTAGGCTTAGGCTAGGGCACCCCTAAGCTTAGGTTAGGGCACCACTAGGCTTAGGCCAGGGCACCCCTAGGCTTAGGCTAAGGCTAGGGCTCCCCTAGCCTAAGGCTCGGGCACCCCTAAGCTTAGGCAGGGCACCCGTAGTCTTACTAGGGCACACCTAGGCTTACTAGGGCACCCCTAGGCTTAGGCTAGGGCACCCCTAGGCTTAGGCTAGGGCACCCCTAGGCTTAGGCTGGGGCACACTAGGCTTAGGCTTAGGCTTAGGCTAGCGCTCCCGTAGCCTAAGGCTAGGGTACCCCTAGGCTTAGGATAGGGCTCCCCTAGCCTGAGGCTTTGGCACCCCTAGCTTAGGCTAGGGCACACCTAGGCTTAGGCAAGGAGACCCCTAGGCTTAGGCTAGGGCACCCCTCGGCTTAGGCTAAGGCTAGGCCTCCCCAAGCCTAAGGTTTGGACAAACCTAGGCTTAGGTTAGGGCACCCTTGTCTTAGGCTAGGGCACCCCTAGGCTTAGGCTTAGGCTAGGGCTCCCCTAGCCTAAGGCT
Source organism: Tenrec ecaudatus (assembly GCF_050624435.1). Classification (NCBI taxonomy): domain Eukaryota; kingdom Metazoa; phylum Chordata; class Mammalia; order Afrosoricida; family Tenrecidae; genus Tenrec; species Tenrec ecaudatus. The sequence continues at coordinate 3,496,377 of NW_027457638.1, read as the reverse complement.
AGGGCACCCTTAGGCTTAGGCTAGTGCACCCCAACGCTTAGGCTATGGCACCCCTAGGCTTAGGCTAGGGCACCCCTAAGCTTAGGCTAAGGCTAGGGATCCCCTAGCCTAAGGCTAGGGCATCCCTAGGCTTAGGCTAGGGCACGCCTATGCTTAGGCTAGGGCACCCCTAGGCTTAGGATAGGGCAGGCCTATGCTTAGGCTAGGGCACCCCTAGGCTTAGGCTAAGGCACCCCTAGGCTTAGGCTAAGGCTAGGGTTCCCATAGCTTAAGGCTAGGGCACCCCTAGGCTTAGGCTAGGGCACCCCTAGGCTTAGGCTATGGCACACCTAGGCTTAGGTTAGGGCACCCCTAGCCTTAGGCTAGGGCACCCTAGGCTTAGGCTATGGCACACCTAGGCTTAGGTTAGGGCACCCCTAGGATTAGGCTAGGGCACCCCAAAGCTTAGGCTAAGGCTAGGGCTCCCCTATCCTAAGGCTAGGGCACCCCTAGGCTTAGGATAGGGCAACCCTATGCTTAGGCTAGGGCACCCCTAGGCTTAGGCTAAGGCTAGGGTTTCCCTAGCCTAAGGCTAGGGAACCCCTAGACTTAGGCTAGAGCAAACCTAGGCTTAGGCTAAGGCACCACTAGGCTTAGGCTAAGGCTAGGGTTCTCATAGCCTAAGGCTAATGCACCCCTAGGTTTAGGCTAGGGCACCCCTAGGCTTAGGCTATGGCACACCTAGGCTTAGGTTAGGGCACCCCTAGGATTAAGCTAGGGCACCCCTAGGCTTAGGCTAAGGCTAGGGCTCCCCTAGCCTAAGGCTAGGGCATCCCTAGGATTAGGCTAGGGAACCCCTAGGCTTAGGCTAGGGCACCCCAAGGCTTAGGCTAGGGCTACCCTAGGCTTAGGCTAGGGCACCCCTAGGCTTAGGCTAAGGCTAGGGATCCCCTAGCCTAAGGCTAGGGCACCCCTAATCTTAGGCTAGGGCACCCCTAGGCTTAGGCTAGGGCACACCTAGGCTTAGGCTAGGGCACCCCTAGGATTAGGCTAGGGCACCCCTAGATTAGCCGAAGGCTAGGGATCCCCTAGCCTAAGGTTAAGGCACCACTAAGCTTAGGCTAGGGCACCCCTAGGCTTAGGCTAGGGCACCCCTAGGCTTAGGCTACGGAACCCCTAGGATTAGGCTAGGGCACCCCTAAGCTTAGGCTAGGGCACCCCTAGGCTTAGGCTAGTGCAACCCTTGGCTTAGGCTAGGGCACCCCTAGGCTAAGGCTAGGGCACACCTAGGCTTAGGCTAGGTCACCCCTAGGCTTAGGCTAGGGCACCCCTCGGGTTAGGCTAAGGCTAGGACTCCCCTAGCCTAAGGCTTGGGCACCCTTTGGCTTAGGCTAGGGCACCTCTAGGCTTAGGCTAAGGCTAGGGCTCCCCTACCCTATGGCTAGGGCACGCCTTGGCTTAGGCTAGGTAACCCTAGGCTTAGGCTAGGACACCCCTAGGCTTAGGCTAGAGTACCCCCAGGCTTAGGCTAAGGGTAGGGTTCCCATAGCCTAAGGCTAGGGCACCCCTAGGCTTAGGCTAGGGCACCCCTAGGCTTAGGCTAGGTCACCCCTAAGCTTAGGATAGGGCACCCCTAGGCTTAGGATAGGGCACCCCTAGGCTTAGGCTAAGGGTAGGGCTTCTCTAGCCTAAGGCTAGGGCACCCCTAGGCTTAGGCTAGGGCACCCTTAGTGTTAGGCTAGGGCACCCCTAGGCTTAGGCGAGGGCACCCCTAGACTTAAGTTAGGGCACCCCAAGGCTTAGCCTAGGGCACCCCTTAGCTTAGGCTAGGGCTCCCCTTGGCTTAGGCTAGGGCAGCCCCAAGCTTAGGCTAAGGCTAGCGTTCCAATAGCCTAAGGCTAGGGCACGCCTAGGCTTAGGCTAGGGCACTCCCAGGCTTAGGTTAGGGCACCCCGAGGCTTAGGCTAAGGTTAGGGCTCCCCTAACCTAAGGCTATGGCACCCCTAGGCTTCGGCTTGGGCACCCCTAGGCTTAGGCTAAGGCTAGGGCTCCCCTACCCTAAGGCTAAGGCACCCCTAGGCTTAGGCTAGGGCACCCCTTGGCTTAGACTTGGACACCCCTAAGCTTAGGCTAGGGCACCCCTAGGCTGACGCTAAGGCTAAGGCTAACATAGCCTAAAGCAAGGGCACCCCTAGCCTTAGGCTAGGTCACCTCTTGGCTTAGGCTTGGACACCCCTAAGCTTAGGTTAGGGCACCCCTAGGCTTAGGCTAGTGCACCCCTAGGCTTAGGCTAAGGCTAGGGCTACCCTAGCCTAAGGCTAGGGCTCCCCTAGGCTTAGGATAGGGGAACCCTAGACTTAGGCTAGGGTAACCCTAGGCTTAAGCTAAGGCTAGGGCTCCCCTAGCCTAAGGCTAGGGTACCCCTAGGCTTGGGCTATGGCACCCCTAGGCATAGGCTAGGGCACCACTAGGCTTAGGCTAAGGCTAGGGCTCCCCTAGCCTAAGGCTAGGGCACCCCTTGGCTTAGGCTAAGGCAACCCTCGGCTTAGGCTAGAGCAGCCCTAGGCTTAAGCTAATTTTAGGGTTCCCCTAGCCTAAGGCTAGCGTACCACTAGGCTTAGGGTAGGGCACCCCTAGGCTTAGGCTAGGGAACCCCTAGGCTTAGGATAGAGCACCCCTAGGCTTAGGCGAGGGCACCCCTAGGCTTAGGCTAAGGCTAGGGTTTCCTTAGCCTAAGGCTAGGGAACCCCTAGGCTTAGGCTAGGGCACCCCTAGGCTTAGGCTGGGGCACACTAGGCTTAGGCTTAGGCTTACGCTAGCGCTCCCGTAGCCTAAGGCTAGGGTACCCCTAGGCTTAGGATAGGGCTCCCCTAGCCTGAGGCTTGGGCACCCCTAGGCTTAGGCTAGGGCACACCTAGGTTTAGGCAAGGAGACCCCTAGGCTTAGGCTAGGGCACCCCTCGGCTTAGGCTAAGGCTAGGGCTCCCCAAGCCTAAGGTTTGGACAAACCTAGGCTTAGTTTAGGGCACCCTTGGCTTAGGCTAGGGCACCCCTAGGCTTAGGCTTAGGCTAGGGATCCCCTAGCCTAAGGCTAGGGCACCCTTAGGCTTAGGATAGAGCACCCCAACGCTTAGGCTATGGCACCCCTAGGCTTAGGCTAGGGCACCCCTAGGCTTAGGCTAAGGCTAGGGATTCCCTAGCCTAAGGCTAGGACATCCCTAGGCTTAGGCTAGGGCACGCGTATGCTTAGGCTAGGGCACCCCTAGGCTTAGGATAGGGCAACCCTATGCTTAGGCTAGGGCACCCCTAGGCTTAGGCTAAGGCTAGGGTTTCCCTAGCCTAAGGCTAGGGAACCCCTAGGCTTAGGCTAGGGCACCCCTAGGCTTAGGTTTAGGCACCCTTAGGCTTAGGCTAAGGCTAGGGTTCCCATAGCCTAAGGCTAGGGCACCCCTAGACTTAGGCTAGGGCACCCCTAGGCTTAGGCTATGGCACACCTAGGCTTAGGTTAGGGCACCCCTAGGCTTAGGATAGGGCACCCCTAGGCTTAGGCTAAGGCTAGGGCTCCCCTAGCCTAAGGCTAGGGCATCCCTAGGTTTAGGCTAGGGCACACCTATGCTTAGGCTAGGGCACCCCTAGGCTTAGGATAGGGCAACCCTATGCTTAGGCTAGGGCACCCCTAGGCTTAGGCTAAGGCTAGGGTTTCCCTAGCCTAAGGCTAGGGAACCCCTAGGCTTAGGCTAGGGCAACTCTAGGCTTAGGCTAAGGCACCACTAGGCTTAGGCTAAGGCTAGGGTTCTCATAGCCTAAGGCTAGGGCACCCCTAGGTTTAGGCTAGGGCACCCCTAGGCTTAGGCTATGGCACACCTACGCTTAGGTTAGGGCACCCCTAAGCTTAAGCTAGGGCACCCCTAGGCTTAGGCTAAGGCTAGGGCTCCCCTAGCCTAAGGCTAGGGCATCCCTAGGATTAGGCTAGGGAACCCCTAGGCTTAGGCTAGGGCACCCCTAGGCTTAGGCTAGGGCACCCCTAGGCTTAGGCTAGGGCTACCCTAGGCTTAGGCTAGGGCACCCCTAGGCTTAGGCTAAGGCTAGGGATCCCCTAGCCTAAGGCTCGGGCACCCCTAATCTTAGGCTAGTGCACCCCTAGGCTTAGGCTAGGGCACACCTAGGCTTAGGCTAGGGCACCCCTAGGATTAGGCTAGGACACCCCTAGATTAGCCTAAGTCTAGGGATCCCCTAGCCTAAGCTTAAGGCACCACTAAGCTTAGGCTAGGGCACCCCTAGGCTTAGGCTAGGGCACCCCTAGGCTTAGGCTAGGGAACCCCTAGGCTTAGGCTAGGGCACCCCTAAGCTTAGGCTAGGGCACCCCTAGGCTTTGGCTAGTGCAACCCTTGGCTTAGGCTAGGGCACCCCTAGACTTAGGCTAGGGCACACCTAGGCTTAGGCTAGGGCACCCGTAGGCTTAGGCTAGGGCACCCCTCGGCTTAGGCTAAGGCTAGGACTCCCCTAGCCTAAGGCTTGGGCACCCCTTGGCTTAGGCTAGGGCACCTCTAGGCTTAGGCTAAGGCTAGGGCTCCCCTACCCTATGGCTAGGGCACGCCTTGGCTTAGGTTAGGTAACCCTAGGCTTAGGCTAGGACACCCCTAGGCTTAGGCAAGGGTACCCCCAGGCTTAGGCTAAGGGTAGGGTTCCCATAGCCTAAGGCTAGGGCACCCCTAGGCTTAGGCTAGGGCACCCCTAGGCTTAGGCTAGGTCACCCCTAAGCTTAGGATAGGGCACCCTTAGGCTTAGGATAGGGCACACCTAGGCTTAGGCTAAGGGTAGGGCTTCTCTAGCCTAAGGCTAGGGCACCCCTAGGCTTAGGTTAGGGCACCCCTAGTGTTAGGCTAGGGCACCCCTAGGCTTAGGCGAGGGCTCCCGTAGGCTTAGGTTAGGGCACACCAAGGCTTAGGCTAGGGCACCCCTAGGCTTAGGCTAGGGCTCCCCTAGGCTTAGGCTAGGGCAGCCCCAGGCATAGGCTAAGGCTAGCGTTCCAAGAGCCTAAGGCTAGGGCACCCCTAGGCTTCGGCTTGGGCACCCCTAGGCTTAGGCTAAGGCTAGGGCTCCCCTACCCTAAGGCTAAGGCACCCCTAGGCTTAGGCTAGGGCACCCCTTGTCTTAGGCTTGGACACCCCTAAGCTTAGGCTAGGGCATCCCTAGGCTTAGGCTAAGGCTAAGGCTCCCCTTGCCTAAGGCAAGGGCACCCCTAGCCTTAGGCTAGGTCACCTCTTGGCTTAGGCTTGGACACCCCTAAGCTTAGGCTAGTGCACCCCTAGGCTTAGGCTAAGGCTAGGGTTTCCTTAGCCTAAGGCTAGGGCACCCCTAGGCTTAGGCTAGGGCACCCCTAGGCTTAGGCTTAGGCTAGGGCTCCCCTAGACTAAGGCTTGGGCACCCCTAGGCTTAGGCCATGGCACCCCTAGGCTTAGGCTAGTGCACCCCTAGGCTTAAGCTAGGGAAACCCTAGGCTTAGGCTAGGGCACACCTAGGCTTAAGCTAAGGCTAGGGCTCCCCTAGCCTAAGGCTAGGTCACCCCTAGGCTTAGGCTAGGGCACCCCTAGGCTTAGGTTAGGGCACCCCTAGACTTAGGATAGGGCACCCCTAGGCTTAGGCTAGGGCACCCCTAATCTTAGGTTAGGGCACCCCTAGGCTTAGGCTAGGGCACCCCTAGGCTTAAGCTAAGGCTAGGGCTCCCCTAGCCTAAGGCTAGGGCACCCCTAGGCTTAGGCAGGGCACCCGTAGGATTACTAGGGCACACCTTGGCTTACTAGGGCACCCCTAGGCTTAGGCTAGGGCACCCCTAGGCTTAGGCTAGGGCACCCCTAGGCTTAGGCTAGGGCACACTAGGCTTAGGCTTAGGCTAGCGCTCCCGTAGCCTAAGGCTAGGGCACCCCTAGGCTTAGGATAGGGCTCCCCTTGCCTGAGGCTTGGGCACCCCTAGGCTTAGGCTAGGGCACACCTAGGCTTAGGCAAGGAGACCCCTAGGCTTAGGCTAGGGCACACCTATGCTTAGGCTAGGGCACCCCTAGGCTTAGGATAGGGCAACCCTATGCTTAGGCTAGGGCACCCCTAGGCTTAGGCTAAGGCACCCCTAGGCTTAGGCTAAGGCTAGGGATCCCCTAGCCTAAGGCTAGGGCACCCCTAATCTTAGGCTAGGGCACCCCTAGGCTTAGGCTAGGGCACACCTAGGATTAGGCTAGGGCACCCCTAGGATTGGGATAGGGCACCCCTAGATTAGCCTAAGGCTAGGGATCCCCTAGCCTAAGGTTAAGGCACCACTAAGCTTAGGCTAGGGCACCCCTAGGCTTAGCCTTGGGCACCCCTAGGCTTACGCTAGGGCACACCTAGGCTTAGGCTAGGGCACCCCTAGGCTTAGGCTAGGGCACCCCTCGGCTTAGGCTAAGGCTAGGACTCCCCTAGCCTAAGGCTTGGGCACCCCTTGGCTTAGGCTAGGGCACCTCTAGGCTTAGGCTAAGGCTAGGGCTCCCCTACCCTATGGCTAGGGCACGCCTAGGCTTAGGCTAGGTCACCCTAGGCTTAGGCTAGGACACCCCTAGGCTTAGGGTAGGTTACCCCCAGGCTTAGGCTAACGGTAGGGTTCCCATAGCCTAATGCTAGGGCACCCCTAGGCTTAGGCTAGGGCAACCCTAGGCTTAGGCTAGGTCACCCCTAAGCTTAGGATAGGGCACCCTTAGGCTTAGGATAGGGCACCCCTAGGCTTAGGCTAAGGGTAGGGCTTCTCTAGCCTAAGTCTAGGGCACTCCTAGGCTTAGGCTAGGGCACCCCTAGTGTTAGGCTAGGGCACCCCTAGGCTTAGCCGAGGGCACCCAAGGCTTCGGTTAGGGCACCCCAAGGCTTAGGCTAGGGCACCCCTAGGCTTAGGCTTGGGCTCCCCTAGGCTTAGGCTAGGGCAGCCCCAGGCTTAGGCTAGGGCTAGCTTTCCAATAGCCTAAGGCTAGGGCACGCCTAGACTTAGGCTAGGGCACTCCCAGGCTTAGGTTAGGGCACCCCTAGGCTTAGGCTAAGGTTAGGGCTCCCCTAACCTAAGGCTAGGTCACCTCTTGGCTTATGCTAGGGCACACCTAGGCTTAGGCTAAGGCTAGGGCTCCCCTAGCCTAAGGCTAGGGCACCCCTAGGCTTAGGCTAGGGCACCCCTAGGCTTGGGCTAGGGCACCCCTAGGCTTAGGCTAGGGCACCCCTAGGATTAGGCTAGGGCACCCCTAGAATTAGCCTAAGGCTTGGGCTCCCCTAACCTAAGGTTAGGACACCACTAGGCTTAGGCTAGGGCACCCCAAGGCTTAGGCTAAGTCTAGGGCTCCCCTAGCCTAAGGCTAGGGCAACCCTAGGTTTAGGCTATGGCACCCCTAGGCTTAGGCTATGGCACCCCTAGGCTTAGGCTAATGCTAGGGCTCCCCTAGCCTAAGACTAAGGCACCCCAAAGCTTAGGCTAGGGCACCGCTAGGCTTAGTCTAGGGCACCCCTAGGCGTAGCCTAGGGCACCCCTAGGCTTAGGCTAGGGCACCCCTAGGCTTAGGCTAGGGCACCCCTAGGTTTAGGCTAGGGCACCCGGAGAATTAGCCTAAGGCTAGGGATCCCCTAGCCTAAGGTTAGGGCACTCCTAGGCTTAGGCTAGGGCACCCCTAGGCTTAGGCTAGGGCACCCCTAGGCTAAGGCTAGGGCACCCCTAGGCTTAGGCTAAGGCTAGTGCTCCCCTAGCCTAAGGCTAGGGCACACCTTGGTTTAGGCTAGGGCAACCCTAGGCTTTGGATAGAGCACCCCTAGGCTTAAGCTAAGGCTAGGGCTCCCCTAGCCTAAGGCTAGGGCACCCATGGGCTTAGGGTAAGGCACCCCTAGGCTTAGGCTAGGGCACCCCTAGGCTTAGGCTAGGGCACCCCTAGGCTTAGGTTAGGGCTCCCCTAGACTAAGGCTAGAGCACCCTTAGGCTTAGGCTTGGGCACCCCTAGGCTTAGGCTATTGCACCCCTAGGCTTAGGCTAGTGCACCCCTAGGCTTAGGCTAAGGCTAGGGCTCCCCTAGCCTAAGGCTAGGGAACCCCTAGGCTTAGGCTAGGGCACCCTTAGTCTTAGGATAGGGCACCCCTAGGCTTAGGCTAAGCCTGGGGCTCCCCTAGCCTAAGGCTAGGGCACCCCTCGACTTAGGAGAGCGCACTCCTAAGCTTAGGCTAGGATACCCCTAAGCTTAGTTTAGGGCACCCCTAGGCTTAGGCTATGGCACCACTAGGCTTAGGCTAAGGCTAGGGCTCCCCTAGCCTAAGGCTAGGGCACCCCTAGGCTTAGGCATGGCACCCGTAGTCTTACTAGGGCACCCCTAGGCTTACTAGGGCACCCCTAGGCTTAGGCTAGGGCACCCCTAGGCGTAGGCTAGTGCACCCCTAGGATTAGGCTAAGGCTAGGGCTCCCCTTGCCTAAGGCCAGGGCACCCCTTGGCTTAGGCTAGGGCACACTAGGCTTAGGCTTAGGCTTAGGCTAGCGCTCCCCTAGCCTAAGGCTAGGGCACCCTAGGGCTTAGGCTATGGTATCCCTAGGCTTAGAATAGGGAACCCCTAGGCTTAGGCTAAGGCTAGGGCTCCCCTAGCCTAAGGCTAGGGCAACCCTAGGCTTAGGCTTTGGCACACCTAGGCTTAGGCTAGGGCGCCCCTAGGCTTAAGCTAAGGCTAGGGCTCCCCTAGCCTAAGGCTAAGGCACCCCTAGGCTTAGGCTAGGGCACCCCTAGGCTTTGGCTTAGGCTAGGGCTCCCCTAGCCTAAGGCTAAGGCACCCTTAGGCTTAGGTTTGGGCACCCCTAGGCTTTGGCTATGGCACCCCTAGGCTTTGGCTAGGGCACCCCTAGGCTTAAGCTAAGGCTAGGGCTCCCCTAGCCTAAGGCTAGGGCACTACTAGGCTTAGGCTACGGCACCCCTAGGCTTAGGATAGGGCACCCCTAGGCTTAGGCTAGGGCACCCCTAGTCTTAGGCTAAGGCTAGGGTTTCCCTAGCCTAAGGCTAAGGAACCCCTAGGCTTAGGCTAGGGCACCCCTAGGCTTAGGCTTAGGCTAGGACTCCCCTAGCCTAAGGCTAGTTCACCCTTAGGCTTAGGCTTAGGCACCCCTAGGCTTAGGTTATGGCACCCCTAGGCTTAGGCTAGTGCACCCCTAGGCTTAGGCTAAGGCTAGGGCTCCCCTAGGCTTAGGTTAGGGCAACCCTAGGCTTAGGCTAGGACACTCCTAGGCTTAAGCTAAGGCTAGGGCTCCCCTAGGCTTAGGCTAGGGCACCCCTAGGCTTAGGTTAAGGCTGGGGCCCCCCTAGCCTAAGGCTAGGGAACCCCTAGGCTTAGGCTAGGGCGCCCCTAGGCTTAGACTAGGGCATCCCTAAGCTTAGGTTAGGGCACCCCTAGGCTTAGGCTTAGGCTAGGGCTCTCCTAGCCTTAGGCTAGGGCACCCTTAGGCTTAGGTTGGGCACCCCGAGGCTTAGGCTATGGCACCGCTAGGCTTAGGCTAGGGCACCCCTAGGCTTAGGCTAAGGCTAGGGCTCCCCTAGCATAAGGTTAAGGCACCCCTTGGCTTAGGCTAGGGCAACCCTAGGCTTAGGCTAGAGCACCCCTAGGCTTAAGCTGAGGCTAGGGCTCCCCTAGCCTTAGGCTAGGGCACCCCTAGGCTTAGGGTAGGGCACACCTAGGTTTAGGATAGGGGACCCCTAGGCTTAGGATATGGCACCCATAGGCTTAGGCTAGGGCACCCCTAGGCTTAGGCTAAGGCTAGGGTTTCCCTAGCCTAAGGCTATGGCACCCCTAGGCGTAGGCTTGGGCACCCCTATGCTTAGGCTATGGCACCCCTAGGCTTAGGCTAGTGCACCCCTAGGCTTAGGCTAAGGCTAGGGCTACCCTAGCCTAAGGCTAGGGCTCCCCTAGGCTTAGGCTAGGGGAACCCTAGGCTTAGGCTAGGGCACCCCTAGGCTTAAGCTAAGGCTAGGGCTCCCCTAGCCTAAGGCTAAGGTACCCCTAGGCTTAGGCTATGGCACCCCTAGGCATAGGCTAGGGCACCACTAGGCTTAGGCTAAGGCTAGGGCTCCCCTAGCCTAAGGCTAGGGCACCCCTTGGCTTAGGCTAGGGCAACCCTAGGCTTAGGCTAGATAACCCCTAGGCTTAAGCTAATTTTAGGGTTCCCCTAGCCTAAGGCTAGCGTACCACTAGGCTTAGGGTAGGGCACCCCTAGGCTTAGGCTAGGGCACCCCTAGGCTTAGGCGAGGGCACCCCTAGGCTTAGGCTAAGGCTAGGGTTTCCTTAGCCTAAGGCTAGGGAACCCCTACGTTTAGGCTAGGGCACCCCTAGCTTAGGCTTAGGCTAGGGCTCCCCTAGACTAAGGCTAGGGCACCCTTAGGCTTAGGCTTGGGCACCCCTAGGCTTAGGATAGGGCACCCCTAGGCTTAGGTGAGGGCACCCCTAGGCTTAGGCTAAGGCTAGGGTTTCCTTAGCCTAAGGCTAGGGAACCCCTAGGCTTAGGCTAGGGCACCCCTAGGCTTAGGCTTAGGCTAGGGCTGCCCTACACTAAGGCTAGGGCACCCTTAGGATTAGGCTTGGGCACCCCTAGGCTTAGGCTAGGGCACCCCTAGGCTTAGGCTAAGGCTGGGTCTCACCTAGCCTAAGGCTAGGGCACCCCTAGACTTAGGATAGGGCACCCCTAGGCTTAGGCTAGGGCACCCCTAAGCTTAGGTTAGGGCACCACTAGGCTTAGGCCAGGGCACCCCTAGGCTTAGGCTAAGGCTAGGGCTCCCCTAGCCTAAGGCTCGGGCACCCCTAAGCTTAGGCAGGGCACCCGTAGTCTTACTAGGGCACACCTAGGCTTACTAGGGCACCCCTAGGCTTAGGCTAGGGCACCCCTAGGCTTAGGCTAGGGCACCCCTAGGCTTAGGCTGGGGCACACTAGGCTTAGGCTTAGGCTTAGGCTAGCGCTCCCGTAGCCTAAGGCTAGGGTACCCCTAGGCTTAGGATAGGGCTCCCCTAGCCTGAGGCTTTGGCACCCCTAGGCTTAGGCTAGGGCACACCTAGGCTTAGGCAAGGAGACCCCTAGGCTTAGGCTAGGGCACCCCTCGGCTTAGGCTAAGGCTAGGCCTCCCCAAGCCTAAGGTTTGGACAAACCTAGGCTTAGGTTAGGGCACCCTTGGCTTAGGCTAGGGCACCCCTAGGCTTAGGCTTAGGCTAGGGCTCCCCTAGCCTAAGGCTAGGGCACCCTTAGGCTTAGGCTAGTGCACCCCAACGCTTAGGCTATGGCACCCCTAGGCTTAGGCTAGGGCACCCCTAAGCTTAGGCTAAGGCTAGGGATCCCCTAGCCTAAGGCTAGGGCATCCCTAGGCTTAGGCTAGGGCACGCCTATGCTTAGGCTAGGGCACCCCTAGGCTTAGGATAGGGCAGGCCTATGCTTAGGCTAGGGCACCCCTAGGCTTAGGCTAAGGCACCCCTAGGCTTAGGCTAAGGCTAGGGTTCCCATAGCTTAAGGCTAGGGCACCCCTAGGCTTAGGCTAGGGCACCCCTAGGCTTAGGCTATGGCACACCTAGGCTTAGGTTAGGGCACCCCTAGCCTTAGGCTAGGGCACCCTAGGCTTAGGCTATGGCACACCTAGGCTTAGGTTAGGGCACCCCTAGGATTAGGCTAGGGCACCCCAAAGCTTAGGCTAAGGCTAGGGCTCCCCTATCCTAAGGCTAGGGCACCCCTAGGCTTAGGATAGGGCAACCCTATGCTTAGGCTAGGGCACCCCTAGGCTTAGGCTAAGGCTAGGGTTTCCCTAGCCTAAGGCTAGGGAACCCCTAGACTTAGGCTAGGGCAAACCTAGGCTTAGGCTAAGGCACCACTAGGCTTAGGCTAAGGCTAGGGTTCTCATAGCCTAAGGCTAATGCACCCCTAGGTTTAGGCTAGGGCACCCCTAGGCTTAGGCTATGGCACACCTAGGCTTAGGTTAGGGCACCCCTAGGATTAAGCTAGGGCACCCCTAGGCTTAGGCTAAGGCTAGGGCTACCCTAGCCTAAGGCTAGGGCATCCCTAGGATTAGGCTAGGGAACCCCTAGGCTTAGGCTAGGGCACCCCAAGGCTTAGGCTAGGGCTACCCTAGGCTTAGGCTAGGGCACCCCTAGGCTTAGGCTAAGGCTAGGGATCCCCTAGCCTAAGGCTAGGGCACCCCTAATCTTAGGCTAGGGCACCCCTAGGCTTAGGCTAGGGCACACCTAGGCTTAGGCTAGGGCACCCCTAGGATTAGGCTAGGGCACCCCTAGATTAGCCGAAGGCTAGGGATCCCCTAGCCTAAGGTTAAGGCACCACTAAGCTTAGGCTAGGGCACCCCTAGGCTTAGGCTAGGGCACCCCTAGGCTTAGGCTACGGAACCCCTAGGATTAGGCTAGGGCACCCCTATGCTTAGGCTAGGGCACCCCTAGGCTTAGGCTAGTGCAACCCTTGGCTTAGGCTAGGGCACCCCTAGGCTAAGGCTAGGGCACACCTAGGCTTAGGCTAGGTCACCCCTAGGCTTAGGCTAGGGCACCCCTCGGGTTAGGCTAAGGCTAGGACTCCCCTAGCCTAAGGCTTGGGCACCCTTTGGCTTAGGCTAGGGCACCTCTAGGCTTAGGCTAAGGCTAGGGCTCCCCTACCCTATGGCTAGGGCACGCCTTGGCTTAGGCTAGGTAACCCTAGGCTTAGGCTAGGACACCCCTAGGCTTAGGCTAGAGTACCCCCAGGCTTAGGCTAAGGGTAGGGTTCCCATAGCCTAAGGCTAGGGCACCCCTAGGCTTAGGCTAGGTCACGCCTAAGCTTAGGATAGGGCACCCCTAGGCTTAGGATAGGGCACCCCTAGGCTTAGGCTAAGGGTAGGGCTTCTCTAGCCTAAGGCTAGGGCACCCCTAGGCTTAGGCTAGGGCACCCTTAGTGTTAGGCTAGGGCACCCCTAGGTTAGGCGAGGGCACCCCTAGACTTAGGTTAGGGCACCCCAAGGCTTAGCCTAGGGCACCCCTTAGCTTAGGCTAGGGCTCCCCTTGGCTTAGGCTAGGGCAGCCCCAAGCTTAGGCTAAGGCTAGCGTTCCAATAGCCTAAGGCTAGGGCACGCCTAGGCTTAGGCTAGGGCACTCCCAGGCTTAGGTTAGGGCACCCCGAGGCTTAGGCTAAGGTTAGGGCTCCCCTAACCTAAGGCTATGGCACCCCTAGGCTTCGGCTTGGGCACCCCTAGGCTTAGGCTAAGGCTAGGGCTCCCCTACCCTAAGGCTAAGGCACCCCTAGGCTTAGGCTAGGGCACCCCTTGGCTTAGACTTGGACACCCCTAAGCTTAGGCTAGGGCACCCCTAGGCTGACGCTAAGGCTAAGGCTAACATAGCCTAAAGCAAGGGCACCGCTAGCCTTAGGCTAGGTCACCTCTTGGCTTAGGCTTGGACACCCCTAAGCTTAGGTTAGGGCACCCCTAGGCTTAGGCTAGTGCACCCCTAGGCTTAGGCTAAGGCTAGGGCTACCCTAGCCTAAGGCTAGGGCTCCCCTAGGCTTAGGATAGGGGAACCCTAGACTTAGGCTAGGGCAACCCTAGGCTTAAGCTAAGGCTAGGGCTCCCCTAGCCTAAGGCTAGGGTACCCCTAGGCTTGGGCTATGGCACCCCTAGGCATAGGCTAGGGCACCACTAGGCTTAGGCTAAGGCTAGGGCTCCCCTAGCCTAAGGCTAGGGCACCCCTTGGCTTAGGCTAAGGCAACCCTAGGCTTAGGCTAGAGCAGCCCTAGGCTTAAGCTAATTTTAGGGTTCCCCTAGCCTAAGGCTAGCGTACCACTAGGCTTAGGGTAGGGCACCCCTAGGCTTAGGCTAGGGCACCCCTAGGCTTAGGATAGAGCACCCTAGGCTTAGGCGAGGGCACCCCTAGGCTTAGGCTAAGGCTAGGGTTTCCTTAGCCTAAGGCTAGGGAACCCCTAGGCTTAGGCTAGGGCACCCCTAGGCTTAGGCTGGGGCACACTAGGCTTAGGCTTAGGCTTACGCTAGCGCTCCCGTAGCCTAAGGCTAGGGTACCCCTAGGCTTAGGATAGGGCTCCCCTAGCCTGAGGCTTGGGCACCCCTAGGCTTAGGCTAGGGCACACCTAGGTTTAGGCAAGGAGACCCCTAGGCTTAGGCTAGGGCACCCCTCGGCTTAGGCTAAGGCTAGGGCTCCCCAAGCCTAAGGTTTGGACAAACCTAGGCTTAGTTTAGGGCACCCTTGGCTTAGGCTAGGGCACCCCTAGGCTTAGGCTTAGGCTAGGGCTCCCCTAGCCTAAGGCTAGGGCACCCTTAGGCTTAGGATAGAGCACCCCAACGCTTAGGCTATGGCACCCCTAGGCTTAGGCTAGGGCACCCCTAGGCTTAGGCTAAGGCTAGGGATTCCCTAGCCTAAGGCTAGGACATCCCTAGGCTTAGGCTAGGGCACGCGTATGCTTAGGCTAGGGCACCCCTAGGCTTAGGATAGGGCAACCCTATGCTTAGGCTAGGGCACCCCTAGGCTTAGGCTAAGGCTAGGGTTTCCCTAGCCTAAGGCTAGGGAACCCCTAGGCTTAGGCTAGGGCACCCCTAGGCTTAGGTTTAGGCACCCTTAGGCTTAGGCTAAGGCTAGGGTTCCCATAGCCTAAGGCTAGGGCACCCCTAGACTTAGGCTAGGGCACCCCTAGGCTTAGGCTATGGCACACCTAGGCTTAGGTTAGGGCACCCCTAGGCTTAGGATAGGGCACCCCTAGGCTTAGGCTAAGGCTAGGGCTCCCCTAGCCTAAGGCTAGGGCATCCCTAGGTTTAGGCTAGGGCACACCTATGCTTAGGCTAGGGCACCCCTAGGCTTAGGATAGGGCAACCCTATGCTTAGGCTAGGGCATCCCTAGGCTTAGGCTAAGGCTAGGGTTTCCCTAGCCTAAGGCTAGGGAACCCCTAGGCTTAGGCTAGGGCAACTCTAGGCTTAGGCTAAGGCTCCACTAGGCTTAGGCTAAGGCTAGGGTTCTCATAGCCTAAGGCTAGGGCACCCCTAGGTTTAGGCTAGGGCACCCCTAGGCTTAGGCTATGGCACACCTACACTTAGGTTAGGGCACCCCTAAGCTTAAGCTAGGGCACCCCTAGGCTTAGGCTAAGGCTAGGGCTCCCCTAGCCTAAGGCTAGGGCATCCCTAGGATTAGGCTAGGGAACCCCTAGGCTTAGGCTAGGGCACCCCTAGGCTTAGGCTAGGGCACCCCTAGGCTTAGGCTAGGGCTACCCTAGGCTTAGGCTAGGGCACCCCTAGGCTTAGGCTAAGGCTAGGGATCCCCTAGCCTAAGGCTCGGGCACCCCTAATCTTAGGCTAGTGCACCCCTAGGCTTAGGCTAGGGCACACCTAGGCTTAGGCTAGGGCACCCCTAGGATTAGGCTAGGACACCCCTAGATTAGCCTAAGTCTAGGGATCCCCTAGCCTAAGCTTAAGGCACCACTAAGCTTAGGCTAGGGCACCCCTAGGCTTAGGCTAGGGCACCCCTAGGCTTAGGCTAGGGAACCCCTAGGCTTAGGCTAGGGCACCCCTAAGCTTAGGCTAGGGCACCCCTAGGCTTTGGCTAGTGCAACCCTTGGCTTAGGCTAGGGCACCCCTAGACTTAGGCTAGGGCACACTTAGGCTTAGGCTAGGGCACCCGTAGGCTTAGGCTAGGGCACCCCTCGGCTTAGGCTAAGGCTAGGACTCCCCTAGCCTAAGGCTTGGGCACCCCTTGGCTTAGGCTAGGGCACCTCTAGGCTTAGGCTAAGGCTAGGGCTCCCCTACCCTATGGCTAGGGCACGCCTTGGCTTAGGTTAGGTAACCCTAGGCTTAGGCTAGGACACCCCTAGGCTTAGGCAAGGGTACCCCCAGGCTTAGGCTAAGGGTAGGGTTCCCATAGCCTAAGGCTAGGGCACCCCTAGGCTTAGGCTAGGGCACCCCTAGGCTTAGGCTAGGTCACCCCTAAGCTTAGGATAGGGCACCCCTAGGCTTAGGATAGGGCACACCTAGGCTTAGGCTAAGGGTAGGGCTTCTCTAGCCTAAGGCTAGGGCACCCCTAGGCTTAGGTTAGGGCACCCCTAGTGTTAGGCTAGGGCACCCCTAGGCTTAGGCGAGGGCTCCCGTAGGCTTAGGTTAGGGCACACCAAGGCTTAGGCTAGGGCACCCCTAGGCTTAGGCTAGGGCTTCCCTAGGCTTAGGCTAGGGCAGCCCCAGGCTTAGGCTAAGGCAAGTGTTCCAAGAGCCTAAGGCTAGGGCACCCCTAGGCTTCGGCTTGGGCACCCCTAGGCTTAGGCTAAGGCTAGGGCTCCCCTACCCTAAGGCTAAGGCACCCCTAGGCTTAGGCTAGGGCACCCCTTGTCTTAGGCTTGGACACCCCTAAGCTTAGGCTAGGGCATCCCTAGGCTTAGGCTAAGGCTAAGGCTCCCCTTGCCTAAGGCAAGGGCACCCCTAGCCTTAGGCTAGGTCACCTCTTGGCTTAGGCTTGGACACCCCTAAGCTTAGGCTAGTGCACCCCTAGGCTTAGGCTAAGGCTAGGGTTTCCTTAGCCTAAGGCTAGGGCACCCCTAGGCTTAGGCTAGGGCACCCCTAGGCTTAGGCTTAGGCTAGGGCTCCCCTAGACTAAGGCTTGGGCACCCCTAGGCTTAGGCCATGGCACCCCTAGGCTTAGGCTAGTGCACCCCTAGGCTTAAGCTAGGGAAACCCTAGGCTTAGGCTAGGGCACACCTAGGCTTAAGCTAAGGCTAGGGCTCCCCTAGCCTAAGGCTAGGTCACCCCTAGGCTTAGGCTAGGGCACCCCTAGGCTTAGGTTAGGGCACCCCTAGACTTAGGATAGGGCACCCCTAGGCTTAGGCTAGGGCACCCCTAATCTTAGGTTAGGGCACCCCTAGGCTTAGGCTAGGGCACCCCTAGGCTTAAGCTAAGGCTAGGGCTCCCCTAGCCTAAGGCTAGGGCACCCCTAGGCTTAGGCAGGGCACCCGTAGGATTACTAGGGCACACCTTGGCTTACTAGGGCACCCCTAGGCTTAGGCTAGGGCACCCCTAGGCTTAGGCTAGGGCACCCCTAGGCTTAGGCTAGGGCACACTAGGCTTAGGCTTAGGCTAGCGCTCCCGTAGCCTAAGGCTAGGGCACCCCTAGGCTTAGGATAGGGCTCCCCTTGCCTGAGGCTTGGGCACCCCTAGGCTTAGGCTAGGGCACACCTAGGCTTAGGCAAGGAGACCCCTAGGCTTAGGCTAGGGCACACCTATGCTTAGGCTAGGGCACCCCTAGGCTTAGGATAGGGCAACCCTATGCTTAGGCTAGGGCACCCCTAGGCTTAGGCTAAGGCACCCCTAGGCTTAGGCTAAGGCTAGGGCTCCCCTAGCCTAAGGCTAGGGCACCCCTAGGCTTAGGCTAGGGCACACCTAGGATTAGGCTAGGGCACCCCTAGGATTGGGATAGGGCACCCCTAGATTAGCCTAAGGCTAGGGATCCCCTAGCCTAAGGTTAAGGCACCACTAAGCTTAGGCTAGGGCACCCCTAGGCTTAGCCTTGGGCACCCCTAGGCTTACGCTAGGGCACACCTAGGCTTAGGCTAGGGCACCCCTAGGCTTAGGCTAGGGCACCCCTCGGCTTAGGCTAAGGCTAGGACTCCCCTAGCCTAAGGCTTGGGCACCCCTTGGCTTAGGCTAGGGCACCTCTAGGCTTAGGCTAAGGCTAGGGCTCCCCTACCCTATGGCTAGGGCACGCCTAGGCTTAGGCTAGGTAACCCTAGGCTTAGGCTAGGACACCCCTAGGCTTAGGGTAGGTTACCCCCAGGCTTAGGCTAACGGTAGGGTTCCCATAGCCTAATGCTAGGGCACCCCTAGGCTTAGGCTAGGGCAACCCTAGGCTTAGGCTAGGTCACCCCTAAGCTTAGGATAGGGCACCCTTAGGCTTAGGATAGGGCAACCCTAGGCTTAGGCTAAGGGTAGGGCTTCTCTAGCCTAAGGCTAGGGCACTCCTAGGCTTAGGCTAGGGCACCCCTAGTGTTAGGCTAGGGCACCCCTAGGCTTAGCCGAGGGCACCCCAAGGCTTAGGTTAGGGCACCCCAAGGCTTAGGCTAGGGCACCCCTAGGCTTAGGCTTGGGCTCCCCTAGGCTTAGGCTAGGGCAGCCCCAGGCTTAGGCTAGGGCTAGCTTTCCAATAGCCTAAGGCTAGGGCACGCCTAGACTTAGGCTAGGGCACTCCCAGGCTTAGGTTAGGGCACCCCTAGGCTTAGGCTAAGGTTAGGGCTCCCCTAACCTAAGGCTAGGTCACCTCTTGGCTTATGCTAGGGCACACCTAGGCTTAGGCTAAGGCTAGGGCTCCCCTAGCCTAAGGCTAGGGCACCCCTAGGCTTAGGCTAGGGCACCCCTAGGCTTGGGCTAGGGCACCCCTAGGCTTAGGCTAGGGCACCCCTAGGATTAGGCTAGGGCACCCCTAGAATTAGCCTAAGGCTTGGGCTCCCCTAACCTAAGGTTAGGACACCACTAGGCTTAGGCTAGGGCACCCCAAGGCTTAGGCTAAGTCTAGGGCTCCCCTAGCCTAAGGCTAGGGCAACCCTAGGCTTAGGCTATGGCACCCCTAGGCTTAGGCTATGGCACCCCTAGGCTTAGGCTAATGCTAGGGCTCCCCTAGCCTAAGACTAAGGCACCCCAAAGCTTAGGCTAGGGCACCGCTAGGCTTAGTCTAGGGCACCCCTAGGCGTAGCCTAGGGCACCCCTAGGCTTAGGCTAGGGCACCCCTAGGCTTAGGCTAGGGCACCCCTAGGTTTAGGCTAGGGCACCCGGAGAATTAGCCTAAGGCTAGGGATCCCCTAGCCTAAGGTTAGGGCACTCCTAGGCTTAGGCTAGGGCACCCCTAGGCTTAGGCTAGTGCACCCCTAGGCTTAGGCTAAGGCTCCGGCTCGACTAGCCTAAGGCTAGGGCACGCCTAGGCTTAGGCTAGGGAACCCCTAAGCTTAGGCTAAGGCACCCCTAGGCTTAGGCTAAGGCTATTGCTCCCTTAGCGTAAGGCTAGGACACCCATTGGCTTAGGCTAGGGCACCCATAGGCTTAGACTAGGGCACCACTAGGCTTAGACTAAGGCTACGGCTCGACTAGCCTAAGGCTAGGGCGCCCCTAGGCTTAGGCTAGGGCACCCCTAGGCTTAGGCTAGGGCACCCCTAGGCTTAGGCTAAGGCTAGGGCTCCCCTAGACTAAGGCTAGGGCACCTCTAGGCTTAGGCTAGGGTACCACTAGGCTTAGGCTAGGGCACCCCTAGGCTGAGGCTAAGGCTAGGGCTCCCGTAGCCCAAGGCTAGGGCATCCCTAGGCTTAGGCTAGATCACCCCTAGGCTTAGGCTAGGGCACCCCTACGTTTAAGCTAAGGTTACGGCTCCCCTAGCCTAAGGCTAGGGCACCCCTATCTTAGGCTAGGGCACCCCTAGGCTTAGGCTAGGGCACCCCTAGGCTTAGGTTAGGGAACCTCTAGGCTTAGGCTAAGGGTAGGGCTCCCATAGCCTAAGGTTAGGGCACCCCTAGACTTAGGATAGGGCACACCTAGGCTTAGGCCAGGGCACCCCAAGCCTTAGGCTAGTGCACCCCAAGTATTAGGCTAAAGCTAGGGTTCCCCTAGCCTAAGGCTAGGGCACCCCTAGCCTTAGGCTAGGGCACCCCCAGAATTAGGCTATGGCACCCCGAAGCTTAGGTTAGGGTACCCCTAGGCTTAGGCTAAGGCTAGGGCTCCCCTAGCCTAAGGTAAGGGCACCCCTAGGCTTAGGGTAGGGCACCCCTAGGCTTAGGCTAGGGCACCCCTGGGCTTAAGCTAAGGTTAGGATTCCCCTAGCCTAAGGCTAGGGCTCCCCTAGGCTTAGGCTTGGGCACCCCTAGGCTTAGGTTAGGGCACCCCTAGGCTTAGGCTAGGGCACCCCTAGGCTTAGGCTAAGGCTAGGGATCCCCAAGCCTAAGGCTAGGGCACCCCTAATCTTAGGCTAGGGCACCCCTAGGCTTAGGCTAGGGCACACCCAGGCTTAGGCTAGGGCACCCCTAGGATTAGGCTAGGGCACCCCTAGATTAGCCTAAGGCTAGGGATCCCCTAGCCTAAGGTTAAGGAACCACTAAGCTTAGGCTAGCGCACACCTAGGCTTAGGCTAGGGCAACCCTAGGCTTAGGCTAGGGAACCCCTAGGCTTAGGCTAGGGCACCCGTAGGCTTAGGCTAGGGCACCCCTAGGCTTAGACTAGGGAAACCCTTGGCTTAGGCTAGGGCACCCCTAGGCTTAGGCTAAGGCTAGGGCTTCCCTAGCCTAAGGCTAGGGCACCCCTAGGCTTAGCCTTCGGCACCCCTAGGCTTAGGATAGGGCACACCTAGGCTTAGGCTAAGGCTAGGACTCCCCTAGACTAAGGCTTGGGCACCCCTTGGCTTAGGCTAGGGCACCTCTAGGCTTAGGCTAAGGCTAGGGCTCCCCTACCCTATGTAGGGCACGCCTAGGCTTAGGCTAGGTAACCCTAGGCTTAGGCTAGGACACCCCTAGGCTTAGGCTAGGGTACCCCCAGGCTTAGGCTAAGGGTAGGGTTCCCATAGCCTTAGGCTAGGGCACCCCAAGGCTTAGGCTAGGGCACCGCTAGGCTTAGGCTAGTTCACCCCTAAGCTTAGGTTAGGGCACCCCAAAGCTTAGGTTAGGGCACCCCTAGTGTTAGGCTAGGGCACCCCTAGGCTTAGGCTAAGGCACCCCTAGGCTTAGGTTAGGGCACCCCAAGGCTTAGGCTAGGTCACCCCTAGGCTTAGGCTAGGGCAGCCCCAGGCTTAGGCTAAGGCTAGCGTTCCAATAGCATAAGGCTAGGGCACGCCTAGGCTTAGGCTAGGGCACCCTCAGGCTTAGGCTAGGGCACCCCTAGGCTTAGGCTAAAGTTAGGGCTCCCCTAACCTAAGGCTAGGGCACCCTAGGTTTAGGCTTGGGCACCCCTAGGCTTAGGCTAAGGCTAGGGCTCCCCTACCCTAAGGCTAAAGCACCCCTCGGCTTAGGCTAGGGCACCCTTGGCTTAGGCTTGGACACCCATAAGCTTAAGCTAGGGCACCCCTAGGCTTAGGCTAAGGCTAGGGCTCCCCTAGCCTAAGGCAAGGGCACCCCTAGCCTTAGGCTAGGTCACCTCTTGGCTTAGACTAGGGCACACCTAGGCTTAGGCTAAGGCTAGGGCTCCCCTAGCCTAAGGCTAGGGCACCCCTAGGCTTGGGCTAGGGCACCCCTAGGCTTAGGCTAGGGCACCCCTAGGATTAGGCTAGGGCACCCCTAGAATTAGCCTAACGCTTGGGCTCCCCTAACCTAAGGTTAGGACACCACTAGGCTTAGGCTAGGGCACCCCAAGGCTTAGGCTAAGTCCAGGGCTCCCCTAGCCTAAGGCTAGGGCACCCCTAAGCTTAGGCTACGGCACCCCTAGGCTTAGGCTACGGCACCCCTAGGCTTAGGCTAATGCTAGAGCTCCACTAGCCTAAGGCTAAGGCACCCCAAAGCTTAGGCTAGGGCACCGCTAGTATTAGTCTAGGGCACCCCTAATCGTAGGCTAGGGGACCCCTAGGCTTAGGCTAGGGCACCCCTAGGCTTAGGCTAGGGCACCCCGAGGCTTAGGCTAAGGCTAGGGCTCCCCTAGTCCAAGGCTAGGGCACCCCTAGGCTTAGGCTAGGGCACCCCTAGGTTTAGGCTAGGGCACCCGGAGAATTAGCCTAAGGCTAGGGATCCCCTAGCCTAAGGTTAGGGCACTCCTAGGCTTAGGCTAGAACACCCCTAGGCTTAGGCTAGGGCACCCCTAGGCTTAGGCTAAGCCTCCGGCTCGACTAGCCTAAGGCTAGGGCACGCCTAGGCTTAGGCTAGGGCACCACTAGGCTTATGCAAGGGCACCCCTAGGCTAAGACTAAGGCTAGGGTTCCCGTAGCCCAAGGCTAGGGCATCCCTAGGCTTAGGCTAGATCACCCCTAGGCTTAGGCTAGGGCACCCCTAGGCTTAAGCTAAGGCTACGGCTCAACAAGCCTAAGACTAGGGCACCCCTATCTTAGGCTAGGGCACCCCTAGGCTTAGGCTATAGCACCTCTAGGCTTAGGCTAAGTCTAGGGCTCCCCTAGCCTAAGGCTAGAGCAACCCTAGCCTAAGGCTAGGGCACCCCTAGGCTTAGGCTAGGGCACCCCTAGGCTTAGGCTAGGGCACCTCTAGGCTTAGGCTAAGGGTAGGGCTCCCATAGCCTAAGGTTAGAGCACCCCTAGGTTTAGGCCAGGACACACCTAGGCTTAGGCCAGGGCACCCCAAGCCTTAGGCTAGGGCACCCCAAGGATTAGGCTAAAGCTAGGGCTCCCCTAGCCTAAGGCTAGGGCACCCCTAGGCTTAGGCTATGGCACCCCCAGGCTTAGGCTATGGCACCTCTAGGCTTAGGTTAGGGCACCCCTAGGCTTACGCTAAGGCTAGGGCTCCCCTAGCCTAAGGCTAGGGCACCCCTAGGCTTAGGCTTGGGCACCCCTAAGCTTAGGCTAGGGCACTCCTAGGCTTAGGCTAAGGCTACGGTTCCCATAGCCTAAGGTTAGGGCACCCCTAGGCTTAGGCTAGGGCACACCTAGGCTTAGGTTAGGGCAACCCTAGGCTTAGGCTAGGGCACCCCTAGGCTTAGGCTAAGGCTAGGGATCCCCAAGCCTAAGGCTAGGGCATTCCTAGGCTTAGGCTAGGGCACGCCTAGGCTTAGGCTAAGGCTAGGGCACCCCTAGGCTTAGGCTAGGGCACCCCTAGAATTAGGCTAGGGCACCCCTAGGCTTAGGCTAAGGCTAGGGTTCCCATAGCCTAAGGCTAGGGCACCCCTAGGCTTAGGCTAGGGCACCCCTAGGCTTAGGCTAAGGCACACCTAGGCTTAGGTTAGGGCACTCCTAGGCTTAGGCTAGGGTACCCCTAGGCTTAGGCTACGGCACCCCGAGGTTTAGGCTAGGGCTCACCTAGGCTTAGGCTAGGGCACCACTAGGATTAGGCTAGGGCACCCGTAGATTAGCCTAAGGCTAGGGATCCCCTAGCCTAAGGTTAGGGCACCACTAATCTTAGGCTAGGGCACCCCTAGGCTTAGGCTAAGTCTAGGGCTCCCCTAGCCTAAGGCTAGGGCACCCCTAGGCTTAGGCTAGGGAAGCCCTAGGCTTAGGCTAGGGGACACCTAGGCTTAGGCTAGGGAACCCCTAGGCTTAGGCTAGGGTACCCCTAGGCTTAGGCTAGGGCAACCCTAGGCTTAGTCTAGGGCACCCCTAGGCTTAGGCTAAGGCTAGGGCTTCCCTAGCCTAAGGCTAGGGCACCCCTAGGCTTAGGCTTGGGCACCCCTAGGCTTAGGCTAAGGCACACCTAGGCTTAGGATAGGGCAACCCTAGGCTTAGGCTAGGCCACCCCTCGGCTTAGGCTAAGGCTAGGACTGCCCTAGCCTAAGGATTCGGCACCCATAGGCTTAGGCTAGGGCACCTCTAGGCTTAGGCTAAGGCTAGGGCTCCCCTACCCTATGGCTAGGGCACGCATAGGCTTAGGCTAGGTAACCCTAGGCTTAGGCTAGGACACCCCTAGGCTTAGGCTAGGGCACCCCCAGGCTTAGGCTAAGGGTAGGGTTCCCATAGCCTAAGAGTAGGGCACCCCTAGTCTTAGGCTAGGGCACCCCTAAGCTTAGGATAGGGCACCCCTAGGCTTAGGATAGGGCACCCCTAGGCTTAGGCTAAGGGTAGGGCTTCCCTAGCCTAAGGCTAGGTCACCCCTAGGCTTAGGCTAGGGCACCCCTAGTGTTAGGCTAGGGCACCCCTAGGCTTAGGCTAGGGCACCCCTGGGCTTAGGTTAGGGCACCCCAAGGCTTAGGCCAGGGCACCCCTAGGCTTAGGCTAGGGGTCCCCTAGGGTTAGGCTAGGGCAGCCCCAGGCTTAGGCTAAGGCTAGCGTTCCCATAGCCTAAGGCTAGGGGACGCCTAGGCTTAGGCTAGGCCACCCCTAAGCTTATGCTAGGGCATCCCTAGGATTAGGCTAAGGTTAGGGCTCCCCTAACCTAAGGCTAGGGCACACCTAGGCTTAGCCTAGGGCACCCCTAGGCATAGGCTAAGGCTAGGGCTCCCCTAGCCTAAGGCTAAGGCACTCCTAGGCTTTGGCTGGGGCACCCCTAGGCTTAGGCTAGGGCACCCCTAGGGTTAGGCTAAGGCTCCGGCTCGACTAGCCTAAGGCTATGGCACGCCTAGGCTTAGGCTAGGGCACCCCTAGGCTTAGGCTAGGGCACCCCTAGGCTTAGGCTAAGGCTAGGGCTCCCCTAGCGTAAGGCTAGGACACCCCTAGGCTTAGGCTAGGGTACCCATAGGCTTAGGCTAGGGCACCCCTAGGCTTAGACTAAGGCTACGGCTCGACTAGTCTAAGGCTAGGGCACCCCTAGGCTTAGGCTAGGGCACCCCTAGGCTTAGGCTTAGGCTATGGCTCCCCTAGACTAAGGCTTGGGCACCCCTAGGCTTAGGCCATGGCACCCCTAGGCTTAGGCTAGTGCACCCCTAGGCTTAAGCTAGGGCAACCCTAGGCTTAAGCTAAGGCTAGGGCTCCCCTAGCCTAAGGCTAGGGCACCCCTAGGCTTAGGCTAGGGCACCCCTAGGCTTAGGTTAGGGCACCCCTAGACTTAGGCTAGGGCACGCCTAGGCTTAGGCTAAGTCTGGGGCTCCCCTACCCTAAGGCTAGGGCACCCCTAGACTTAGGATAGGGCACCCCTAGGCTTAGGCTAGGGCACCCCTAATCTTAGGTTAGGGCACCCCTAGGCTTAGGCTAGGGCACCCCTAGGCTTAGGCTAAGGCTAGGGCTCCCCTAGCCTAAGGCTAGGGCACCCCTAGGCTTAGGCAGGGCACCCGTAGGATTACTAGGGCACACCTTGGCTTACTAGGGCACCCCTAGGCTTAGGCTAGGGCACCCCTAGGCTTAGGCTAGGGCACCCCTAGGCTTAGGCTAGGGCACACTAGGCTTAGGCTTAGGCTAGCGCTCCCGTAGCCTAAGGCTAGGGCACCCCTAGGCTTAGGATAGGGCTCCCCTAGCCTGAGGCTTGGGCACCCCTAGGCTTAGGCTAGGGCATACCTAGGCTTAGGCAAGGAGACCCCTAGGCTTAGGCTAGGGCACACCTATGCTTAGGCTAGGGCACCCCTAGGCTTAGGCTAAGGCACCCCTAGGCTTAGGCTAAGGCTAGGGTTCCCATAGCCTAAGGCTAGGGCACCCCTAGGCTTAGGCTAGGGCACCCCTAGGCTTAGGCTATGGCACACCTAGGCTTAGGTTAGGGCACCCCTAGGCTTAAGCTAGGGCACCCCTAGGCTTAGGCTAATGCTAGGGCTCCCCTAGCCTAAGACTAGGGCATCCCAAGGATTAGGCTAGGGAACCCCTAGGCTTAGGCTAGGGCACCCCTAGGCTTAGGCTAGGGCTACCCTAAGCTTAGGCTAGGGCACCCCTAGGCTTAGGCTAAGGCTAGCGATCCCCTAGCCTAAGGCTAGGGCACCCCTAATCTTAGGCTAGGGCACCCCTAGGCTTAGGCTAGGGCACACCTAGGATTAGGCTAGGGCACCCCTAGGATTGGGCTAGGGCACCCCTAGATTAGCCTTAGGCTAGGGATCCCCTAGCCTAAGGTTAAGGCACCACTAAGCTTAGGCTAGGGCACCCCTAGGCTTAGGCTAGGGCAGCCCTAGGCTTAGGCTAGGGGACACCTAGGCTTAGGCTAGGGAACCCCTAGGCTTAGGCTAGGGTACCCCTAGGCTTAGGCTAGGGCAACCCTAGGCTTAGCCTAGGGCACCCCTAGGCTTAGGCTAAGGCTAGGGCTTCCCTAGCCTAAGGCTAGGGCACCCCTAGGCTTAGGCTTGGGCACCCCTAGGCTTAGGCTAGGGCACACCTAGGCTTAGGATAGGGCAACCCTAGGCTTAGGCTAGGCCACCCCTCGGCTTAGGCTAAGGCTAGGACTGCCCTAGCCTAAGGAATCGGCACCCGTAGGCTTAGGCTAGGGCACCTCTAGGCTTAGGCTAAGTCTAGGGCTCCCCTACCCTATGGCTAGGGCACGCATAGGCTTAGGCTAGGTAACCCTAGGCTTGGGCTCGGACACCCCTAGGCTTAGGCTAGGGCACCCCCAGGCTTAGGCTAAGAGTAGGGTTCCCATAGCCTAAGAGTAGGGCACCCCTAGTCTTAGGCTAGGGCACCCCTAAGCTTAGGATAGGGCACCCCTAGGTTTAGGATAGGGCACCCCTAGGCTTAGGCTAAGGGTAGGGCTTCCCTAGCCTAAGGCTAGGGCACCCCTAGGCTTAGGCTAGGGCACCCCTAGTGTTAGGCTAGGGCACCCCTAGGCTTAGGCTAGGGCACCCCTGGGCTTAGGTTAGGGCACCCCAAGGCTTAGGCCAGGGCACCCCTAGGCTTAGGCTAGGGCTCCCCTAGGGTTAGGCTAGGGCAGCCCCAGGCTTAGGCTAAGGCTAGCGTTCCCATAGCCTAAGGCTAGGGGACGCCTAGGCTTAGGCTAGGCCACCCCTAAGCTTAGGCTAGGGCATCCCTAGGATTAGGCTAAGGTTAGGGCTCCCCTAACCTAAGGCTAGGGCACGCCTAGGCTTAGCCTAGGGCACCCCTAAGCATAGGCTAAGGCTAGGGCTCCCCTAGCCTAAGGCTAAGGCACTCCTAGGCTTTGGCTGGGGCACCCCTAGGCTTATGCTAGGGCACCCCTAGGCTTAGGCTAAGGCTAGGGCTCCCAGAGCGTAAGGCTAGGACACCCCTAGGCTTAGGCTAGGGTACCCATAGGCTTAGGCTAGGGCACCCCTAGGCTTAGACTAAGGCTACGGCTCGACTAGTCTAAGGCTAGGGCACCCCTAGGCTTAGGCTAGGGCACCCCTAGGCTTAGGCTTAGGCTATGGCTCCCCTAGACTAAGGCTTGGGCACCCCTAGGCTTAGGCCATGGCACCCCTAGGCTTAGGCTAGTGCACCCCTAGGCTTAAGCTAGGGCAACCCTAGGCTTAGGCTAGGGCACACCTAGGCTTAAGCTAAGGCTAGGGCTCCCCTAGCCTAAGGCTAGGGCACCCCTAGGCTTAGGCTAGGGCACCCCTAGGCTTAGGTTAGGGCACCCCTAGACTTAGGCTAGGGCACCCCTAGGCTTAGGCTAAGTCTGGGGCTCCCCTACCCTAAGGCTAGGGCACCCCTAGACTTAGGATAGGGCACCCCTAGGCTTAGGCTAGGGCACCCCTAATCTTAGGTTAGGGCACCCCTAGGCTTAGGCTAGGGCACCCCTAGGCTTAGGCTAAGGCTAGGGCTCCCCTAGCCTAAGGCTAGGGCACCCCTAGGCTTAGGCAGGGCACCCGTAGGATTACTAGGGCACACCTTGGCTTACTAGGGCACCCCTAGGCTTAGGCTAGGGCACCCCTAGGCTTAGGCTAGGGCACCCCTAGGCTTAGGCTAGGGCACACTAGGCTTAGGCTTAGGCTAGCGCTCCCGTAGCCTAAGGCTAGGGCACCCCTAGGCTTAGGATAGGGCTCCCCTAGCCTGAGGCTTGGGCACCCCTAGGCTTAGGCTAGGGCATACCTAGGCTTAGGCAAGGAGACCCCTAGGCTTAGGCTAGGTCAACCCTTGGCTTAGGCTAGGGCACCCCTAGGCTTAGGCTAAGGCTAGGGCTTCCCTAGCCTAAGGCTAGGGCACCCCTAGGCTTAGCCTTGGGCACCCCTAGGCTTAGGTTAGGGCACACCTAGGCTTAGGCTAGGGCACCCCTAGGCTTAGGCTAGGGCACCCCTCGGCTTAGGCTAAGGCTAGGACTCCCCTACCCTAAGGCTTGGGCACCCCTTGGCGTAGGCTAGGGCACCTCTAGGCTTAGGCTAAGGCTAGGGCTCCCCTACCCTATGCCTAGGGCACGCCTAGGCTTAGGCTAGGTAACCCTAGGCTTAGGCTAGGACACCCCTAGGCTTAGGGTAGGTTACCCCCAGGCTTAGGCTAACGGTAGGGTTCCCATAGCCTAAGGCTAGGGCACCCCTAGGCTTAGGCTAGGGCAACCCTAGGCTTAGGCTAGGTCACCCCTAAGCTTAGGATAGGGCACCCTTAGGCTTAGGATAGGGCACCCCTAGGCTTAGGCTAAGGGTAGGGCTTCTCTAGCCTAAGGCTAGGGCACTCCTAGGCTTAGGCTAGGGCACCCCTAGTGTTAGGCTAGGGCACCCCTAGGCTTAGCCGAGGGCACCCCTAGGCTTAGGTTAGGGCACCCCAAGGCTTAGGCTAGGGCACCCCTAGGTTTAGGCTTGGGCTCCCCTAGGCTTAGGCTAGGGCAGCCCCAGGCTTAGGCTAAGGCTAACTTTCCAATAGCCTAAGGCTAGGGCACGCCTAGACTTAGGCTAGGGCACTCCCAGGCTTAGGTTAGGGCACCCCTAGGCTTAGGCTAAGGTTAGGGCTCCCCTAACCTAAGGCTAGGGCACCCCAAGGCTTAGGCTTGGGCAACCCTAGGCTTAGGCTAAGGCTAGGGCTCCCCTAGCCTAAGGCAAGGGCAGCCCTAGGCTTAGGCTAGGGCACCCCTAGGCTTGTGCTAGGGCACCCCTAGAATTAGGCTAGGGCACCCCTAGAATTAGCCTAAGGCTTGGGCTCCCCTAACCTAAGGTTAGGACACCACTAGGCTTAGGCTAGGGCACCCCAAGGCTTAGGCTAAGTCTAGAGCTCCCCTAGCCTAAGGCTAGGGCAACCCTAGGCTTAGGCTACGGCACCCCTAGGCTTAGGCTATGGCACCCCTAGGCTTAGGCTAATGCTAGGGCTCCCCTAGCCTAAGACTAAGGCACCCCAAAGCTTAGGCTAGGGCACCTCTAGGCTTAGTCTAGGGCACCCCTAGGCGTAGGCTAGGGCACCCCTAGGCTTAGGCTAGGGCACCCCTAGGCTTAGACTAGGGCACCCCTAGGTTTAGGCTAGGGCACCCGGAGAATTAGCCTAAGGCTAGGGATCCCCTAGCCTAATGTTAGGTCACTCCTAGGCTTAGGCTAGGGCACCCCTAGGCTTAGGCTAGGGCACCCCTAGGCTTAGGCTAAGGCTCCGGCTCGACTAGCATAAGGCTAGGGCACGCCTAGGCTTAGGCTAGGGCACCCCTAAGCTTAGGCTAAGGCACCCCTAGGCTTAGGCTAAGGCTATTGCTCCCCTAGCGTAAGGCTAGGACACCCATTGGCTTAGGCTAGGGCACCCATAGGCTTAAACTAGGGCACCCCTAGGCTTAGACTAAGGCTACGGCTCGACTAGCCTAAGGCTAGGGCGCCCCTAGGCTTAGGCTAGGGCACCCCTAGGCTTAGGCTAGGGCACCCCTAGGCTTAGGCTAAGGCTAGGGCTCCCCTAGACTATGGCTAGGGCACCTCTAGGCTTAGGCTAGGGCACCACTAGGCTTAGGCTAGGGAACCCCTAGGCTTAGGCTAAGGCTAGGGCTCCCGTAGCCCAAGGCTAGGGCATCCCTAGGCTTAGGCTAGATCACCCCTAGGCTTAGGCTAGGGCACCCCTACGTTTAAGCTAAGGCTACGGCTCCCCTAGCCTAAGGCTAGGGCACCCCTATCTTAAGCTAGGGCACACCTAGGCTTAGGCTAGGGCACCCCTAGGCTTAGGTTAGGGAACCTCTAGGCTTAGGCTAAGGGTAGGGCTCCCATAGCCTAAGGTTAGGGCACCCCTATGCTTAGGATAGGGCACACCTAGGCTTAGGCCAGGGCACCCCAAGCCTTAGGCTAGTGCACCCCAAGGATTAGGCTAAAGCTAGGGTTACCCTAGCCTAAGGCTAGGGCAGCCCTAGGCTTAGGCTAGGGCACCCCCAGAATTAGGCTATGGCACCCCGAAGCTTAGGTTACGGTACCCCTAGGCTTAGGCTAAGGCTAGGGCTCCCCTAGCCTAAGGCAAGGGCACCCCTAGGCTTAGGGTAGGGCACCCCTAGGCTTAGGCTAGGGCACCCATGGGCTTAAGCTAAGGTTAGGATTCCCCTAGCCTAAGGCTAGGGCTCCCCTAGGCTTAGGCTTGGGCACCCCTAGGCTTAGGCTAGGGCACCCCTAGGCTTAGGCTAAGGCTAGGGATCCCCTAGCCTAAGGCTAGGGCACCCCTAATCTTAGGCTAGGGCACCCCTAGGCTTAGGCTAGGGCACACCTAGGCTTAGGCTAGGGCACCCCTAGAATTAGGCTAGGGCACCCCTAGATTAGCCTAAGGCTAGGGATCCCCTAGCCTAAGGTTAAGGAACCACTAAGCTTAGGCTAGCGCACACCTAGGCTTAGGCTAGGGCAACCCTAGGCTTAGGCTAGGGAACCCCTAGGCTTGGGCTAGGGCACCCGTAGGCTTAGGCTAGGGCACCCCTAGGCTTAGGCTAGGGAAACCCTTGGCTTAGGCTAGGGCACCCTTAGGCTTAGGCTAAGGCTAGGGCTTCCCTAGCCTAAGGCTAGGGCACCCCTAGGCTTAGCCTTCGGCACCCCTAGGCTTAGGCTAGGGCACACCTAGGCTTAGGCTAAGGCTAGGACTCCCCTAGCCTAAGGCTTGGGCACCCCTTGGCTTAGGCTAGGGCACCTCTAGGCTTAGGCTAAGGCTAGGGCTCCCCTACCCTATGGCTAGGGCACGCCTAGGCTTAGGCTAGGTAACCCTAGGCTTAGGCTAGTACACCCCTAGGCTTAGGCTAGGGTACCCCCAGGCTTAGGCTAAGGGTAGGGTTCCCATAGCCTTAGGCTAGGGCACCCCTAGGCTTAGGCTAGGGCACCGCTAGGCTTAGGCTAGGTCACCCCTAAGCTTAGGTTAGGGCACTCCAAGGCTTACGTTAGGGCACCCCTAGTGTTAGGCTAGGGCACCCCTAGGCTTAGGCTAGGGCACCCCTAGGCTTAGGTTAGGGCACCCCAAGGCTTAGGCTATGTCACCCCTAGGCTTAGGCTAGGGCAGCCCCAGGCTTAGGCTAAGGCTAGCGTTCCAATAGCATAAGGCTAGGGCACGCCTAGGCTTAGGCTAGGGCACCCCCAGGCTTAGGCTAGGGCACCCCTAGGCTTAGGCTAAGGTTAGGGCTCCCCTAACCTAAGGCTAGGGCACCCCTAGGTTTAGGCTTGGGCACCCCTAGGCTTAGGCTAAGGCTAGGGCTCCCCTACCCTAAGGCTAAAGCACCCCTCGGCTTAGGCTAGGGCACCCCTTGGCTTAGGCTTGGACACCCATAAGCTTAGGCTAGGGCACCCCTAGGCTTAGGCTAAGGCTAGGGCTCCCCTAGCCTAAGGCAAGGGCACCCCTAGCCTTAGGCTAGGTCACCTCTTGGCTTAGACTAGGGCACACCTAGGCTTAGGCTAAGGCTAGGGCTCCCCTAGCCTAAGGCTAGGGCACCCCTAGACTTGGGCTAGGGCACCCCTAGGCTTAGGCTAGGGCACCCCTAGGATTAGGCTAGGGCACCCCTAGAATTAGCCTAAGGCTTGGGCTCCCCTAACCTAAGGTTAGGACACCACTAGGCTTAGGCTAGGGCACCCCAAGGCTTAGGCTAAGTCCAGGGCTCCCCTAGCCTAAGGCTAGGGCACCCCAAGGCTTAGGCTACGGCACCCCTAGGCTTAGGCTACGGCACCCCTAAGCTTAGGCTAATGCTAGAGCTCCACTAGCCTAAGGCTAAGGCACCCCAAAGCTTAGGCTAGGGCACCGCTAGGATTAGTCCAGGGCACCCCTAATCGTAGGCTAGGGCACCCCTAGCCTTAGGCTAGGGCACCCCTAGGCTTAGGCTAGGGCACCCCGAGGCTTAGGCTAAGGCTAGGGCTCCCCTAGTCCAAGGCTAGGGCACCCCTAGGCTTAGGCTAGGGCACCCGGAGAATTAGCCTAAGGCTAGGGATCCCCTAGCCTAAGGTTAGGGCACTCCTAGGCTTAGGCTAAAACACCCCTAGGCTTAGGCTAGAGCACCCCTAGGCTTAGGCTAAGCCTCTGGCTCGACTAGCCTAAGGCTAGGGCACGCCTAGGCTTAGGCTAGGGCACCCCTAGGCTTAGGCTAGGGCACCCCTAGGCTTAGGCTAGGGCACCCCTAGGCTTAGGCTAAGGCTATTGCTCCCCTAGCGTAAGGCTAGGACACCCCTTGGCTTAGGCTAGGGCACCCCTAGGCTTAGGCTAGGGCACCCCTAGGCTTAGGCTAGGGAACCCCTAGGCTTAGGCTAAGGCAAGGGATCCCCTAGCCTAAGGCTAGGGCACCTCTAGGCTTAGGCTAGGGCACCACTAGGCTTAGGCAAGGGCACCCCTAAGCTAAGACTAAGGCTAGGGTTCCCGTAGCCCAAGGCTAGGGCATCCCTAGGCTTAGGCTAGATCACCCCTAGGCTTAGGCTAGGGCACCCCTAGGCTTAAGCTAAGGCTACGGCTCCCCAAGTCTAAGACTAGGGCACCCCTATCTTAGGCTAGGTCACCCCTAGGCTTAGGCTATGGCACCTCTAGGCTTAGGCTAAGGCTAGGGCTCCCCTAGCCTAAGGCTAGAGCAACCCTAGCCTAAGGTTAGGGCACCCCTAGGCTTAGGCTAGGGCACCCCTGGGCTTATGCTAGGGCACCTCTAGGCTTAGGCTAAGGGTAGGGCTCCCATAGCCTAAGGTTAGGGTACCCCTAGGTTTAGGATAGGACACACCTAGGCTTAGGCCAGGGCACCCCTAAGCTTAGGCTAGGGCACTCCTAGGCTTAGGCTAAGGCTAGGGTTCCCATAGCCTAAGGCTAGGGCACCCCTAGGCTTAGGCTAGGGCACCCCTAGGCTTAGGCTAGGGCACACTAGGCTTAGGCTTAGGCTAGCGCTCCCGTAGCCTAAGGCTAGGGCACCCCTAGGCTTAGGATAGGGCTCCCCTAGCCTGAGGCTTGGGCACCCCTAGGCTTAGGCTAGGGCATACCTAGGCTTAGGCAAGGAGACCCCTAGGCTTAGGCTAGGGCACACCTATGCTTAGGCTAGGGCACCCCTAGGCTTAGGCTAGGGCAACCCTATGCTTAGGCTAGGGCACCCCTAGGCTTAGGCTAAGGCACCCCTAGGCTTAGGCTAAGGCTAGGGTTCCCATAGCCTAAGGCTAGGGCACCCCTAGGCTTAGGCTAGGGCACCCCTAGGCTTAGGCTATGGCACACCTAGGCTTAGGTTAGGGCACCCCTAGGCTTAAGCTAGGGCACCCCTAGGCTTAGGCTAATGCTAGGGCTCCCCTAGCCTAAGACTAGGGCATCCCTAGGATTAGGCTAGGGAACCCCTAGGCTTAGGCTAGGGCACCCCTAGGCTTAGGCTAGGGCTACCCTAAGCTTAGGCTAGGGCACCCCTAGGCTTAGGCTAAGGCTAGCGATCCCCTAGCCTAAGGCTAGGGCACCCCTAATCTTAGGCTAGGGCACCCCTAGGCTTAGGCTAGGGCACACCTAGGATTAGGCTAGGGCACCCCTAGGATTGGGCTAGGGCACCCCTAGATTAGCCTTAGGCTAGGGATCCCCTAGCCTAAGGTTAAGGCACCACTAAGCTTAGGCTAGGGCACCCCTAGGCTTAGGCTAGGGCACCCCTAGGCTTAGGCTAGGGAACCCCTAGGCTTAGGCTAGGGCACCCCTAAGCTTAGGCTAGGGCACCCCTAGGCTTAGGCTAGGTCAACCCTTGGCTTAGGCTAGGGCACCCCTAGGCTTAGGCTAAGGCTAGGGCTTCCCTAGCCTAAGGCTAGGGCACCCCTAGGCTTAGCCTTGGGCACCCCTAGGCTTAGGTTAGGGCACACCTAGGCTTAGGCTAGGGCACCCCTAGGCTTAGGCTAGGGCACCCCTCGGCTTAGGCTAAGGCTAGGACTCCCCTACCCTAAGGCTTGGGCACCCCTTGGCGTAGGCTAGCGCACCTCTAGGCTTAGGCTAAGGCTAGGGCTCCCCTACCCTATGGCTAGGGCACGCCTAGGCTTAGGCTAGGTAACCCTAGGCTTAGGCTAGGACACCCCTAGGCTTAGGGTAGGTTACCCCCAGGCTTAGGCTAACGGTAGGGTTCCCATAGCCTAAGGCTAGGGCACCCCTAGGCTTAGGCTAGGGCAACCCTAGGCTTAGGCTAGGTCACCCCTAAGCTTAGGATAGGGCACCCTTAGGCTTAGGATAGGGCACCCCTAGGCTTAGGCTAAGGGTAGGGCTTCTCTAGCCTAAGGCTAGGGCACTCCTAGGCTTAGGCTAGGGCACCCCTAGTGTTAGGCTAGGGCACCCCTAGGCTTAGCCGAGGGCACCCCTAGGCTTAGGTTAGGGCACCCCAAGGCTTAGGCTAGGGCACCCCTAGGTTTAGGCTTGGGCTCCCCTAGGCTTAGGCTAGGGCAGCCCCAGGCTTAGGCTAAGGCTAACTTTCCAATAGCCTAAGGCTAGGGCACGCCTAGACTTAGGCTAGGGCACTCCCAGGCTTAGGTTAGGGCACCCCTAGGCTTAGGCTAAGGTTAGGGCTCCCCTAACCTAAGGCTAGGGCACCCCAAGGCTTAGGCTTGGGCAACCCTAGGCTTAGGCTAAGGCTAGGGCTCCCCTAGCCTAAGGCAAGGGCAGCCCTAGGCTTAGGCTAGGGCACCCCTAGGCTTGGGCTAGGGCACCCCTAGGATTAGGCTAGGGCACCCCTAGAATTAGCCTAAGGCTTGGGCTCCCCTAACCTAAGGTTAGGACACCACTAGGCTTAGGCTAGGGCACCCCAAGGCTTAGGCTAAGTCTAGAGCTCCCCTAGCCTAAGGCTAGGGCAACCCTAGGCTTAGGCTACGGCACCCCTAGGCTTAGGCTATGGCACCCCTAGGCTTAGGCTAATGCTAGGGCTCCCCTAGCCTAAGACTAAGGCACCCCAAAGCTTAGGCTAGGGCACCTCTAGGCTTAGTCTAGGGCACCCAAAGGCGTAGGCTAGGGCACCCCTAGGCTTAGGCTAGGGCACCCCTAGGCTTAGACTAGGGCACCCCTAGGTTTAGGCTAGGGCACCCGGAGAATTAGCCTAAGGCTAGGGATCCCCTAGCCTAATGTTAGGTCACTCCTAGGCTTAGGCTAGGGCACCCCTAGGCTTAGGCTAGGGCACCCCTAGGCTTAGGCTAAGGCTCCGGCTCGACTAGCATAAGGCTAGGGCACGCCTAGGCTTAGGCTAGGGCACCCCTAAGCTTAGGCTAAGGCACCCCTAGGCTTAGGCTAAGGCTATTGCTCCCCTAGCGTAAGGCTAGGACACCCATTGGCTTAGGCTAGGGCACCCATAGGTTTAAACTAGGGCACCCCTAGGCTTAGACTAAGGCTACGGCTCGACTAGCCTAAGGCTAGGGCGCCCCTAGGCTTAGGCTAGGTCACCCCTAAGCTTAGGTTAGGGCACCCCAAGGCTTACGTTAGGGCACCCCTAGTGTTAGGCTAGGGCACCCCTAGGCTTAGGCTAGGGCACCCCTAGGCTTAGGTTAGGGCACCCCAAGGCTTAGGCTATGTCACCCCTAGGCTTAGGCTAGGGCAGCCCCAGGCTTAGGCTAAGGCTAGCGTTCCAATAGCATAAGGCTAGGGCACGCCTAGGCTTAGGCTAGGGCACCCCCAGGCTTAGGCTAGGGCACCCCTAGGCTTAGGCTAAGGTTAGGGCTCCCCTAACCTAAGGCTAGGGCACCCCTAGGTTTAGGCTTGGGCACCCCTAGGCTTAGGCTAAGGCTAGGGCTCCCCTACCCTAAGGCTAAAGCACCCCTCGGCTTAGGCTAGGGCACCCCTTGGCTTAGGCTTGGACACCCATAAGCTTAGGCTAGGGCACCCCTAGGCTTAGGCTAAGGCTAGGGCTCCCCTAGCCTAAGGCAAGGGCACCCCTAGCCTTAGGCTAGGTCACCTCTTGGCTTAGACTAGGGCACACCTAGGCTTAGGCTAAGGCTAGGGCTCCCCTAGCCTAAGGCTAGGGCACCCCTAGACTTGGGCTAGGGCACCCCTAGGCTTAGGCTAGGGCACCCCTAGGATTAGGCTAGGGCACCCCTAGAATTAGCCTAAGGCTTGGGCTCCCCTAACCTAAGGTTAGGACACCACTAGGCTTAGGCTAGGGCACCCCAAGGCTTAGGCTAAGTCCAGGGCTCCCCTAGCCTAAGGCTAGGGCACCCCAAGGCTTAGGCTACGGCACCCCTAGGCTTAGGCTACGGCACCCCTAAGCTTAGGCTAATGCTAGAGCTCCACTAGCCTAAGGCTAAGGCACCCCAAAGCTTAGGCTAGGGCACCGCTAGGATTAGTCCAGGGCACCCCTAATCGTAGGCTAGGGCACCCCTAGCCTTAGGCTAGGGCACCCCTAGGCTTAGGCTAGGGCACCCCGAGGCTTAGGCTAAGGCTAGGGCTCCCCTAGTCCAAGGCTAGGGCACCCCTAGGCTTAGGCTAGGGCACCCGGAGAATTAGCCTAAGGCTAGGGATCCCCTAGCCTAAGGTTAGGGCACTCCTAGGCTTAGGCTAAAACACCCCTAGGCTTAGGCTAGAGCACCCCTAGGCTTAGGCTAAGCCTCTGGCTCGACTAGCCTAAGGCTAGGGCACGCCTAGGCTTAGGCTAGGGCACCCCTAGGCTTAGGCTAGGGCACCCCTAGGCTTAGGCTAGGGCACCCCTAGGCTTAGGCTAAGGCTATTGCTCCCCTAGCGTAAGGCTAGGACACCCCTTGGCTTAGGCTAGGGCACCCCTAGGCTTAGGCTAGGGCACCCCTAGGCTTAGGCTAGGGAACCCCTAGGCTTAGGCTAAGGCAAGGGATCCCCTAGCCTAAGGCTAGGGCACCTCTAGGCTTAGGCTAGGGCACCACTAGGCTTAGGCAAGGGCACCCCTAAGCTAAGACTAAGGCTAGGGTTCCCGTAGCCCAAGGCTAGGGCATCCCTAGGCTTAGGCTAGATCACCCCTAGGCTTAGGCTAGGGCACCCCTAGGCTTAAGCTAAGGCTACGGCTCCCCAAGTCTAAGACTAGGGCACCCCTATCTTAGGCTAGGTCACCCCTAGGCTTAGGCTATGGCACCTCTAGGCTTAGGCTAAGGCTAGGGCTCCCCTAGCCTAAGGCTAGAGCAACCCTAGCCTAAGGTTAGGGCACCCCTAGGCTTAGGCTAGGGCACCCCTGGGCTTATGCTAGGGCACCTCTAGGCTTAGGCTAAGGGTAGGGCTCCCATAGCCTAAGGTTAGGGTACCCCTAGGTTTAGGATAGGACACACCTAGGCTTAGGCCAGGGCACCCCTAAGCTTAGGCTAGGGCACTCCTAGGCTTAGGCTAAGGCTAGGGTTCCCATAGCCTAAGGCTAGGGCACCCCTAGGCTTAGGCTAGGGCACCCCTAGGCTTAGGCTAGGGCACACTAGGCTTAGGCTTAGGCTAGCGCTCCCGTAGCCTAAGGCTAGGGCACCCCTAGGCTTAGGATAGGGCTCCCCTAGCCTGAGGCTTGGGCACCCCTAGGCTTAGGCTAGGGCATACCTAGGCTTAGGCAAGGAGACCCCTAGGCTTAGGCTAGGGCACACCTATGCTTAGGCTAGGGCACCCCTAGGCTTAGGCTAGGGCAACCCTATGCTTAGGCTAGGGCACCCCTAGGCTTAGGCTAAGGCACCCCTAGGCTTAGGCTAAGGCTAGGGTTCCCATAGCCTAAGGCTAGGGCACCCCTAGGCTTAGGCTAGGGCACCCCTAGGCTTAGGCTATGGCACACCTAGGCTTAGGTTAGGGCACCCCTAGGCTTAAGCTAGGGCACCCCTAGGCTTAGGCTAATGCTAGGGCTCCCCTAGCCTAAGACTAGGGCATCCCTAGGATTAGGCTAGGGAACCCCTAGGCTTAGGCTAGGGCACCCCTAGGCTTAGGCTAGGGCTACCCTAAGCTTAGGCTAGGGCACCCCTAGGCTTAGGCTAAGGCTAGCGATCCCCTAGCCTAAGGCTAGGGCACCCCTAATCTTAGGCTAGGGCACCCCTAGGCTTAGGCTAGGGCACACCTAGGATTAGGCTAGGGCACCCCTAGGATTGGGCTAGGGCACCCCTAGATTAGCCTTAGGCTAGGGATCCCCTAGCCTAAGGTTAAGGCACCACTAAGCTTAGGCTAGGGCACCCCTAGGCTTAGGCTAGGGCACCCCTAGGCTTAGGCTAGGGAACCCCTAGGCTTAGGCTAGGGCACCCCTAAGCTTAGGCTAGGGCACCCCTAGGCTTAGGCTAGGTCAACCCTTGGCTTAGGCTAGGGCACCCCTAGGCTTAGGCTAAGGCTAGGGCTTCCCTAGCCTAAGGCTAGGGCACCCCTAGGCTTAGCCTTGGGCACCCCTAGGCTTAGGTTAGGGCACACCTAGGCTTAGGCTAGGGCACCCCTAGGCTTAGGCTAGGGCACCCCTCGGCTTAGGCTAAGGCTAGGACTCCCCTACCCTAAGGCTTGGGCACCCCTTGGCGTAGGCTAGCGCACCTCTAGGCTTAGGCTAAGGCTAGGGCTCCCCTACCCTATGGCTAGGGCACGCCTAGGCTTAGGCTAGGTAACCCTAGGCTTAGGCTAGGACACCCCTAGGCTTAGGGTAGGTTACCCCCAGGCTTAGGCTAACGGTAGGGTTCCCATAGCCTAAGGCTAGGGCACCCCTAGGCTTAGGCTAGGGCAACCCTAGGCTTAGGCTAGGTCACCCCTAAGCTTAGGATAGGGCACCCTTAGGCTTAGGATAGGGCACCCCTAGGCTTAGGCTAAGGGTAGGGCTTCTCTAGCCTAAGGCTAGGGCACTCCTAGGCTTAGGCTAGGGCACCCCTAGTGTTAGGCTAGGGCACCCCTAGGCTTAGCCGAGGGCACCCCTAGGCTTAGGTTAGGGCACCCCAAGGCTTAGGCTAGGGCACCCCTAGGTTTAGGCTTGGGCTCCCCTAGGCTTAGGCTAGGGCAGCCCCAGGCTTAGGCTAAGGCTAACTTTCCAATAGCCTAAGGCTAGGGCACGCCTAGACTTAGGCTAGGGCACTCCCAGGCTTAGGTTAGGGCACCCCTAGGCTTAGGCTAAGGTTAGGGCTCCCCTAACCTAAGGCTAGGGCACCCCAAGGCTTAGGCTTGGGCAACCCTAGGCTTAGGCTAAGGCTAGGGCTCCCCTAGCCTAAGGCAAGGGCAGCCCTAGGCTTAGGCTAGGGCACCCCTAGGCTTGGGCTAGGGCACCCCTAGGATTAGGCTAGGGCACCCCTAGAATTAGCCTAAGGCTTGGGCTCCCCTAACCTAAGGTTAGGACACCACTAGGCTTAGGCTAGGGCACCCCAAGGCTTAGGCTAAGTCTAGAGCTCCCCTAGCCTAAGGCTAGGGCAACCCTAGGCTTAGGCTACGGCACCCCTAGGCTTAGGCTATGGCACCCCTAGGCTTAGGCTAATGCTAGGGCTCCCCTAGCCTAAGACTAAGGCACCCCAAAGCTTAGGCTAGGGCACCTCTAGGCTTAGTCTAGGGCACCCCAAGGCGTAGGCTAGGGCACCCCTAGGCTTAGGCTAGGGCACCCCTAGGCTTAGACTAGGGCACCCCTAGGTTTAGGCTAGGGCACCCGGAGAATTAGCCTAAGGCTAGGGATCCCCTAGCCTAATGTTAGGTCACTCCTAGGCTTAGGCTAGGGCACCCCTAGGCTTAGGCTAGGGCACCCCTAGGCTTAGGCTAAGGCTCCGGCTCGACTAGCATAAGGCTAGGGCACGCCTAGGCTTAGGCTAGGGCACCCCTAAGCTTAGGCTAAGGCACCCCTAGGCTTAGGCTAAGGCTATTGCTCCCCTAGCGTAAGGCTAGGACACCCATTGGCTTAGGCTAGGGCACCCATAGGCTTAAACTAGGGCACCCCTAGGCTTAGACTAAGGCTACGGCTCGACTAGCCTAAGGCTAGGGCGCCCCTAGGCTTAGGCTAGGGCACCCCTAGGCTTAGGCTAGGGCACCCCTAGGCTTAGGCTAAGGCTAGGGCTCCCCTAGACTATGGCTAGGGCACCTCTAGGCTTAGGCTAGGGCACCACTAGGCTTAGGCTAGGGCACCCCTAGGCTTAGGCTAAGGCTAGGGCTCCCGTAGCCCAAGGCTAGGGCATCCCTAGGCTTAGGCTAGATCACCCCTAGGCTTAGGCTAGGGCACCCCTACGTTTAAGCTAAGGCTACGGCTCCCCTAGCCTAAGGCTAGGGCACCCCTATCTTAAGCTAGGGCACACCTAGGCTTAGGCTAGGGCACCCCTAGGCTTAGGTTAGGGAACCTCTAGGCTTAGGCTAAGGGTAGGGCTCCCATAGCCTAAGGTTAGGGCACCCCTATGCTTAGGATAGGGCACACCTAGGCTTAGGCCAGGGCACCCCAAGCCTTAGGCTAGTGCACCCCAAGGATTAGGCTAAAGCTAGGGTTACCCTAGCCTAAGGCTAGGGCAGCCCTAGGCTTAGGCTAGGGCACCCCCAGAATTAGGCTATGGCACCCCGAAGCTTAGGTTACGGTACCCCTAGGCTTAGGCTAAGGCTAGGGCTCCCCTAGCCTAAGGCAAGGGCACCCCTAGGCTTAGGGTAGGGCACCCCTAGGCTTAGGCTAGGGCACCCATGGGCTTAAGCTAAGGTTAGGATTCCCCTAGCCTAAGGCTAGGGCTCCCCTAGGCTTAGGCTTGGGCACCCCTAGGCTTAGGCTAGGGCACCCCTAGGCTTAGGCTAAGGCTAGGGATCCCCTAGCCTAAGGCTAGGGCACCCCTAATCTTAGGCTAGGGCACCCCTAGACTTAGGCTAGGGCACACCTAGGCTTAGGCTAGGGCACCCCTAGAATTAGGCTAGGGCACCCCTAGATTAGCCTAAGGCTAGGGATCCCCTAGCCTAAGGTTAAGGAACCACTAAGCTTAGGCTAGCGCACACCTAGGCTTAGGCTAGGGCAACCCTAGGCTTAGGCTAGGGAACCCCTAGGCTTGGGCTAGGGCACCCGTAGGCTTAGGCTAGGGCACCCCTAGGCTTAGGCTAGGGAAACCCTTGGCTTAGGCTAGGGCACCCTTAGGCTTAGGCTAAGGCTAGGGCTTCCCTAGCCTAAGGCTAGGGCACCCCTAGGCTTAGCCTTCGGCACCCCTAGGCTTAGGCTAGGGCACACCTAGGCTTAGGCTAAGGCTAGGACTCCCCTAGCCTAAGGCTTGGGCACCCCTTGGCTTAGGCTAGGGCACCTCTAGGCTTAGGCTAAGGCTAGGGCTCCCCTACCCTATGGCTAGGGCACGCCTAGGCTTAGGCTAGGTAACCCTAGGCTTAGGCTAGGACACCCCTAGGCTTAGGCTAGGGTACCCCCAGGCTTAGGCTAAGGGTAGGGTTCCCATAGCCTTAGGCTAGGGCACCCCTAGGCTTAGGCTAGGGCACCGCTAGGCTTAGGCTAGGTCACCCCTAAGCTTAGGTTAGGGCACCCCAAGGCTTACGTTAGGGCACCCCTAGTGTTAGGCTAGGGCACCCCTAGGCTTAGGCTAGGGCACCCCTAGGCTTAGGTTAGGGCACCCCAAGGCTTAGGCTATGTCACCCCTAGGCTTAGGCTAGGGCAGCCCCAGGCTTAGGCTAAGGCTAGCGTTCCAATAGCATAAGGCTAGGGCACGCCTAGGCTTAGGCTAGGGCACCCCCAGGCTTAGGCTAGGGCACCCCTAGGCTTAGGCTAAGGTTAGGGCTCCCCTAACCTAAGGCTAGGGCACCCCTAGGTTTAGGCTTGGGCACCCCTAGGCTTAGGCTAAGGCTAGGGCTCCCCTACCCTTAGGCTAAAG
This sequence comes from Tenrec ecaudatus, assembly GCF_050624435.1. Classification (NCBI taxonomy): domain Eukaryota; kingdom Metazoa; phylum Chordata; class Mammalia; order Afrosoricida; family Tenrecidae; genus Tenrec; species Tenrec ecaudatus. The sequence continues at coordinate 3,454,888 of NW_027457638.1, read as the reverse complement.
CACCCCTCGGCTTAGGCTAGGGCACCCCTTGGCTTAGGCTTGGACACCCATAAGCTTAGGCTAGGGCACCCCTAGGCTTAGGCTAAGGCTAGGGCTCCCCTAGCCTAAGGCAAGGGCACCCCTAGCCTTAGGCTAGGTCACCTCTTGGCTTAGACTAGGGCACACCTAGGCTTACGCTAAGGCTAGGGCTCCCCTAGCCTAAGGCTAGGGCACCCCTAGACTTGGGCTAGGGCACCCCTAGGCTTAGGCTAGGGCACCCCTAGGATTAGGCTAGGGCACCCCTAGAATTAGCCTAAGGCTTGGGCTCCCCTAACCTAAGGTTAGGACACCACTAGGCTTAGGCTAGGGCACCCCAAGGCTTAGGCTAAGTCCAGGGCTCCCCTAGCCTAAGGCTAGGGCACCCCAAGGCTTAGGCTACGGCACCCCTAGGCTTAGGCTACGGCACCCCTAGGCTTAGGCTAATGCTAGAGCTCCACTAGCCTAAGGCTAAGGCACCCCAAAGCTTAGGCTAGGGCACCGCTAGGATTAGTCCAGGGCACCCCTAATCGTAGGCTAGGGCACCCCTAGCCTTAGGCTAGGGCACCCCTAGGCTTAGGCTAGGGCACCCCGAGGCTTAGGCTAAGGCTAGGGCTCCCCTAGTCCAAGGCTAGGGCACCCCTAGGCTTAGGCTAGGGCACCCGGAGAATTAGCCTAAGGCTAGGGATCCCCTAGCCTAAGGTTAGGGCACTCCTAGGCTTAGGCTAAAACACCCCTAGGCTTAGGCTAGGGCACCCCTAGGCTTAGGCTAAGCCTCTGGCTCGACTAGCCTAAGGCTAGGGCACGCCTAGGCTTAGGCTAGGGCACCCCTAGGCTTAGGCTAGGGCACCCCTAGGCTTAGGCTAGGGCACCCCTAGGCTTAGGCTAAGGCTATTGCTCCCCTAGCGTAAGGCTAGGACACCCCTTGGCTTAGGCTAGGGCACCCCTAGGCTTAGGCTAGGGCACCCCTAGGCTTAGGCTAGGGCACCCCTAGGCTTAGGCTAAGGCAAGGGATCCCCTAGCCTAAGGCTAGGGCACCTCTAGGCTTAGGCTAGGGCACCACTAGGCTTAGGCAAGGGCACCCCTAAGCTAAGACTAAGGCTAGGGTTCCCGTAGCCCAAGGCTAGGGCATCCCTAGGCTTAGGCTAGATCACCCCTAGGCTTAGGCTAGGGCACCCCTAGGCTTAAGCTAAGGCTACGGCTCCCCAAGTCTAAGACTAGGGCACCCCTATCTTAGGCTAGGTCACCCCTAGGCTTAGGCTATGGCACCTCTAGGCTTAGGCTAAGGCTAGGGCTCCCCTAGCCTAAGGCTAGAGCAACCCTAGCCTAAGGTTAGGGCACCCCTAGGCTTAGGCTAGGGCACCCCTAGGCTTATGCTAGGGCACCTCTAGGCTTAGGCTAAGGGTAGGGCTCCCATAGCCTAAGGTTAGGGCACCCCTAGGTTTAGGCTAGGACACACCTAGGCTTAGGCCAGGGCATCCCTAAGCTTAGGCTAGGGCACTCCTAGGCTTAGGCTAAGGCTAGGGTTCCAATAGCCTAAGGCTAGGGCACCCCTAGGCTTAGGCTAGGGCACCCCTAGGGTTAGGTTAGGGCACCCCTAGGCTTAGGCTAGGGCACCTCTAGGCTTAGGCTAAGGCTAGGTCTCCCATAACCTAAGGCTAGGGCACCCCTAGGCTTAGCCTAAGGCTAGGGCTCGCCTAGCCTAAGACTAGGGCACCCCTAGGCTTAGGCCAGGGCACCCCTAGGCTTAGGCCAGGGCACCCCTAGGCTTAGGCCAGGGCACCCCTAGGCTTAGTCTAGGGCACCCCTAGGCTTAGGCCAAGGCTAGGGCTCCCCCAGCCTAAGACTTGGGCACCCCTAGCTTAAGCGAGGGCACCCCTAGGCTTAGGCTAAAGCTAGGGCTCCCCTAGCCTAAGACTAGCGCACCCCTAGGCTTAGGTCAGGGCACCCCTAGGCTTAGGCCAGGGCACTCTTGGCTTAGGCCACGGCACCCCTAGGCTTAGGCTAGGGCACCCCTAGGCTTAGATTAGGGCACCACTACGCTTAGGCTAAGGCTAGGGCTCCCCTAGCCTAAGACTAGGGCACCGCTAGGCTTAGGCCAGGGCACCCCTAGGCTTAGGCCAGGGCACCCCTAGGCTTAGGCCAGGACACCCCTAGGCATAGGCTAGGTAACCCCTAGGCTTAGGCTAAGGCTGGGGCTCCCATAGCCTATGGCTAGGGCACCCCTAGGCTTAGGCAGGGCACCCGTAGGCTTATTAGGGCACCCCTAGGCTTACTAGGGCACCCCTAGGCTTAGGCTATGGCACCCCTAGGCTTAGGATTGGGCACCCCTAGGCTTATACTAGGACACCCCTAGGCTTAGGCTAAGGCTAGGGCTCCCATAGCATAAGTCTAGGGCACCCCTAGGCTTAGGCTAGGGTACCCCTAAGCTTAGGCTAGGGCACCCCTAGGCTTAGGCTAGGGCACCCCTAGGCTTAGGCTAAGGCTAGGGCTCCCCTAGCCCAAGGCTAGGGCACCCCTAGGCTTAGGCTGGGGCACCCCTAGGTTTAGGCTAGGGCACCCCTAGAATTAGCCTAAGGCTAGGGATCCCCTAGCCTAAGGTTAGGACACCCGTAGGCTTAGGCTAGGGCAACCCAAGGCTTAGGTTAGGGCACCCCTAGGCTTAGGCTAGGGAACCCCAAGGATTAGGCTAAAGCTAGGGCTCCCCTAGCCTAAGGCTAGGGCACCCCTAGGCTTAGGCTACGGCACCCCTAAGCTTAGGCTAGGGCACCCCTAGGTTTAGGTTAGGGCACCCCTAGGCTTAGGCTAAGGCTAGGGCTCCCCTAGCCTAAGGCACGAGAACCCCTAAGCTTAGTGTAGGGCACCCCTAGGCTTAGGCTAGGGCACCCCTAGGCTTAAGCTAAGGTTAGGACTCCCCTAGCCTAAGGCTAGGGCACCCCTAGGCTTAGGCTTGGGCACCACTAGGCTAAGGCTAGGGCACCCCTAAACTTAGGCTAGGGCACTCCTCGGCTTAGGCTAAGGCTAGGGTTCCCATAGCCTAAGACTAGGGCACCCCTAGGCTTAAGCTAAGGCTAGTGATCCCCAAGCCTAAGGCTAGGGCATCCCTAGGCTTAGGCTAGGGCACGCCTAGGCTTAGGCTAAGGCTAGGGCACCCCTAGGCTTAGGAGATGGCACCCCTATGCTTAGGCTAGGGCACCCCTAGGCTTAGGCTAGGGCACCCCTAGGCTTAGGCTAAGGGTAGGGCTCCCCTAGCCCAAGGCAAGGCACCCCTAGGCGTAGGCTGGGGCACCCCTAGGTTTAAGCTGGGGCACCCCTAGAATTAGCCTAAGGCTAGGGATCCCGAGCCTAAGGTTAGGGCACCCCTAGGCTTGGGCTAGGCCACCCCTAGGCTTAGGCTAAGGCTACGGATCGACTAGCCTAAGGCTAGGGCACCCCTAGGCTTAGGCTAGGGCACCCCTAGGCTTAGGCTAAGGCTAGGGCTCCCCTAGCGTAGGGCTAGGACACCCCTAGGATTAGGCTAGGGCACCCATAGTCTTAGGCTAGGGCACCCCTAGGCTTAGACTAAGGCTACGGCTCGACTAGCCTTAGGCTAGGGCACCCCTAGGCTTAGGTTGGGGCACCCCTAGGCTTAGGCTAGGGCACCCCTAGGCTTAGGCTAAGGCTAGGTCTCCCATAGCCTAAGGCTAGGGCACCCCTAGGCTTAGCCTAAGGCTAGGGCTCCCCTAGCCTAAGACTAGGGCACCCCTAGGCTTAGGCCAGTGCACCCCTAGGCTTAGGCCAGGGCACCCCTAGGCTTAGTCTAGGGCACCCCTAGGCTTAGGCCAAGGCTAGGGCTCCCCCAGCCTAAGACTTGGGCACCCCTAGCTTAAGCGAGGGCACCCCTAGGCTTAGGCTAAGGCTAGGGCTCCCCTAGCCTAAGACTAGGGCACCCCTAGGCTTAGGTCAGGGCACCCCTAGGCTTAGGTCAGGGCACCCTTGGCTTAGGCCACGGCACCCCAAGGCTTAGGCTAGGGCACCCCTAGGCTTAGGTTAGGGCACCACTACGCTTAGGCTAAGGCTAGGGCTCCCCTAGCCTAAGACTAGGGCACCGCTAGGCTTAGGCCAGGGCACCCCTAGGCTTAGGCCAGGGTACCCCTAGCCTTAGCCAGGACACCCGTAGGCATAGGCTTGGTAACCCCTAGGCTTAGGCTAAGGCTGGGGCTCCCATAGCCAAGGCTAGGGCACCCCTAGGCTTAGGCAGGGCACCCGTAGGCTTATTAGGGCACTCCTAGGCTTACTAGGGCACCCCTAGGCTTAGGCTATGGCACCCCTAGGCTTAGGCTTGGGCACCCCTAGGCTTATACTAGGACACCCCTAGGCTTAGGCTAAGGCTAGGGCTCCCATAGCATAAGTCTAGGGCACCCCTAGGCTTAGGCTAGGGCACCCCTAAGCTTAGGCTAGGGCACCCCTAGGCTTAGGCTAGGGCACCCCTAGGCTTAGGCTAAGGCTAGGGCTCCCCTAGCCCAATGCTAGGGCACCCCTAGGCTTAGGCTGGGGCACCCCTAGGTTTAGGCTAGGGCACCCCTAGAATTAGCCTAAGGCTAGGGATCCCCTAGCCTAAGGTTAGGACACCCGTAGGTTTAGGCTAGGGCAACCCTAGGCTTAGGTTAGGGCACCCCTAGGCTTAGGCTAGGGCACCACTAGGCTAAAGCTAGGGCACCCCTAGGCTTAGGCTAGGGAACCCCAAGGATTAGGCTAAAGCTAGGGCTCCCCTAGCCTAAGGCTAGGGCACCCCTAGGCTTAGGCTAGGGCACCCCCAGGCTTGGCTATGGCACACCTAGTCTTAGGTTAGGGCACCCATAGGCTTAGGCTAAGGCTAGGGCACCACTAGGCTAAGGCTAGGGTACCCCTAAACTTAGGCTAGGGCACTCCTAGGCTTAGGCTAAGGCTAGGGTTCCCATAGCCTAAGACTAGGGCACCCCTAGGCTTAAGCTAAGGCTAGGGATCCCCAAGCCTAAGGCTAGGGCATCCCTAGGCTTAGGCTAGGGCACGCCTAGGCTTAGGCTAAGGCTAGGGCACCCCAAGGCTTAGGAGAGGGCACCCCTATGCTTAGGCTAGGGCACCCCTAGGCTTAGGCTAAGGCACACCTAGGCTTAGGTTAGGGCACCCCTAGGCTTAGGCTAGGGCACCCCTAGGCTTAGGTTAAGGCTAGGGTTCCCCTAGCCTAAGGCTAGGGCATCCCTAGGCTTAGGCTAGGGCACGCCAAGGCTTAGGCTAGGGCACCCCTAGGCTTAGGCTAGGGCACCCCTAGACTTAGGCTAGGGCTCCCCTAGGCTTAGACTAAGGCACCCCTAGGCTTAGGCTAGGGCTCCCCTACGCTTAGGCTAGGGCACCCCTAGGCTTAGTCTAAGGCTAGGGCTCCCCTAGCCTAAGGCTAGGGCACGCCTAATCTTAGGCTAGGGCACCCCTAGGCTTAGGCTAGGGCACCCCTAGGATTAGGCTAGGGCACCCGTAGATTAGCCTAAGGCTAGGGATCCCCTAGCCTAAGGTTAGGGCACCACTAAGCTTAGGCTAGGGCACCCCTAGGCTTAGGCTAAGTCTAGGGCTCCCCTAGCCTAAGGCTAGGTCACTCCTAGGCTTAGGCTAGGGCACCCCTAGGCTTAGGCTAGGGGACCCCTATGCTTAGGCTAGGGCACCACTAGGCGTAGGCTAGGGCACCCCTAGGCTTAGGCTAGGGCAACCCTAGGCTTAGGCTAGGGCACCCCTAGGCTTAGGCTAAGGCTAGGGATTCCCTAACCTAAGGCTAGGGCACCCCTAGGCTTAGGCTTGGACACCCCTAGGCTTAGGCTAGGGCACACCTAGGCTTAGGCTAGGGCACCCCTAGGCTTAGGCTTGGCCACCCCTCGGCTTAGGCTAAGGCTAGGACTCCCCTAGCCTAAGGATTGGGCACCCCTAGGCTTAGGCTAGGGCACCTCTAGGCTTAGGCTAAGGCTAGGGCTCCCCTACCCTATGGGTAGGGCACGCATAGGCTTAGGCTAGGTAACCCTAGGCTTAGGCTAGGACACCCCTAGGCTTAGGCTAGGGCACCCCCAGGCTTAGGCTAAGGGTAGGGTTCCCATAGCCTAAGCCTAGGGCACCACTAGGCTTGGGCTAGGGCACCCCTAAGCTTAGGATAGGGCACCCCTAAGCTTAGGCTAAGGGTAGGGCTTCCCTAGTCTAAGGCTAGGGCACCCCTAGGCTTAGGCTAGGGCACCCCTTGTGTTAGGCTAGGGCACCCCTAGGCTTAGGCTAGGGCACCCCTGGGCTTAAGTTAGGGCACCCCAAGGCTTAGGCCAGGGCACCCCTAGGCTTTGGCTAGGCCACCCCTAGGCTTAGGCTAGGGCAACCCTAGGATCAGGCTAAGGTTAGAGCTCCCCTAACCTAAGGCTAGGGTACCCCTAGGCTTAGCCTAGGGCACCCCTAGGCTTAGGCTAAGGCTAGGGCTCCCCTAGCCTAAGGCTAAGGCACCCCTAGGCTTAGGCTGAGGCACTCCTAGGCTTAGGCTAGGGCACCCCTAGGCTTAGGCTAATGCTCCGGCTTGACTAGCCTAAGGCTAGGGCACGCCTAGGCTTAGGCTAGGGCACCCCTAGGCTTAGGCTAGGGCACCCCTAGGCTTAGGCTAAGGCTAAGGCTCCCCTAGCGTAAGGCTAGGACACCCCTAGGCTTAGGCTAGGGTACCCATAGGCTTAGTCTAGTGCACCTCTAGGCTTAGACTAAGGCTACGACTCGACTAGCCTAAGGCTAGGGCACCCCTAGGCTTAGGCTAGGGCACCCCTAGGCTTAGGCTAGGGCACCCCTAGGCTTAGGCTAAGGCTAGGGCTCCCCTAGCCTAAGGCTAGGGCACTTCTAGGCTTAGGCTAGGGCACCCCTAGGCTTAGGCTAGGGCACCCCTAGGCTTAGGCTAAGGCTAGGGCTCCCCTAGCCCAAGGCTAGGGCATCCTTAGGCTTAGGCTAGGGCACCCCTAGGCTTAGGCTAAGGCTAGGGCACCCCTAGGATTAAGATAAGGCTACGGCTCCCGAGACTTAGGCTAGGGCACCTCTAGGCTTAGGCTAAGGGTAGGGCTCCCCTAGCCTAAGGCTAGGGCACCCCTAGCCTAAGGCTAGGGCACCCCTAGGCTTAGGCTAGGGCACCCCTAGGCTTAGACTAGGGCATCCCTAGGCTTAGGCTAAGGATAAGGCTCCCCTACCCTAAGGCTAGGGCACCCCTAGACTTAGGCTAGGGCAACCCTAGGCTTATACTATTTCACCCCTAGGCTTAGGCTAAGGCTAGGGCTCCCATAGCATAAGGCTAGGGCTCCCCTGGGCTTATGCTAGGGCACCCCAAGGCTTAGGGTAAGTCCATGGCTCCCCTCGCCTAAGGCTAGGGCACCCCTCGGCTTAGGCTAAGTTTAGGGCTCCTCTAGCCTAAGGCTAGGGCACCCCTAGGCTAAGGCTAGGGCTCCCCTAGCCCAAGGCTAGGGCACCCCTAGGCTTAGGCTAGGCCACCCCTAGGCTTAGGCTAAGGCTACGGATCGACTAGCCTAAGGCTAGGGCACCCCTAGGCTTAGGCTAGAGCACCCCTAGATTAGGCTAAGGCTAGGGCACCCCTAGCCTAAGACTAGGGCACCCCTAGGCTTAGGCCAGGGCACCCCTAGGCTTAGGCCAGGGCACCCCTAGGCTTAGGCCAGGGCACCCATAGGCTTAGGCTTGGGCACCCCTAGGCTTAGGATAAGGCTAGGGCTCCCCCAGCCTAAGACTAGGGCACCCATAGCTTAGGCCAGGGCACCCCTAGGCTTAGGCTAAGGCTAGGGCTCCCCTAGCCTAAGACTAGGGCACCCCTATGCTTAGGCCAGGGCACCCCTAGGCTTAGGCTAGGGCACCCCTAGGCTTAGGCCACGGCACCCCTAGGCATAGGCTAGGGCACCCCTAGGTTTAGTTTAGGGCACCCCTAGGCTTAGGCTAAGGCTAGGGCTCCCCTAGCCTAAGACTAGGGCACCGCTAGTCTTAGACCAGGGCACCCCTAGGTTTAGGCCAGGGCACCCCTAGGCTTAGGCCAGTACACCCCTAGGCTTAGGCTAGGGAACCCCTAGGCTTAGGCTAAGGCTAGGGCTCCCATAGCATAAGTCTAGGGCACCCTAGGCTTAGGCAAGGCACCCTTAGGCTTATACTAGGACACCCCAGGCTTAGGCTAAGGCTAGGGCTCCCATAGGCTTAGGCTAGGGCACCCCTCGGCTTAGGCTAGGGCACCCCTAGGCTTAGGCTAAGGGTAGGGCTCCCCTAGCCCAAGGCTAGGGCACCCCTAAGCGTAGCCTGGGGCACCCCTAGGTTTAAGCTGGGGCACCCCTAGAATTAGCCTAAGGCTAGGGATCCCGAGCCTAAGGTTAGGGCACCCCTAGGCTTAGGCTAGGCCACCCCTAGGCTTAGGCTAGGGCACCCCTAGGCTTAGGCTAAGGCTAACGCTCCCCTAGCGTAGTGGTAGGACACCCCTAGGATTAGTCTAGGGCACCCATAGTCTTAGGCTAGGGCACCCCTAGGCTTAGACTAAGGCTACGGCTCGACTAGCCTAAGGCTAAGGCACCCCTAGGCATAGGCTAGGACACCCCTAGGCTTAGGATAGGGCACCCCTAGGCTTAGGCTGGGGCACCCCTAGGTTTAGGCTAGGGCACCCCTAGAATTAGCCTAAGGCTAGGGATCCCCTAGCCTAAGGTTAGGACACCCGTAGGCTTAGGCTAGGGCACCCCTAGGCATAGGCTAGGGCACCACTAGGCATAGGCTAGGGCACCACTAGGCTAAAGCTAGGGCACCCCTAAGCTTAAGCTAGGGCACCCCTAGGCTTAGACTAAGGCACCCCTAGGCTTAGCCTAATGCTAGGGCTCCCCTAGCCTAAGGCTAGGGTACCCCTAGGCTTAGGCTAGGGCACCTCCAGGTTTAGGTTAGGCACCCCAAGGCTATGTCTAGGGCACCCCTAGTCTTAGGCTAGGACACCCCTATGCTTTGGCTAATGGTGGGGCTCCCCTAGCCTAAGGCTAGGGCACCCCTAGGCTTAGGCTAGGGCACCCAAAGGCTTAGGATAGGAAACCCCTAGGATTAGGCTAGGAAACGCCTAGGCTTAGGATAAGGCACCCCTAGCCTTAGGCTAGGGCACCCCTAGGCTTAGGTTAGGGCACCCCTAGGCTTAGGTTAGGGCACCCCTAGGCTTAGGCTAAGGCTAGGTCTCCCATAGCCTAAGGCTAGGGCACCCCTAGGCTTAGCCTAAGGCTAGGGCTCCCCTAGCCTAAGACTAGGGCTCCCCTAGGCTTAGGCCAGGGTACCCCTAGGCTTAGGCCAGGGCACCCCTAGGCTTAGGCCAGGGCACCCCTAGGCTTAGGCTAGGGCACCCCTAGGCTTAGGTTAGGGCACCCCTAGGCTTAGGCTAAGGCTAGGGCTCCCCCAGCCTAAGACTAGGGCACCCCTAGCTTAGGCCAGGGCCCCCCTAGGCTTAGGCTAGGGCACCCCCAGGCTTAGGCTAAGGGTAGGGTTCCCATAGCCTAAGACTAGGGCACCCCTAGGCTTAGGCTAGGGCACCCCTAAGCTTAGGATAGGGCACCCCTGGGCTTAGGATAGGGCACCCCTAAGCTTAGGCTAAGGGTAGGGCTTCCCTAGCCTAAGGCTAGGGCACCCCTAGGCTTAGGCTAGGGCACCCCTTGTGTTAGGCTAGGGCACCACTAGGCTTAGGCTAGGGCACCCCTGGGCTTAGGTTAGGGCACCCCAAGGCTTAGGTCAGGGCACCCCTAGGCTTTGGCTAGGGCTCCACTAGGGTTAGGCTAGGGCAGCCCCAGGCTTAGGCTAAGGCTAGCGTTCCCATAGCCTAAGGCTAGGGGACGCCTAGGCTTAGGCTAGGCCACCGCTAGGCTTAGGCTAGGGCAACCCTAGGATTAGGCTAAGGTTAGGGCTCCCCTAACCTAAGGCTAGGGCACCCCTAGGCTTATCCTAGGGCACCCCTAGGCTTAGGCTAAGGCTAGGGCTCCCCTAGCCTAAGGCTAAGGCACCCCTAGGCTTAGGCTGAGGCACTCCTAGGCTTAGGCTAGGGCACCCCTAGGCTTAGGCTAATGCTCCGGCTCGACTAGCCTAAGGCTAGAGCACGCCTAGGCTTAGGCTAGGGCACCCCTAGGCTTAGGCTAGGGCACCCCTAGGCTTAGGCTAAGGCTAAGGCTCCCCTAGCGTAAGGCTAGGACACCCCAAGGCTTAGGCTAGGGTACCCATAGGCTTAGGCTAGGGCACCCCTAGGCTTAGACTAAGGCTACGACTCGACTAGCCTAAGGCTAGGGCACCCCTAGGCTTAGGCTAGGGCACCCCTAGGCTTAGGCTAGGGCACCCCTAGGCTAAGGCTAAGGCTAGGGCTCCCCTAGCCTAAGGCTAGGGCACTTCTAGGCTTAGGCTAGGGCACCCCTAGGCTTAGGCTAGGGCACCCCTAGGCTTAGGCTAAGGCTAGGGCTCCCCTAGCCCAAGGCTAGGGCATCCTTAGGCTTAGGCTAGGGCACCCCTAGGCTAAGGCTAAGGCTAGGGCACCCCTAGGATTAAGATAAGGCTACGGCTCCCGAGACTTAGGCTAGGGCACCCCTAGGCTTAGGCTAGGGCATCTCTAGGCTTAGGCTAAGGGTAGGGCTCCCCTAGCCTAAGGCTAGGGCACCACTCGCCTAAGGCTAGGGCACCCCTAGGCTTAGGCTAGGGCACCCCTAGGCTTAGACTAGGGCACCTCTAGGCTTAGGCTAAGGCTAGGGCTCCCATAGCCTAAGGCTAGGGCACCCCAAGGCTTAGGTTAGGGCACCCCTAGTCTTAGGCCAGGGCACCCTAAAACTTAGGCTAGGGCACCCCAAGGCTTAGGCTAAAGCTAGGGCTCCCCTAGCCTAAGGCTAGGGCACCCCTAGACTTAGGCTAGGGCACCCCTAGGCTTAGGGTAGGGCACCCCTAGGCTTAGGCTAGGGCACACCTAGGCTTAGGCTAAGGCTAGGGCTCCTCGAGCCTAAGATTAGGGCACCCCTAGGCTTAGGGCAGGGCACCCCTAGGCTTAGGCCATGGTACCCCTAGGCTTAGGCTAGGGCACCCCTAGGCTTAGGCTAAGGATAAGGCTCCCCTACCCTAAGGCTAGGGCACCCCTAGACTTAGGCTAGGGCAACCCTAGGCTTGTACTAGTTCACCCCTAGGCTTAGGCTAAGGCTAGGGCTCCCATAGCATAAGGCTAGGGCTCCCCTGGGCTTATGCTAGGGCACCCCAAGGCTTAGGGTAAGTCCATGGCTCACCTCGCCTAAGGCTAGGGCACCCCTCGGCTTAGGCTAAGCTTAGGGCTCCTCTAGCCTAAGGCTAGGGCACCCCTAGGCTAAGGCTAGGGCTCCCCTAACCCAAGGCTAGGGCACCCCTAGGCTTAGGCTAGGCCACCCCTAGGCTTAGGCTAAGGCTACGGATCGACTAGACTAAGGCTAGGGCACCCCTAGGCTTAGGCTACAGCACCCCTAGATTAGGCTAAGGCTAGGGCACCCCTAGCCTAAGACTAGGGCACCCCTAGGCTTAGGCCAGGGCACCCCTAGGCTTAGGCCAGGGCACCCCTAGGCTTAGGCCAGGGCACCCCTAGGCTTAGGCCAGGGTACCCATAGGCTTAGGCTTGGGCACCCCTAGGCTTAGGATAAGGCTAGGGCTCCCCCAGCCTAAGACTAGGGCACCCCTAGCTTAGGCCAGGGCACCCCTAGGCTTAGGCTAAGGCTAGGGCTCCCCTAGCCTAAGACTAGTGCACCCCTATGCTTAGGCCAGGGCACCCCTAGGCTTAGGCCAGGGCACCCCTACGCTTAGGCCACGGCACCCCTAGGCATAGGCTAGGGCACCCCTAGGTTTAGTTTAGGGCACCCCTAGGCTTAGGCTAAGGCTAGGGCTCCCCTAGCCTAAGACTAGGGCACCCCTAGGCTTAGGCTAGGGCACCCCTAGGCTTAGGCTAGGGCACCCCTAGGCTTAGGCTAGGGCACCCCTAGGCTTAGGCTAAGGGTAGGGCTCCCCTAGCCCAAGGCTAGGGCACCCCTAGGCGTAGCCTGGGGCACCCCTAGGTTTAAGCTGGGGCACCCCTAGAATTAGCCTAAGGCTAGGGATCCCGAGCCTAAGGTAAGGGCACCCCTAGCCTTAGGCTAGGCCACCCCTAGGCTTAGGCTAGGGCACCCCTAGGCTTAGGCTAAGGCTAGGGCTCCCCTAGCGTAGTGGTAGGACACCCCTAGGATTAGTCTAGGGCACCCATAGTCTTAGGCTAGGGCACCCCTAGGCTTAGACTAAGGCTACGGCTCGACTAGCCTAAGGCTAAGGCACCCCTAGGCATAGGCTAGGACACCCCTAGGCTTAGGCTAGGGCACCCCTAGGCTTAGGCTAAGGCTAGGGCTCCCCTAGCCCAAGGCTAGGGCACCCCTAGGCTTAGGCTGGGGCACCCCTAGGTTTAGGCTAGGGCACCCCTAGAATTAGCCTAAGGCTAGGGATCCCCTAGCCTAAGGTTAGGACACCCGTAGGCTTAGGCTAGGGCACCCCTAGGCTTAGGCTAGGGCACCACTAGGCATAGGCTAGGGCACCACTAGGATAAAGCTAGGGCACCCCTAAGCTTAAGCTAGGGCACCCCTAGGCTTAGACTAAGGCACCCCTAGGCTTAGCCTAATGCTAGGGCTCCCCTAGCCTAAGGCTAGGGTACCCCTAGGCTTAGGCTAGGGCACCTCCAGGTTTAGGCTAGGGCACCCCAAGGCTATGTCTAGAGCACCCCTAGTCTTAGGCTAGGACACCCCTATGCTTTGGCTAATGGTGGGGCTCCCCTAGCCTAAGGCTAGGGAACCCCTAGGCTTAGCCTAAGGCTAGGGCTCCCCTAGGCTTAGGCCAGGGTACCCCTAGGCTTAGGCTAGGGCACCCCTAGGCTTAGGTTAGGGCACCCCTAGGCTTAGGCTAAGGCTAGGGCTCCCCCAGCCTAAGACTAGGGCACCCCTAGCTTAGGCCAGGGCCCCCCTAGGCTTAGGCTAAGGCTAGGGCTCCCCTAGACTAAGATTAGGGCACCCCTAGGCTTAGGTCATGGCACCCCTAGGCTTAGGCCACGGCAACCCTAGGCTTAGGCTAGGGCATTCATAGGCTTAGGCCAGGGCACCCCTAGGCTTTGGCCAGGACACCCCTAGGCTTAGGCTAGGGAACCCCTAGGCTTAGGCTAAGGCTAGGGCTCCCATAGCCTATGGCTAGGGCACCCCTAGGCTTAGGCAGGGCACCCGTAGGCTTACTAGGGCACCCCTAGGCTTACTAGGGCACCCCTAGGCTTACGCTATGGCACCCCTAGGCTTAGACTTGGGCACCTCTAGGCTTATACTAGGACACCCCTAGGCTTAGGCTAAGGCTAGGGCTCCCATAGCATAAGTCTAGGGCACCCCTAGGCTTAGGCTAGGGCACCCCTAAGCTTAGGCTAGGGCACCCCTAGTCTTAGGCTAGGGCACCCCTAGGCTTAGGCTAAGGCTAGGGCTCCCCTAGCCCAAGGCTAGGGCACCCCTAGGCTTAGGCTGGGGCACCCCTAGGTTTAGGCTAGGGCACCCCTAGAATTAGCCTAAGGCTAGGGATCCCCTAGCCTAAGGTTAGGACACCCGTAGGCTTAGGCTAGGGCACCCCTAGGCTTAGGCTACGGAAACACTAGGCTAAAGCTTGGGCACCCCTAGGCTTAGGTTAGGGCACCACTAGGCATAGGCTAGGGCACCACTAGGCTAAAGCTAGGGCACCTATAGGCTTAGGCTAGGGCACCCCAAGGCTTTGGCTAAGGCACCCCTAGGCTTAGCCTAATGCTAGGGCTCCCCTAGCCTAAGGCTTGGGTACCCCTAGGCTTAGGCTAGGGCACCTCCATGTTTAGGCTAGAGCACCCCAAGGCTTACGCTAGGGCACCCCTAGCCAAAGGCTACGGCATCCCAAGGCTATGTCTAGGGCACCCCTAGTCTTAGGCGAGGACACCCCTATGCTTTGGCTAACGGTGGGGCTCCCCTAGCCTAAGGCTAGTGCACCCCTAGGCTTAGGCTAGGGCACCCCTAGGCTTAGGATAGGAAACCCCTAGGATTAGGCTAGGACACCCCTAGGCTTAGGATAAGGCACCCCTAGGCTTAGGCTAGGGCACCCCTAGGCTTAGACTAGGGCACCCCTAGGCTTAGGCTAGAGCACCCCTAGGCTTAAGCTAAGGCTAGGGCTCCCCTAGCCTAAGGCTAGGGTACCCCTAGGCTTAGGGTAGGGCACCCCTAGGCTTAGGCTAGGGCATCCCTAGGCTTAGGATAGGGCACCCCTAGGCTTAGGCTAGGGCACCCCTAGTCTTAGGCTAAGGCTAGGGTTTCCTAGCCTAAGGCTAGGGAACCCATAGGCTTAGGCTTGGGCACCCCTAGGCTTAGGCTATGGCACCCCTAGGCTTAGGCTAGTGCACTCCTAGGCTTAGGCGAAGGCTAGGGATCCCCTAGCCTAAGGCTAGGGTACCCCTAGGCTTAGGCTAGGGCAACCCTAGGCTTAGGCTAGTGCATCCCTAGGCTTAAGCTAAGGCTAGGGCTCCCCTAGCCTAAGGCTAGGGCACCCCTAGGCTTAGACTATGGCATCCCTAGGCTTAGGCTAGTGCACCCCTAGGCTTAGGCTAAGGCTAGGACTCCCCTAGCCTAAGGCTAGGGAACCCCTAGGCTTAGGCTAGGGCACCCCTAGGCTTAGGATAGGGCACCCCTAGGCTTAGGCTAAGGCTGGGGCTCCCCTAGCCTAAGGCTAGGGCACCCCTAGACTTATGAGAGGGCACCCCTAGGCTTAGGCGAGGGAACCCCTAAGCTTAGGTTAGGGCACCACTAGGCTTAGGCTAGGGCACCACTAGGCTTAGGCTAAGGCTACGGCTCACCTAGCCTAAGGCTAGGGCACCCCTAGGCTTAGGCAGGGCACCCGTAGGCTTACTAGGGCACCCCTAGGCTTACTAGGGCGCCCCTAGGCTTAGGCTAGGGCACCCCTAGGCTTAGGCTAGTGCACCCCTAGGCTTAGGCTAAGGCTAGGGCTCCCATAGCCTATGGCTAGGGCACCCCTAGGCTTAGGCAGGGCACCCGTAGGCTTACTAGGGCACCTCTAGGCTTAGGATAGGGCACCCCTAGACTTAGGCTAGGGTACACCTAGGCTTAGGCTAAGGCTAGGGTTTCCTTAGCCTAAGGCTAGGGAACCCCTAGGCTTAGGCTAGGACACCCATAGGCTTAGGCTTGGGCACCCCTAGGCTTAGGCTATGGCACCCTTAGGCTTAGGCTAGTGCACCCCTAGGCTTTGGCTAAGGCTAGGGCTCCCCTAGCCTAAGGCTAGTGCACCCCTAGGCTTAGGCTAGGGCAACCCTACGCTTACGCTAGGGCACACCTAGGCTTAAGCTAAGGCTAGGGCTCCCCAAGCCTAAGACTAGGGAACCCCTAGGCTTAGGCTAGGGCACCCCTAGCCTTAGGATAGGGCACCCCTAGGCTTAGGCTAGGGCAATCCTAGGCTTAGGCTAAGGCTGGGGCTCCCCTAGCCTAAGGCTAGGGCACCCCTAGACTTAGGATAGGGCACCCCTAGGTTTAGGCTAGGGCACCCCTAAGCTTAGGTTAGGGCACCCCTAGGCTTAGGCTAGGGCACCCCTAGGATTAGGCTAAGGCTAGGTCTCCCCTAGCCTAAGGGTAGGACACCCCAAGGCTTAGGTAGGGCACCCGTAGGCTTTCTAGGGCACACCTAGGCTTACTAGGGCACCCCTAAGCTTAGGCTAGGGCAACCGTAGGCTTAGGCTAGGGAACCCCTAGGCTTAGGCTAGGGCACACTAGGCTAAGGCTTAGGCTTAGGCTAGCGCTCCCCTAGCCTAAGGCTAGGGCACCCTTAGGCTTAGGCTTGGGCACCCCTAGTTTAGGCTATGGTACCCCTAGGCTTAGGCTAGGGCATCCCTAGGCTTAGGCTAAGGCTAGGGCTCACCTAGGCTTAGGCTAGAGCAACCCTAGGCTTAGGCTAGGGCACCCCTAGGCTTAAGCTAAGGCTAGGGCTCCCCTAGCCTAAGGCTAGGGCACTCCTAGGCTTAGGCTCGGGCACCCCTAGACTTAGGATAGGGCACCCCTAGGCTTAGGCTAGGGCACCCCTAGGCTTAGGCTAAGGCTAGGGTTTCCCTAGCCTAAGGCTAGGGAACCCCTAGGATTAGGCTAGTGCACCCCTAGGTTTGGACTAGGGCACCCCTAGGCTTAGGCTAGGACACCCCTAGGCTTAAGCTAAGGCTAGGGCTCCCCTAGCCTAAGGCTAGGGCACTCCTAGGCTTAGGCTCGGGCACCCCTAGACTTAGGATAGGGCACCCCTAGGCTTAGGCTAGGGCACCCCTAGGCTTAGGCTAAGGCTAGGGTTTCCCTAGCCTAAGGCTAGGGAACCCCTAGGATTAGGCAAGGGTACCCCTAGGCTTAGGCTATGGCACCCCTAGGCTTAGGCTAGTGCACCCCTAGGCTTAGGCTAAGGCTAGGGCTCCCCTAGGCTTAGGCTAGGGCAACCCTAGGCTTAGGCTAGGGCAACCCTAGGCTTAGGCTAGGGCACCCCTAGGCTTAGGCTAGGGCAACCCTAGGCTTAGGCTAGGGAACCCCTAGGCTTAGCCTAGGGCACCCCTATCCTTATGTTAGGGCACCCCTAGGAATAGGCTAGGGCACCCCTAAAATTAGGCTAGTGCACCCCTTGGCATAGGCTAGGGGACCCCCAGGCTTAGGCTAAGGCTACGGCTCGACTAGACTAAGGTTAGGGCACCCCTAGCCTAAGACTAGGGCACCACTAGGCTTAGGCCAGGGCACCCCTAGGCTTAGGCCAGGGCACCCCTATGCTTAGGCTAGGGCACCCCTAGGCTTAGGTTAGGGCACCCCTAGGCTTAGGCTAAGGCTAGGGCTCCCCCAGCCTAAGACTAGGGCACCCCTAGCTTAGGCCAGGGCACCCCTAGGCTTACGCTAAGGCTAGGGCTCCCCTAGCCTAAGACTAGGGCACCCCTAGGCTTAGGCCAGGGCACCCCTAGGCTTAGGCCAGGGCACCCCTAGGCTTAGGCCACGGCACCCCTAGGCTTAGGCTAGGGCACCCCTAGGCTTAGGTTAGGGCACCCCTAGGCTTAGGCCAGGGAACCCCTAGGCTTAGGCCAGGGTACCCCTAGGCTTAGGCCACGGCACCCCTAGGCTTAGGCTAGGGCACCCCTAGGCTTAGGTTAGGGCACCCCTAGGCTTAGCCTACGGCACCCCTAGGCTTAGGCTAAGGTTAGGTCTCCCATAGCCTAAGGCGAGGGCACCCCTAGGCTTAGGCCAGGGCACCCCTAGGCTTTGGCCTGGGCACCCCTAGGCTTAGGCCAGGACACCCCTAGGCTTAGGCTAGGGAACCTCTAGGCTTAGGCTAAGGCTAGGGCTCCCATAGCCTAGGGCTAGGGCACCCCTAGGCTTAGGCAGGGCACCCGTAGTCTTACTAGGGCACCCCTAGGCTTACTAGGGCACCCCTAGACTTATACTAGGACACCCCTAGGCTTAGGCTAAGGCTAGGGCTCCCATAGCATAAGTCTAGGGCACCCCTACGCTTAGGCTAGGGCACCCCTAAGCTTAGGTTAGGGCACCCCTAGGCTTAGGCTAGGGCACCCCTAGGCTTAGGCTAAGGCTAGGGCTCCCCTAGCCCAAGGCTAGGGCACCCCTAGGCTTAGGCTATGGTACCCCTTGGCTTAGGATAGGGAACCGCTAGGCTTAGGCTAAGGCTAGGGCTATCCTAGCCTAAGGCTAGGGCACCCCTAGGCTTAGGCTTGGGCACCCCTAGGCTTAGGCTAGAGCACCCCTAGGCTTAAGCTAAGGCTAGGGCTCTCCTAGCCTAAGGCTAAGGCACCCCTAGGCTTAGGCTAGGGCACCCCTAGGCTTTGGCTTAGGCTAGGGCTCCCCTAGCCTAAGGCTAGGGCACCCTTAGGCTTAGGTTTGGGCACCCGTAGGCTTTGGCTATGCCACCCCTAGGCTTAGGCTAGGGAACCCCTAGGCTTAAGCTAAGGCTAGGGCTCCCCTAGCCTAAGTCTAGGGCACTCCTAGGCTTAGGCTTGGGCACCCCTAGGCTTAGGATAGGGCACCCCTAGGCTTAGGTTAGGGCATCGTTAGGCTTAGGCTAAGGCTAGGGTTTCCCTAGCCTAAGGATAAGGAACCCCTAGGCTTAGGCTAGGGCACCCCTAGGCTTAGGCTTAGGGTAGGGCTCCCCTAGCCTAAGGCTAGTTCACCCTTAGGCTTAGGCTTGGGCACCCCTAGGCTTAGGATATGGCACCCCTAGGCTTAGGCTAGTGAACCCCTAGGCTTAGGCTAAGGCTAGGGCTCCCCTAGGCTTAGGTTAGGGTAACCCTAGGCTTCCGCTAGGACACTCCTAGGCTTAAGCTAAGGCTAGGGCTCCCCTAGCCTATGGCTAGGGCACCCCTAGGCTTAGGCTAGGGCACCCCTAGGCTTAGGCTAGGGCACCCCTAGGCTTAGGCTAGTGCACCCCTAGGCTTAGGCTAAGGCTAGGGTTTTCCTAGCCTAAGGCTAGGGAACCCCTAGGCTTAGGCTAGGGCACCCCTATGCTTAGGTTAGGGCACCCCTAGGCATAGGCTAGGGCACCCCTACGCTTAGGCTCTGGCACCCCTAGGCATAGGCTAGGGCACCACCAGGCTTAGGCTAAGGCTACGGTTCGACTAGCCTAAGGCTAGTGCACCCCTAGGCTTAGGCTAGGGCACCCCTAGGCTTAGGATACGGCACCACTAGGCTTAGGCTAGGGCACCCCTAGGCTTAGGCTTAGGCTAGGGCTCCCCTAGACTAAGGCTAGGGCACCCTAAGGCTTAGGCATGGGCACCCCTAGGCTTAGGCTATGGCACCCCTAGGCTTAGGCTAGTGCACCCCTAGGCTTAGGCTTAGGCTTGGGCTCCCCTAGCCTAAGGCTAGGGAACCCCTAGGCTTAGGCTAGGGCACCCCTAGGCTTAGGATAGGGCACCCCTAGGCTTAGGCTAGGGCACCCCGAGGCTTAGGCTATGGCTGGGCCTCCCCTAGCCTACGGCAAGGGCACCCCTAGACTTAGGAGAGGGCAACACTAGGCTTAGGCTAGGGAACCCCTAAGCTTAGGTTAGGGCCCCCCTAGGCTTAGGCTAGGGCACCCCTAGGCTTAGGCAGGGCACCCGTAGACTTACTAGGGCACCACTAGGCTTATTATGGCACCCCTAGGCTTAGGCTAGGGCACACCTAGGCTTAGGCTAGTGCACCCCTAGGCTTAGGCTAAGGCTAGGGCTCCCCTAACCTAAGGCGAGGGCACCCCTTGGCTTAGGCTAGGGCACACTAGGCTTAGGCTTAGGCTTAGGCTAGCGCTCCCCTAGCCTAAGGCTAGGGCACCCTTAGGCTTAGGCTATGGTACCCCTAGGCTTAGGATAGGGAATCCCTAGGCTTAGGCTAATGCTAGGGCTCTCCTAGCCTAAGGCTAAGGCACCCCTAGGCTTAGGCTAGGGCACCCCTAGGCATTGGCTTAAGCTAGGGCTCCCCTAGCCTAAGGCTAGGGCACCCTTAGGCTTAGGTTTGGGCACCCCTAGGCTTTGGCTATGGCACCCCTAGGCTTAGGCTAGGGCACCCCTAGGCTTAAGCTAAGGCTAGGGCTCCCCTAGCCTAAGTCTAGGGCACTCCTAGGCTTAGGCTTGGGCACCCTTAGGCTTAGGATAGGGCACCCCAAGGCTTAGGCTAGGGCACCCCTAGGCTTAGGCTAAGGCTAGGGTTTCCCTAGCCTAAGGCTAAGGAACCCCTAGGATTAAGCTAGGGCACCCCTAGGCTTAGGCTTAGGCTAGGGCACCCCTAGGCTTAGGCTATGGCACCCCTAGGCTTAGGCTAGTGCACCCCTAAGCTTAGGCTCTTGCACCCCTAGGCATAGGCTAGGGCACCCCAAGGCTTAGGCTAAGGCTACGGTTCGACTAGCCTAAGGCTAGGGCACCCCTAGGCTTAGGCTAGGGTACCCCTAGGCTTAGGTTAAGGCTGGGGCTCCCCTTGCCTAAGGCTAGGGCACCCGTAGGCTTAGTCTAGGGCACCCCTAGGCTTAGGCTAGGGCACCCCTAAGCTTAGGATAGGGCACCCCTGGGCTTAGGCTAGTGCACCCCTAGGCTTAGGCTAAGGCTAGGGTTTCCCTAGCCTAAGGCTAGGGAACCCCTAGGCTTAGGCTAGGGCACCCCTAGGCTTAGGCTAGGGCACCCCTAGGCATAGGCTAGGGCACCCCTACGCTTAGGCTCTTGCACCCCTAGGCATAGGCTAGGGCACCCCAAGGCTTAGGCTAAGGCTACGGTTCCACTAGCCTAAGGCTAGGGCACCCCTAGGCTTAGGCTAGGGTACCCCTAGGCTTAGGTTAAGGCTGGGGCTCCCCTTGCCTAAGGCTAGGGAACCCCTAGGCTTAGGCTTGGGCACACCTAGGCTTAGACTATGGCACCCCTAAGCTTAGGTTAGGGCACCCCTAGGCTTAGGCTTAGGGTAGGGCTCTCCTAGCCTTAGGCTAGGGCACCCTTAGGCTTAGGTTGGGCACCCAGAGGCTTAGGCTATGGCACCGCAAGGCTTAGGCTAGGGCACCCCTTGGCTTAGGCTAAGGCTAGGGCTCCCCTAGCCTAAGGCTAGGGCACCCCTAGGCTTAGGCTAGGGCACCCCTAGGCTTAGGCTAGGGCACCCCTAGGCTTAGGCTAGTGGACCCATAAGCTTAGGTTAGGGCACCCCTAGGCTTAGGCAGGGCACCCGTAGCCTTACTAGGGCACAACTAGGCTTACTAGGGCACCCCTAGTCTTAGGCTAGGGCACCCCTAGGCTTACGCTAGGGCACCCCTAGGCTTAAGCTAAGGATAGGGGTCCCCTAGCCTAAGGCTAGGGAACCCATAAGCTTAGGCTAGTGCACGCCTAAGCTTAGACTAGTGCACCCCTAGGCTTAGGCTAGGGCACCCCTAGGCTTAAGCTAAGGCTAGGGCTCCCCTAGCCTAAGGCTAGGGCACTCCTAGGCTTAGGCTAGGGCACCCCTAGGCTTAGGATAGGGCACACCTAGGCTTAGGCTAGGGCACCCCTAGGCTTAGGCTAAGGCTAGGGTTTCCCTATCCTAAGGCTAGGGAACCTCTAGGATTAGGCTAGGGCACCCCTAGGCTTAGGCTTAGGATAGGGCTCCCCTAGCCTAAGGCTAGGGCACCCTTAGGCTTAGGATTGGGCACCCCAACGCTTAGGCTATGTCACCCCTAGGCTTAGGCTAGTGCACCCCTAGGCTTAGGCTAAGGCTAGGGTTCCCCTAGGCTTAGGCTAGGGCAACCCTAGGCTTAGGCTAGGTAACCCCTAGGCTTAAGCTAAGGCTGGGGCTCCCCTAGCCTAAGGCTAGGGAACCCCTAGGCTTAGGCTAGGGCACCCCTATGCTTAGGCTAGGGCACCCCTAGGCATAGGCTAGGGCACCCCTAAGCTTAGGCTAGGGCACCCCTTGGCATAGGCTAGGGTACCCCCAGGCTTAGGCTAAGGCTACGGCTCGACTAGCCTAAGGCTAGGGCACCCCTAGCCTAAGACTAGGGCACCCCTAGGCTTATGCCAGGGCACCCCTAGGCTTAGGCCAGGGCACCCCTAGGCTTAGGCCAGGGCACCCCTAGGCTTAGGCTAGGGCACCCCTAGGCTTAGGTTAGGGCACCCCTAGGCTTAGGCTAAAGCTAGGGCTCCTCCAGCCTAAGGCTAGGGCACCCCTAGGCTTAGGCTTGGGCACCCCTAGGCTTAGGCTATGGTACCCCTAGGCTTAGGCTAGGGCACCCCTAGGCTTAGGCTAAGGATGGGGCTCCCCTAGCCTAAGGCTAGGGCACTCCTAGGCTTAGGCTAGGGCACCCCTAGGCTTAGGATAGGGCACACCTAGGCTTAGGCTAGGGCACCCCTAGGCTTAGGATAAGGCTAGGGTTTCCCTAGCCTAAGGCTAGGTAACCCCTAGGATTAGGCTAGGGCACCCCTAGGCTTAGGCTTAGGCTAGGGCTCCCCTAGCCTAAGGCTAGGGCACCCTTAGGCTTAGGCTTGGGCACCCCAAGGCTTAGGCTATGGCACCCCTAGGCTTAGGCTAGGGCATCCCTAGGCTTAGGCTAAGGCTAGGGCTCACCTAGGCTTAGGCTAGAGCAACCCTAGGCTTAGGCTAGGGCACCCCTAGGCTTAAGCTAAGGCTAGGGCTCCCCAAGCCTAAGGCTAGGGAACCCCTAGGCTTAGGCTAGGGCACCCCTATGCTTAGGCTAGGGCACCCCTAGGCATAGGCTAGGGCACCCCTTAGCTTAGGCTAGGGCACCCCTTGGCATAGGCTAGGGCACCCCCAGGCTTAGGCTAAGGCTACGGCTCCACTAGCCTAAGGCTAGGGCACCCCTAGGCTTAGGCTAGGGCACCCCTAGCCTCAAGCTAAGGCTAGGGCTCCCCTAGCCTAAGGCTAGGGCACCCTTAGGCATAGGATTGGGCACCCCTAGGCTTAGGCTATGGCACCCCTTGGCTTAGGCTAGGGTAACCCTAGGCTTAGGCTAGGGCACCCCTAAGCTTAGGATAGGGCACCCCTATGCTTAGACTAGGGCACCCCTAGGCTTAAGCTAAGGCTAGGGCTCCCCTAGCCTAAGGCTAGGGCACCCCTTGGCTTAGGCTAGGGCAACCCTAGGCTTAGGCTAGAGCACCCCTAGGCTTAAGCTAAGGTTAGGGCTCCCCTAGCCTAAGGCTAGGGCACCCCTAGGCATAGGGTAGGGCACCCCTAGGCTTAGGCTAGGGCACCCCTAGGCTTAGGATAGGGCACCCCTAGGCTTAGGCTAGTGCACCCCTAGGCTTAGGCTAGGCCAACCATAGGCTTAGGCTAGGGCACACCTAAGCGTAAGCTAAGGCTAAGGCTCCCCTAGCCTAAGGCTAGGGCACCCCTAGGCTTAGGCTAGGGCATCCCTAAACATATGAGAGGGCACCCCTAGGCTTAGGCTAGGGCACCCCTAAGCTTAGGTTAGGGCACCCCTAGGATTAGGCTAGGGCACCCCTAGGCTTAGGCTAAGGCTAGGGCTCCCCTAGCCTAAGGCTAGGGCACCACTAGGCTTAGGCAAGGCACCTGTAGGCTTACTAGGGCAGCCCTAGGCTTACTAGGGCACCCCTAGGCTTAGGCTTGGGGACCTCTAGGCTTAGGCTAAGGCTACGGCTCGACTAGCCTAAGGCTAGGACACCCCTAGGCTAAGACTAGTGAACCCCTAGGATTAGGCTAGGGTACCCCTAGGCTTAAGCTAAGGCTAGGGCTCCCCTAGCCTAAGGCTAAGGCACCCCTAGGCTTAGGCTAGGGCACCGCTAGGCTTAGGCTAGGGCACCCCTTGGCATAGGCTAGGGCATCCCGAGGCTTAGGCTAAGGCTACGGCTCGACTAGCCTAAGGCTAGGACACCCCTAGGCTAAGACTAGTGAACCCCTAGGATTAGGCTAGGGCACCCCTAGGCTTAGGCAAGGGCACACTAAGCTTAGGCTTAGGCTTAGGCTAGCACTCCCCTAGCCTAAGGCTAGGGCACCCTTAGGCTTAGGCTATGGCACCCATAGGCTTAGGCTAGTGCACCCCTAGGCTTAGGCTAAGGCTAGGGCTCCCCTAGGCTTAGGCTAGGGCAACCCTAGGCTTAGGCTAGGGCAACCCTAGGCTTAGGCTAGGGCACCCCTAGGCTTAAGCTAAGGCTAGGGCTCCTCTAGCCTAAGGCTAGGGAACCGCTAGGCTTAGGCTAGGGCAACCCTATGCTTAAGCAAGGGCACCCCTAGGCATAGGCTAGGGCACCCCTAAGCTTAGGCTAGGGCATCCCCAGGCTTAGGCTAAGGCTACTGCTCGACTAGCCTAAGGCTAGGACACCCCTAGGCTAAGACTAGGGCACCCCTAGGCTTAGGCCAGGGCACCCCAAAGCTTAGGCCAGGGCACCCCTAGGCTTAGGCCAGGATACCCCTAGGCTTAGGTTAGGGCACCACTAGGCTTAGGCTAAGGCTAGGGCTCCCCCAGCCAAAATCTAGGGCACCTCTAGCTTAGGCCAGGGCACCCCTAGGCTTAGGCTAAGGCTAGGGCTCCCCTAGCCTAAGACTAGGGCACCCCTAGGCTAGGCCAGGGCACCCCTAGGCTTAGGACAGGGCACCCCTAGGCTTAGGCCACGGCACCCCTAGGCTTAGGCTAGGGCACCCCTAGGCTTAGGTTAGGGCACCACTAGGCTTAGGCTAAGGCTAGGGCTCCCCTAGCCTAAGACTAGGGCACCCCTAGGCTTAGGCCAGGGCACCCCTAGGCTTAGGCCAGGGCACCCCTAGGCTTAGGCCAGGACACCCCTAGGCTTAGGCTAGGGAACACCTAGGCTTAGGCTAAGGCTAGGGCTCCCATAGCCTAAGGCTAGGGCACCCCTAGACTTAGGCAGGGCACCCGTAGGCTTACTAGGGCACCCCTAGGCTTATTAGGGCATCCCTAGGCTTAGGCTATGGCACCCCTAGGCTTAGGCTTTGGCACCCCTAGGCTTATTCTAGGACACCCCTAGGCTTAGGCTAAGGCTAGGGCTCCCATAGCATAAGTCTAGGGAACCCCTAGGCTTAGGCTAGGGCACCCCTAAGCTTAGGCTAGGGCACCCCTAGGCTTAGGCTAGGGCACCTCTAGGATTAGGCTAAGGCTAGGACTCCCCTAGGCCAAGGCTAGGGCACCCCTAGGCTTAGGCTGGGGCACCCCTAGGTTTAGGCTAGGGCACCCCTAGAGTAGCCTAAGGCTAGGGATCCCCTAGCCTAAGGTTAGGACACCCGTAGGCTTAGGCTAGGGCAACCCTAGGCTTAGGTTAGGGCACCCCTAGGCTTAGGCTAGGGCACCACTAGGCTAAAGGTAGGGCACCCCTAGGCTTAGGCTAGGGCACCAATAGGCTTAGGCTAAGACTAGGGCTCCCCTAGCCTAAGGCTAGTGCACCCCTAGGCTTAGGCTAGGGCACCCCTCGTCTTAGGCTAGGGCACCCCTAGGCTTAAGCTAAGGTTAGGGCTCCGCTAGCCTAAGGCTAGGGCACCCCTAGCCTTAGGCTAAGGCACCCCTAGCCTTAGGCTAGGGCACCCCTAAGGCTTAGGATAGGGCACCCCTAGGCTTAGGATAGGGCACCCCTAGGCTTAGGCTAAAGCTGGGGCTCCCCTATCCTAAGGCTAGGGCACCCCTAGACTTAGGATAGGGCACCCCTAGGCTTAGGCTAGGGCACCCCTAAGCTTAGGTTAGGGCACCCCTAGGCTTAGGCTAGGGCACCCCTAGGCTTAGGCTAAGGCTAGGGCTCCCCTAGCCTAAGGCTAGTTCACCCCTTGGCTTAGGCAGGGCACCCGTAGGCTTACTAGGGCACACCTAGGCTTACTAGGGCACCCCTAGGCTTAGGTTAGGGCACCCCTAGGCTTAGGCTAGGGCACCCCTAGGCTTAGGCTAGGGCACACTAGGCTTAGGCTTAGGCTTAGGCTACCGCTCCCCTAGCCTAAGGCTAGGGCACCCTTAGGCTTAGGCTTGGGCACCCCAAGCCTAAGGCTAGGGCACCCCTAGGCTTAGGCTAGGGCACCCCTAACTTAAGCTAAGGCTAGGGCTCCCCTAGCCTAAGGTTAAGGCACCCCTAGGCTTAGGCTAGGGAACCCCTAGGATTAGGCTAGGGCACCCCTAGGCTTAGGCTAAGGAAGGGTCTCCCCTAGCCTAAGGCTTGGGCACCCCTAGGCTTAGGCTAGGGCACCCCTAGGCTTAGGCTAGGGCACCCCTAGGCTTAGGCTAGGGCACCCCTAGGCTTAGGCTAAGGCTAGGGGTCCCCTAGCCTAAGGCTAGGGAACCCCTAAGCTTAGGCTAGTGCACGACTAAGCTTAGACTAGTGCACCCAAAGGCTTAGGCTAGGGCACCCCTAGGCTTAAGCTAAGGCTAGGGCTCCCCTAGCCTAAGGCTAGGGCACTCCTAGGCTTACTAGGGCACCCCTAGGCTTAGGCTATGGTACCCATAGGCTTAGGCTTGGGCACCCCTTGGCTTATACTAGGACACCCCTAGGCTTAGGCTAAGGATAGGGCTCCCAAAGCATAAGTCTAGGGCACCCCTAGGCTTAGGCTAGGGCACCCCTAAGCTTAGGCTATGGCACCCCTAGGCTTAGGCTAGGGCAACCCTAGGCTTAGGCTAAGGCTAGGGCACCCCTAGGCTTAGGCTGGGGCACACCTAGGTTTAGGCTAGGGCACCCCTAGAATTAGCCTAAGGCTAGGGATCCCCTAGCCTAAGGTTAGGACACCCGTAGGCTTAGGCTAGGGCACCACTAGGCTAAAGCTAGGGCAACCCTAGGCTTAGGCTAGGGCACCACTGGGCTTAGGCTAAGGCTAGGGATCCCGTAGCCTAAGGCTAGTGCACCCCTAGGCTTAGGCTAGGGTACCCCTAGGCTTAGGCTAGGGCACCCCTAGGCTTAAGCTAAGGCTAGGGCTCCCCTAGCCTAAGGCTAGGGCACCCGTAGGCTTAGGCTAGGGCACCCCTAGGCTTAGGATAGGGCACCCCTAGGCTTAGGCTAGGGCACACCTAGGCTTAGGCTAAGGCTGGGGCTCCCCTAGCCTAAGGCTAGGGCACCCCTAGACTTATGATAGGGCACCCCTAGGCTTAGGCTAGGGCACCCCTAAGCTTAGGTTAGGGCACCCCTAGGCTTAGGCTAGGGCACCCCTAGGCTTAGGCTAAGGCTAGGGCTCCCCTAGCCTAAAGCTAGGGCACCCCTAGGCTTAGGCAGGGCGCCCGTAGGCTTACTAGGGCACACCTAGGCTTACTAGGGCACCCCTAGGCTTAGGCTAGGGCACCCCTAGGGTTAGGCTAGGGCACCCATAGGCTTAGGCTAGGGCAAACTAGGCTTAGCCTTAGGCTTAGGCTAGCGCTCACCTAGCCTAAGGCTAGAGCACCCCAAGGCTTAGGCTTGGGCACCCCTAGGCTTAGGCTATGGTACCCCTAGGCTTAGGCTAGGGCACCCCTAGGCTTAGGCTAAGGATGCGACTCCCCTAGCCTAAGGCTAGGGCACTCCTAGGCTTAGGCTAGGGCACCCCTAGGCTTAGGATAGGGCACCCCTAGGCTTAGGCTAGGGCACCCCTAGGCTTAGACTATGGCACCCCTAAGCTTAGGTTAGGGCACCCCTAGGCTTAGGCTTAGGGTAGGGCTCTCCTAGCCTTAGGCTAGGGCACCCTTACGCTTAGGTGGGGCACCCAGAGGCTTAGGCTATGGCACCGCTAGGCTTATGCTAGGGCACCCCTTGGCTTAGGCTAGGGCAACCCTAGGCTTAGGCTAGAGCACCCCTAGGCTTAAGCTAAGGCTAGGGCTCCCCTAGCCTAAGGCTAGGGCACCCCTAGGCTTAGGCTAGGGCACCCCTAGGCTTAGGATAGGGCACCCCTAGGCTTAGGCTAGGGGACCCATAAGCTTAGGTTAGGGCACCCCTAGGCTTAGGTAGGGCACCCGTAGCCTTACTAGGGCACACCTAGGCTTACTAGGGCACCCCTAGGCTTAGGCTAGGGCACCCCTAGGCTTAGGCTAGAGCACCCCTAGGCTTAGGCTAGGGCACACTAGGCTTAGGCTTAGGCTAGCGCTCCCCTAGCCTAAGGCTAGGGCACCCTTAAGCTTAGGCTTGGGCACCCCTAGGCTTAGTCTATGGTACCCCTAGGCTTAGGCTAGGGCACCCTTAGGCTTAGGCTAAGGATGGGTCTCCCCTAGCCTAAGGCTAGGGCACCCCTAGGCTTAGGCTAGGGCACCCCTAGGCTTAAGCTAGGGCACCCCTAGGCTTAGGCTAGGGCACCCCTATGCTTAGGCTAGGGCACCCCTAGGCATAGGCTAGGGCACCCCTTAGCTTAGGCTAGGGCACCCCTTGGCATAGGCTAGGGCACCCCCAGGCTTAGGCTAAGGCTACGGCTCCACTAGCCTAAGGCTAGGGCACCCCTAGGCTTAGGCTAGGGCACCCCTAGGCTCAAGTTAAGGCTAGGGCTCCCCTAGCCTAAGGCTAGGGCACCCTTAGGCATAGGATTGGGCACCCCTAGGCTTAGGCTATGGCACCCCTATGCTTAGGCTAGGGTAACCCTAGGCTTAGGCTAGGACATACCTAAGCTTAGGATAGGGCACCCCTATGCTTAGGCTAGGGCACCCCTAGGCTTAGGCTAGAGCACCCCTAGGCTTAGGATAGGGCACCCCTAGGCTTAGGCTAGTGCACCCCTTGGCTTAGGCTAGGGCAACCCTAGGCTTAGGCTAGAGCACCCCTAGGCTTAGGATAGGGCACCCCTAGGCTTAGGCTAGTGCACCCCTAGGCTTAGGCTAAGGCTAAGGCTCCCCTAGCCTAAGACTAGTGCACCCCTAGGCTTAGGCTAGGCCAACCATAGGCTTAGGCTAGTGCAACCCTAGGCTTAGGCTAAGGCTAGGGCTCCCCTAGGCTTAGGCTAGGGCAACCCTAGGCTTAGGCTAGGGCAACCCTAGGCTTAGGCTAGGGCACCCCTAGGCTTAAGCTAAGGCTAGGGCTCCCCTAGCCTAAGGCTAGGGAACCCCTAGGCTTAGGCTAGGGCAACCCTATGCTTAAGCAAGGGCACCCCTAGGCATAGGCTAGGGCACCCCTAAGCTTAGGCTAGGGCATCCCCAGGCTTAGGCTAAGGCTACCGCTCGACTAGCCTAAGGCTAGGACACCCCTAGGCTAAGACTAGGGCACCCCTAGGCTTAGGCCAGGGCACCCCAATGCTTAGGCCAGGGCACCCCTAGGCTTAGGCCAGGGTACCCCTAGGCTTAGGTTAGGGCACCCCTAGGCTTAGGCTAAAGCTAGGGCTCCCCCAGCCAAAGACTAGGGCACCCCTAGCTTAGGCCAGGGCACCCCTAGGCTTAGGCCAGGGCACCCCTAGGCTTAGGCCACGGCACCCCTAGGCTTAGGCTAGGGCACCCCTAGGCTTAGGTTAGGGCACCACTAGGCTTAGGCTAAGGCTAGGGCTCCCCTAGCCTAAGACTAGGGCACCCCTAGGCTTAGGCCAGGGCACCCCTAGGTTTAGGCCAGGGCACCCCTAGGCTTAGGCCAGGTCACCCCTAGGCTTAGGCTAGGGAACACCTAGGCTTAGGCTAAGGCTAGGGCTCCCATAGCCTATGGCTAGGGCACCCCTAGACTTAGGCAGGGCACCCGTAGGCTTACTAGGGCACCCCTAGGCTTACTAGGGCATCCCTAGGCTTAGGCTATGGCACCCCTAGGCTTAGGCTTTGGCACCCCTAGGCTTATACTAGGACACCCCTAGGTTTAGGCTAAGGCTAGGGCTCCCATAGCATAAGTCTAGGGCACCCCTAGGCTTAGGCTAGGGCACCCCTAGTCTTAGGCTAGGGCACCCCTAGGCTTAAGCTAAGGTTAGGGCTCCGCTAGCCTAAGGCTAGGGCACCCCTAGCCTTAGGCTAGGGCACCCCTAGGCTTAGGATAGGGCACCCCTAGGCTTAGGATAGGGCACCCCTAGGCTTAGGCTACAGCTGGGGCTCCCCTAGCCTAAGGCTAGGGCACCCCTAGACTTAGGATAGGGCACCCCTAGGCTTAGGCTAGGGCACCCCTAAGCTTAGGTTAGGGCACCCCTAGGCTTAGGCTAGGGCACCCCTAGGCTTAGGCTAAGGCTAGGGCTCCCCTAGCCTAAGGCTAGTTCACCCCTTGGCTTAGGCAGGGCACCCGTAGGCTTACTAGGGCACACCTAGGCTTACTAGGGCACCCCTAGGCTTAGGTTAGGGCACCCCTAGGCTTAGGCTAGGGCACACTAGGCTTAGGCTTAGGCTTAGGCTAGCGCTCCCCTAGCCTATGGCTAGGGCACCCTTAGGCTTAGGCTTGGGCACCCCAAGCCTAAGGCTTGGGCACCCCTAGGCTTAGGCTAGGGCACCCCTAACTTAAGCTAAGGCTAGGGCTCCCCTAGCCTAAGGTTAAGGCACCCCTAGGCTTAGGCTAGGGAACCCCTAGGATTAGGCTAGGGCACCCCTAGGCTTAGGCTTAGGCTAGGGCTCCACTAGCCTAAGGCTAGTGCACCCGTAGGCCTAGGCTTGAGCACCCCAATGCTTAGGCTATGGCACCCCTAGGCCTAGGCTAGTGCACCCATAGGCTTAGGCTAAGGCTAGGGTTCACCTAGGCTTAGACTAGGGCAACTTTAGGCTTAGGCTAGGGCACCCCTGGGCTTAAGCTAAGGCTAGGGCTCACGTAGGCTTAGGCTAGGGCACCCGTATGCTTAGGCTAGGGCACCCCTAGGCATAGGCTAGGGCACCACTAAGCTTAGGCTAGGGCACCCCTTGGCATAGGCTAGGGCACCCCCAGGCTTAGGATAAGGCTACGGCTCAACTAGCCTAAGGCTAGGGCACCCCTAGGCTTAGGCCAGGGCACCCCTAGGTTTAGGCCAGGGCACCCCTAGGCTTAGGCCAGGTCACCCCTAGGCTTAGGCTAGGGAACACCTAGGCTTAGGCTAAGGCTAGGGCTCCCATAGCCTATGGCTAGGGCACCCCTAGACTTAGGCAGGGCACCCGTAGGCTTACTAGGGCACCCCTAGGCTTACTAGGGCATCCCTAGGCTTAGGCTATGGCACCCCTAGGCTTAGGCTTTGGCACCCCTAGGCTTATACTAGGACACCCCTAGGTTTAGGCTAAGGCTAGGGCTCCCATAGCATAAGTCTAGGGCACCCCTAGGCTTAGGCTAGGGCACCCCTAGTCTTAGGCTAGGGCACCCCTAGGCTTAAGCTAAGGTTAGGGCTCCGCTAGCCTAAGGCTAGGGCACCCCTAGCCTTAGGCTAGGGCACCCCTAGGCTTAGGATAGGGCACCCCTAGGCTTAGGATAGGGCACCCCTAGGCTTAGGCTACAGCTGGGGCTCCCCTAGCCTAAGGCTAGGGCACCCCTAGACTTAGGATAGGGCACCCCTAGGCTTAGGCTAGGGCACCCCTAAGCTTAGGTTAGGGCACCCCTAGGCTTAGGCTAGGGCACCCCTAGGCTTAGGCTAAGGCTAGGGCTCCCCTAGCCTAAGGCTA
This sequence comes from Tenrec ecaudatus, assembly GCF_050624435.1. Classification (NCBI taxonomy): domain Eukaryota; kingdom Metazoa; phylum Chordata; class Mammalia; order Afrosoricida; family Tenrecidae; genus Tenrec; species Tenrec ecaudatus. Next base: position 3,423,919 of record NW_027457638.1, on the reverse strand, counting down.
GTTCACCCCTTGGCTTAGGCAGGGCACCCGTAGGCTTACTAGGGCACACCTAGGCTTACTAGGGCACCCCTAGGCTTAGGTTAGGGCACCCCTAGGCTTAGGCTAGGGCACACTAGGCTTAGGCTTAGGCTTAGGCTAGCGCTCCCCTAGCCTATGGCTAGGGCACCCTTAGGCTTAGGCTTGGGCACCCCAAGCCTAAGGCTTGGGCACCCCTAGGCTTAGGCTAGGGCACCCCTAACTTAAGCTAAGGCTAGGGCTCCCCTAGCCTAAGGTTAAGGCACCCCTAGGCTTAGGCTAGGGAACCCCTAGGATTAGGCTAGGGCACCCCTAGGCTTAGGCTTAGGCTAGGGCTCCACTAGCCTAAGGCTAGTGCACCCGTAGGCCTAGGCTTGAGCACCCCAATGCTTAGGCTATGGCACCCCTAGGCCTAGGCTAGTGCACCCATAGGCTTAGGCTAAGGCTAGGGTTCACCTAGGCTTAGACTAGGGCAACTATAGGCTTAGGCTAGGGCACCCCTGGGCTTAAGCTAAGGCTAGGGCTCACGTAGGCTTAGGCTAGGGCACCCCTATGCTTAGGCTAGGGCACCCCTAGGCATAGGCTAGGGCACCACTAAGCTTAGGCTAGGGCACCCCTTGGCATAGGCTAGGGCACCCCCAGGCTTAGGATAAGGCTACGGCTCAACTAGCCTAAGGCTAGGGCACCCCTAGGCTTAGGCTAGGGCACCCCTAGGCTTAAGCTAAGGTTAGGCCTCCCCTAGCCTAAGGCTAGGGCACCCTTAGGCTTAGGATTGGGCACCCCTAGGCTTAGTCTATGGCACCCCTAGGCTTAGGCTAGGGCACCCCTAGGCTTAGGGTAAGACTAGGGTTTCCATAGCCTAATGCTAGGGCACCCCTAGGCTTAGGCTAGGGCACCCCTAGGCTTAGGCTAAGGCTAGGGCTCCCCTAGCCCAAGGCTAGGGCACCCCTAGGCTTAGGCTAGGGCACCCCTAGGTTTAGGCTAGGGCACCCCTAGGCTTAGGCTAAGGCTACCGCTCGACTACCCTAAGGCTAGGGCAACCCTAGGCTTAGGCTAGGGCACCCCTAGGCTTAGGCTAGGGCAACCGCTCGACTAGCCTAAGGCTAGGGCAACCCTAGGCTTAGGCTAGGGCACCCCTAGGCTTAGGTTAAGGCTAGGTCTCCCCTAGCCTAATGCTAGGGCACCCCTAGGCTTAGGCGAGGGCACCCCTAGGCTTAGGCAAGGGCACCCCTAGGCTTAGGCTAAGGCTAGGGCTCCCCTAGCCTAAGAGTAGGGCACCCCAAGGCTTAGGCCAGGGCACCCCTAGGCTTAGGCCAGGGCACCCCTAGGCTTAGGCCAGGGCACCCCTAGGCTTAGGCTAGGGCACCCCTAGGCTAGGCTAAGGCTAGGGCTCCCCTAGCCTAAGAGTAGGGCACCCCTAGGCTTAGGCCAGGGCACTCCTTTGCTTAGGCCAGGGCAGCCCTAGGCTTAGGCTAGGGCACCCCTAGGCTTAGGCTAGGACACCCCTAGTCTTATACTAGGACACCCCTAAGCTTAGGCTACGGCTAGGGCTCCCATAGCCTAAGGCTAGGGCACCCCTAGGCTTAGGCTAGGGCACCCCTAGGCTTAGGCTAAGACACCCCTAGGCTTAGGCTAGGACACCCCTAGGCTTAGGCTAAGGCTAGGGCTCCCATAGCCTAAGGCTAGGGCACGCCTAGGCTTAGGCTAGGGCATCCCTAGCTTAGGCTAAGGCTAGGGCTTCCCTAGCCTAAGGCTAGGTCACCCCTAGGCTTAGGCTAGGGCACCCCTAGGCTTAGGCTAAGGCTAGGGCTCCCCTACCCTAAGGCTAGGGCACCCCTAAGCTTAGGCTAGGGCACCCCTAGGCTTAGGCTATGATACCCCTAGGCTTAGGCTAGGACACCCATAGGTTTAGGCTAAGGCTAGGGCTCCCCTAGCCTAAGGCTAGGGCACCCCTAGGCTTAGGTTTGGCACCCCTAGGCTTAGGGTAAGTCTAGGGCACCCCAAGACTTAGGCTAAGGCACCACTATGCTTAGGCTAGGGCAACCCCTGGCTTAGGCTAGGACACCCACAGGCTTAGACTAGGGCACCCCTTGGCTTAGGCTAGGGCACCCCTAGGCTTAGTCTAGGGCAACCCTAGGCTTAGGTTAAGGCTAGGGCTCCCCTAGCCTAAGGCTAGGGCACTCCTAGGCTTAGGCTAGGGCACCCCTAGGCTTAGGCTAAGGGTAGGGCTCCCCTAGTCTAAGGCTAGGGCACCCATAGGCTTAGGCAAGGGCACCCCTAGGCTTAGGCTAAGGCTAGGGCTCCCCAAGACTAAAGTTAGGGCACCCCTAGGCTTAGGCTAGGGCACCCCTAGGCTTAGGCTTGGACACCCACAGGCTTAGGCTAGGGCACCCCTAGGCTTAGGCTAGGGCACCCCTAGGCTTAGGTGAGGGCACCCCTAGGCTTAGGCGTGGGTACCCCTAGGCTTAGGCTAGGGCAAACCTAGGCTTAGGTTAAGGCTAGGGCTCCCCTAGCCTAAGGCTAGGGCACTTCTAGGCTTAGGCTAGGGCACCCCTATGCTTAGGCGAGGGCACCCCTAGGCTTAGGCGAGGGCACCCCTAGTCTTAGGCTAGGGCACCCCAAGGCTTAGGCTAAGGCTAGGGCTCCCATAGCCTAAGGCTAGGGAACCCCTAGTCTTAGGGTAGGGCACCACTAGGCTTAGGCTAGGGCACACCTAGGCTTAGGCTAGGGCACCCCTAGTCTTAAGCTAAGTCTAGGGCTCACCTAGCCTAAGGCTAAGGCACGCCTAAGCTTAGGCTAGGGCATCCCTAGGCTTAGGCTAAGGCTAGGGCTCCCCTAGCCTAATGCTTGGGAACCCCTAACTTAAGCTAGGGTACCCTAGCTTTAGGCTAGGGCACCCCTAGGCTTAGGCTAAGGCTAGGGCTCCCTAGCCTAAGGCGATGGCACCCGTAGGCTTAGGCTAGGGCACCACTAGGCTTAGACTAGGACACCCCTAGGCTTAGGCTAGGACACCCCTAGGCTTAGGCTAAGGCACCCCAAGGCTTAGGCTAAGGCTAGGGCTCCCCAAGCCTAAGGCTAGGGCACCCCTATGCTTACGCTAGGGTACCCCTTGGCTTAGGCTAGGGCACCCCTAAGCTTAGGCTAGGGCACTACTCGGCTTAGGCTAAGGAAACGGCTCCCCTAGCCTAAGGTTAGGGCACCACTAGGCTTAGGCTAGGGCACCACTAGGCTTACTAGGGCATCCCTAGGCTTAAGCTAGGGCTAGGGCTCCCCTAGCCTAAGAGTAGGGCACCCCTAGGCTTAGGCCAGGGCACCCCTAGGCTTAGGTCAGGGAACCCATAGGCTTAGGCTAGGGCACCCCTAGGCTTAGGCTAAGGCTAGGGCTCCCATAGCCTAAGCCTAGGGCACCCCTAGGCTTAGGCTAGGGCACCCCTAGGCTTAGGCTTGGGCACCCCTAGGCTTAGGCTAGGTCACCCCTAGGCTTAGGCTAAGGCTAGGGCTCCACTAGCCTAAGGCTAGGGCACCCCTAGGCTTAGGCTAGGGCACCCCTAGGCTTAGGCTAAGGCTAGGGCTCCCCTAGCCTAAGAGTAGGGCACCCCTAGGCTTAGGTCAGACCACTCCTAGGCTTAGGTCAGGGCACCCCTAGACTTAGGCTAGGGCACTCCTAGGCTTAGGCTAAGGCTAGGGCTCCCATAGCCTAAGGCTAGGGCACCCCTAGGCTTTGGCTAGGGCATCCCAAGGCTTACGCTTGGGCACCCCTAGGCTTAGGCTAGGGCACCCCTAGGCTTAGCCTAAGGCTAGGGCTCCCCTAGCCTAATGCTACGGCACCCCTAGGCTTAAGCTACGGCACCCCTTAGCTTAGGCTAGGGCATCTCTAGCTTAGGCTAAAGCTAGGGCTCCCCAAGCCTAAGCCTAGGGCACCCCTAGGCTTAGGCTAGGGCACCCTTAGGCTTAGGCTAGGGCTCCCCTAGCCTAATGCTTGGGAACCCCTAACTTAAGCTAGGGTACCCTAGGTTTAGGCTAGGGAACCCCTAGGCTTAGGCTAAGGCTAGGGCTCCCTAGCCAAGGCTAGGGCACCCGTAGACTTAGCTAGGGCACCCTTGGCTTAGGCTAGGACACCCCTAGGCTTAGGCTAAGGCTAGGGTTCCCATAGCCTAAGGCTAGGGCACCCCTATGCTTACGCTAGGGTACCCCTTGGCTTAGGCTAGGGCACCCCTAAGTTAGGCTAGGGCACCACTAGGCTTAGGCTAAGGCAACGGTTCCCCTAGCCTAAGGTTAGGGCACCACTAGGCTGAGGCTACGGCACCCCTAGGCTTACTAGGGCACCCTAGGCTTAGGCTAGGGCTAGGGCTCCCCTAGCCTAAGGCTAGGGATCCCCTAGGCATAGGCTAGGGCACCCTTAGGCTTCCGATAGGGCACCCCTAGGCTTAGGCTAGGGCACCCCTAGGCTTAGGCTAAGGCTAGGGCTCCCCTAGCCTAAGGCTTGGGCACCCCTATGCTTAGGCTAGGGCACTCCTAGGTTTAGGCTAGGCCACCCCTAGTATTAGGCTTAGGCTAGGGCTCCCCTAGCCTAAGGCTAGGGCATCCTTAGGCTTAGGCTATGGCACCCCTAGGCTTAGGCTAGCGCACCCCTAGTCATAGGCTAAGGCTAGGGCTCCCCTGGCCTAAGGCTAGGGCACCCCTAGGTTTAAGCTAGGGCACACTTAGGCTTAGGCTAGGGCACCCCTAGGCTTATGCTAAGGCACCCCTAGGTTTACGCTAGAGTACCCCTCGGCTTAGGCTCGGGCACCCCTAAGCTTAGGCTAGGGCACCACTAGGCTTAGGCTTGGGCACCCCTAGGCTTAGGCTAGGGCACCCCTAGGCTTAGGGTAAGACTAGGGCTCCACTAGCCTAAGGCTAGGGCACCCCTAGGCTTAGGCTAGGGCACCCCTAGGCTTGGGCTAAGGCTAGGGCTCCCCTAGCCTAAGGGTAGGGCACCCCTAGGCTTAGGTCAGGCCACCCTTAGGCTTAGGCCAGGGCACCCCTAGGCTTAGGCTAGGGCACCCCTAGGCTTAGGCTAAGGCTAGGGCTCCCATAGCCTAAGGCTAGGGCACCCGTAGGCTTAGGCTAGGGCAGCCTTAGGCTTAGGCTTGGGCACCCCTAGGCTTAGGCTAGGGCACCCCTAGGCTTAGCCTACGGCTAGGGCTCCCCTAGCCTAATGCTAGGGCACCCCTAAGCTTAGGCTATGGCATCTCTAGCTTAGGCTAAGGCTAGGGCTCCCCTAGCCTAAGGCTAGAGCACCCCTAGGCTTAGGCTACGGCACCCCTAGGCTTAGGCTAAGGATAGGGCTCCCCTAGCCTAAGGCTAGGGCACCCCTAGGCTTAGGCTAGGGCACCCCTAGGTTTAGGCTATGACAACCCTAGGCTTAGGCTAGGACACCCATAGGCTTAGGCTAAGGCTAGGTCTCCCCTAGCCTAAGGCTAGGGCACTCCTAGGCTTTGGCTAGGGCACCCCTAGGCTTAGGCGAGGGCACCCCTAGGCTTAGGCAAGGGCACCCTTAGGCTTAGGCTAGGGCACCCCTAGGCTTTGGCTACGGCTAGGGCTCCCCTAGCCTAAGGCTAGGGCACCCCTAGGTTTAGGCTAGGGCACCACTAGGCTTAGGCTAGGGCACCACTAGGCTTAGATTTAGGCTAGGGCTCCCCTAGCCTAAGGCTAGGGCACCCTTAGGCTTAGGCTATGGCACACCTAGGCTTAGGATATGGCACCCCTAGGCTTAGGCTAGGGCACCCATAGGCTTAGGTTAAAGCTAGGGCTCCCCTAGCCTAAGGCTAGGGCACCCCTAGGCTTAGGCTAGGGCACCCCTAGGCTTAGGCTAGGGCACCCCTAGGCTTAAGCTAAGGCTAGGGCTCCCATAGGCTAAAGCTAAGGCACCCCTAGGCTTAGGCTATGGCACCCCTAGGCTTAGGCTCGGGCACCCCTAGGCTTAGGCTAGGGCGCCCCTAAGCTTAGGCTAGGGCACCCCTAAGCTTAGGCTAAGGCTAGCGCTCCACTAGCCTAAGGCTAGGGCACCACTAGGCCTAGGCTAGGGCACCCCTAGGCTTACTAGGGCACCCCTAGGCTTAGGTTAGGGCACCCCTAATGTTAGTCTAGGGCACACCTAGGCTTAGGATAGGGCACCCCTAGGCTTAGGCTAAGGGTAGGGCTCCCCTAGCCTAAGACAAGGGCACCCCTAGGCATAGGTTAGGGCACCCTTAGGCTTACGATAGGGCACCCCTAGGCTTAGACTAGGGTACCCCTAGGCTTAGGCTAAGGCTAGGACTCCCCTAGCCTAAGGCTTCGCACCCCTAGGCTTAGGTTAGAGCACCCCTAGGCTTAGGCTTAGGCTAGGGCTCCCCTAGCCTAAGGCTAGCGCACCCTTAGGCTTAGGCTATGGCACCCCTAGGCTTAGGCTAGGGCACCCGTAGGCTTAGGCTAAGGCTAGGGCTCCCCTAGCCTAAGGCTAGGGCACCCCTAGACTTAGGCTATGGCACCCCTAGGCTTAGGCTAGAGCACCCCTAGGCTTAGGCTAGGGCACCCCTAGGCTTAAGCTAAGGCTAGGGCTCCTATAGCCTAAGGCTAGGGCACACGTATGCTTAGGCTAGGGCACCCCTAGGCTTAGGCAAGGGCACCCCTAGGCTTAAACTAAGGCTAGGGCTCCCCTAACCTAAGGTTAGGGCACCCCTAACCTAAGGATAGGGCACCCCTACGCTTAGGCTAGGGCACCCCTAGGCTTAGGCTAGGGCACCCGTAGGCTTAGGCTAAGGCTAGGGCTTCCCTAGCCTAAGGCTAGGGAACCCCTACTCTTAGGCTTGGGCACCCCTAGGCTTAGGCTCGGGCACCCCTAGGTTTAGGCTAGGGCACCCCTAGGCTTAGGCTAAGGCTACCGCTCGACTACCCTAAGGCTAGGGCACCCCTAGGCTTAGGCTAGGGCACCCCTAGGCTTAGGCTAGGGCACCCCTAGGCTTAGGCTAAGGCTACCGCTCGACTAGCCTAAGGCTAGGGCAACCCTAGGCTTAGGCTAGGGCACCCCAAGTCTTAGGCTAGGGCATCCCTAGGCTTAGGCTAGGGCAACCCTACGATTAGACTAAGGCTACGGCTCGACTAGCCTAAGGCCAGGGCACGCCTAAGCTTAGGCTAGGGCACCCCTAGGCTTAGGCTAGGGCACCCCTAGGCTTTGGCTAAGGCTAGGGCTCCCCTAGCCTAAGGCTAGCGCACCTCTAGGCTTAGGCTAGGGCACCCCTAGGCTTAGGCTATGGCACCCTTAGCCTTAGGCTTGGGCACCACTAGGCTTAGGATCGGGCACCTCTTGGCTTAGGCTAGTGCACCCCTAGGCTTAAGCTAGGGCACCCCTAGGCTTAGGCTAAGGCTAGGGCTTCCCTAGCCTAAGGCTAGGGAACCCCTACGCTTAGGCTAGGGCACCCCTAGGCCTAGGCTAAGGCTAGGGCTCCCCTAGCCTAAGGCTAGGGCACCCCTAGGCTTAGGCTAGGGCACACCTAGGCTTAGGCTAGGGCACCCCTAGGCTTTAGATAAGGTTAGGGCTCCCCTAGCCTAAGGCTAGGGCACCCCTACCCTTAGGCTACGGCACCCCTAGACTTACTCTAGGGCCCCCCTAGGCTTAAGCTAAGGCTAGGGCTCCCCTAACCTAAGGCTAGGGCACCCCTAGGCTTAGGGTAGGGCACCCCTAGGCTTAGGCTAAGGCTAGGGCTCCCCTAGCCTAAGGCTAGGGCACCCATAGGCTTAGGCTAGGGCACCCCTAGGCTAAGGCTAAGGCTAGGGCTCCCCAAGACTAAAGCTAGGGCACCCCTAGGCTTAGGCTAGGGCACCACTAGGCTTAGGCTAGGACACCCACAGGCTTAGGCTAGGGCACCCCTAGGCTTAGGCTAGGGCACACCTAGGCTTAGGCTAGGGCACCCCTAGGCTTAGGTTAAGGCTACGGCTCCCCTAGCCTAAGGCTAGGGCACTCCTAGACTTAGGTTTGGGCACCCCTAGGCTTAGGCGAGGGCACCCCTAAGCTTAGGCGAGGGTACCCCTAGGCTTAGGCTAGAGCAAACCTAGGCTTAGGTTAAGGCTAGGGCTCCCCTAGCCTAAGGCTAGGGCACTTCTAGGCTTAGGCTAGGGCACCCCTAGACTTAAGCGAGGGCACCCCTAGGCTTAGGCGATGGCACCCCTAGGCTTAGGCTAGGGCACCCCAAAGCTTAGGCTAAGGCTAGGGCTCCCATAGCCTAAGGCTAGGGCACGCCTAGGCTTAGCGTAGGGCACCACTAGGCTTAGGCTACGGCACCCCTAGGCTTAGGCTAGGGCACCCCTAGTCTTAAGCTAAGGCTAGGGCTCACTTAGCCTAAGGCTAAGGCACGCCTAAGCTTAGGCTAGGGCATCCCTAGGCTTAGGCTAAGGCTAGGGCTCCCCTAGCCTAATGCTTGGGAACCCCTAACTTAAGCTAGGGTACCCTAGGTTTAGGCTAGGGAACCCCTAGGCTTAGGCTAAGGCTAGGGCTCCCTAGCCTTAGGCGATGGCACCCGTAGGCTTAGCTAGGGCACCCCTAGGCTTAGGCTAAGGCTAGGGCTCTCCTAACCAAAGGCTGGGGCACCCCCAGGCTTAGGCTAGGGCACCCCTAGGCTTAGACTAGGACACCCCTAGGCTTAGGCTAAGGTTAGGGTTCCCATACCCTAAGGCTAGGGCATCCCTAGGCTTAGGCTAAGGCACCCCAAGGCTTAGGCTAAGGCTAGGGCTCCCCTAGCCTAAGGCTAGGGCACCCCTGTGCTTACGCTTGGGTACCCCTTGGCTTAGGCTAGGGCACCCCTAAGCTTAGGCTAGGGCACCACTAGGCTTAGGCTAAGGAAACGGCTCCCCTAGCCTAAGGTTAGGGCACCACTAGGCTTAGGCTAGGGCACCACTAGGCTTACTAGGGCACCCCTAGGCTTAGGCTAGGGCTAGGGCTCCCCTAGCCTAAGAGTAGGGCACCCCTAGGCTTAGGCCAGGGCACCCCTAGGCTTAGGCCAGGGCACCCATAGGCTTAGGCTAGGGCACCCCTAGGCTTAGACTAAGGTTAGGGCTCCCATAGCCTAAGACTAGGGCACCCCTAGGCTTAGGCTAGGGCACCCCTAGGCTTAGGCTTGGGCACCCCTAGGCTTAGGCTAGGGCACCCCTAGGCTTAGGCTAAGGCTAGGGCTCCACTAGCCTAAGGCTAGGGCACCCCTAGGCTTAGGCTAAGGCTAGGGCTCCGCTAGCCTAAGAGTAGGGCACCCCTAGGCTTAGGTCAGACCACCCCTAGGCTTAGGCCAGGGCACCCCTAGACTTAGGCTAGGGAACCCCTAGGCTTAGGCTAAGGCTAGGGCTCCCATAGCCTATGGCTAGGGCACCCGTAGGCTTAGGGTAGGGCACCCCTAGGCTTAGGCTTGGGCACCCCTAGGCTTAGCCTAAGGCTAGGGCTCCCCTAGCCTAAGGCTAGGGCACCCCTAGCCTTAGGCTAGGGCACCCCTAGGCTTAGGCTAGGGCTCCCCTAGCCTAATGCTTGGGAACCCCTAACTTAAGCTAGGGTACCCTAGGTTTAGGCTAGGGAACCCCTAGGCTTAGGCTAAGGCTAGGGATCCCTAGCCAAGGCTAGGGCACCCGTAGGCTTAGCTAGGGCTCCCCTAGGCTTAGGCTAAGGCTAGGGCTCTCCTAGCCTAAGTGTGGGGCACCCCTAGGCTTAGGCTAGGGCACCCCTTGGCTTAGACTAGGACACCCCTAGGCTTAGGCTAGGACACCCCTAGGCTTAGGCTAAGGCTAGGGTTCCCATAGCCTAAGGCCTGGGCACCCCTAGGCTTAGGCTAGGGCACCCCTAGTCTTAGGCTAAGGCTAGGGCTCCCCTAGCCTAAGGCTAGGGCACTCCTAGGCTTAGGCGAGGGCACCCCTAGGCTTAGGCGAGGGCTCCCCTAGGCTTAGGCGAGGGCACCCTTAGGCTTAGGCTAGGGCACCCCTAGGCTTAGGCTACGGCTAGGGCTCCCCTAGCCTAAGGCTAGGGCACCCCTAGGCTTAGGCTAGGGCACCACTAGGCTTAGGCTAGGGCACCACTAGGCTTAGACTTTGGCTAGGGCTCCCCTAGCCTAAGTCTAGGTCACCCTTAGGCTTAGGCTATGGCACACCTAGGCTTAGGATATGGCACCCCTAGGCTTAGGCTAGGGCACCCCTAGGCTTAGGTTAAGGCTAGGGCTCCCCTAGCCTAAGGCTAGGGCACCCCTAGGCTTAGGCTAGGGCACCCCTAGGCTTAGGCTAGGGCACCCCTAGGCTTAAGCTAAGGCTAGGGCTCCCATAGGCTAAGGCAAAGGCACCCCTAGGCTTAGGCTACGGCACCCCTAGGCTTAGGCTCGTGCACCCCTAGGCTTGGCCTAGGGCGCCCCTAAGCTTAGCTAGGGCACCCCTAGGCTTAGGCTAAGGCTAGGGCTCCCTACCCTAAGGCTAGGGCACCACTAGGCCTAGGCTAGGGCACTCCTAGGCTTACTAGGGCACCCCTACGCTTAGGTTAGGGCACCCCTAATGTTAGTCTAGGGAACCCCTAGCCTTAGGATAGGGCACCCCTAGGCTTAGGCTAAGGGTAGGGCTCCCCTAGCCTAAGACTAGGGCACCCCTAGGCATAGGCTAGGGCACCCTTAGGCTTACGATAGGGCACCCCTAGTCTTAGGCTAGGGCACCCCTAGGCTTAGGGTAGGGCATCACTAGGCTTAGGCTAGGGCACCCCTAGGCTTAGGCTAGGGCACCCCTAGTCTTAAGCTAAGGCTAGGGCTCCCCTAGCCTAAGGCTAAGGCACGCCTAAGCTTAGCCTAGGGCATCCCTAGGCTTAGGCTAAGGCTAGGGCTCCCCTAGCCTAATGCTTGGGAACCCCTAACTTAAGCTAGGGTACCCTAGGTTTAGGCTAGGGAACCCTTAGGCTTAGGCTAAGGCTAGGGCTCCCTAGCCAAGGCTAGGGCACCCGTAGGCTTACCTAGGGCACCCCTAGGCTTAGGCTAAGGCTAGGGTTCTCCTAGCCTAAGGCTGGGGCACCCCTAGGCTTAGGCTAGAGCAACCCTAGGCTTAGACTAGGACACCCCTAGGCTTAGGCTAGGACACCCCTAGGCTTAGGCTAAGGCTAGGGTTCCCATAGCCTAAGGCTAGGGCACCCCTAGGCTTAGGCTAAGGCACCCCAAGGCTTAGGCTAAGGTTGGGCTCCCCTAGCCTAAGGCTAGGGCACCCCTATGCTTACGCTAGGGTACCCCTTGGCTTAGGCTAGGGCACCCCTAGGCTTAGGGTAAGACTAGGGCTCCACTAGCCTAAGGCTAGGGCACCCCTAGGCTTAGGCTAGGGCACCACTAGGCTTAGGCTAAGGCAACGGCTCCCCTAGCCTAAGGTTAGGGCACCACTAGGCTTAGGCTAGGGCACCCCTAGGCTTACTAGGGCACCCCTAGGCTTAGGCTAGGGCTAGGGCTCCCCTAGCCTAAGGCTAGGGAACCCCTAGGCATAAGCTAGGGCACCCTTAGGCTTACGATAGGGCACCCCTAGGCTTAGGCTAGGGCACCCCTAGGCTTAGGCTAAGGCTAGGGCTCCCCTAGCCTAAGGCTTGGGCACCCTTAGGCTTAGGCTAGGGCACTCCTAGGTTTAGGCAAGGCCACCCGTAGTATTAGGCTTAGGCTAGGGCTCCCCTAGCCTAAGGCTAGGGCACCCTTAGGCTTAGGCTATGGCACCCCTAGGCTTAGGCTAGCGCACCCCTAGGCTTAGGCAAAGGCTAGGGCACCCCTAGGTTTAGGCTAGGGCACACCTAGGCTTAGGCTAGGGCACCCCTAGGCTTAGGTTAAGGCACCCCTAGGCTTAGGTTAAGGCACCCCTAGGCTTACGCTAGAGTACCCCTCGGCTTAGGCTCGGGCACCCCTAAGCTTAGGCTAGGGCACCACTAGGATTAGGCTTGGGCACCCCTAGGCTTAGGCTAGGACACCCCTAGGCTTAGGGTAAGACTAGGGCTCCACTAGCCTAAGGCTAGGGCACCCCTAGGCTTAGGCTAGGGCACCCCTAGGCTTAGGCTAAGGCTAGGGCTCCCCTAGCCTAAGAGTAGGGCACCCCTAGGCTTAGGTCAGGACACCCCTAGGCTTAAGCCAGGGCACCCCTAGGCTTAGGCTAGGGCACCCCTAGGCTTAGGCTAAGGCTAGGGCTCCCATAGCCTAAGGCTAGGGCACCCGTACGCTTAGGCTAGGGCACCCCTAGACTTAGGCTTGGGCACCCCTAGGCTTAGGCTAGGGCACCCCTAGGCTTAGTTTAAGACTAGTGCTCCCCTAGCCTAATGCTAGGGCACCACTAAACCTAAGCTAGGGCACCCCTAAGCTTAGGCTAGGGCATCTCTAGCTTAGGCTAAGGCTAGGGCTCCCCTAGCCTAAGACTAGGGCACCCCTAGGCATAGGCTAGTGCACCCTTAGGCTTACGATAGGGCACCCCTAGGCTTAGGCTAGGGTACCCCTAGGCTTAGGCTAAGGCTAGGGCTCCCCTAGCCTAAGGTTTGGGCACCCCTAGGCTTGGGCTAGGGCACCCCTAGGCTTAGGTTAGAGCACCCCTAGTTTTAGGCTTAGGCTAGGGCTCCCCTAGTCTAAGGCTAGCGTACCCTTAGGCTTAGGCTATGGCACCCCTAGGCTTAGGCTAGGGCACCCGTAGTCTTAGGCTAAGGCTAGGGCTCCCCTAGCCTAAGGCTAGGGCACCCCTAGACTTAGGCTATGGCACCCCTAGGCTTAGGCTAGAGCACCCCTAGGCTTAGGCTAGGGCACCCCTAGGCTTAAGCTAAGGCTAGGGCTCCTATAGCCTAAGGCTAGGGCACCCGTAGGCTTAGGCTAGGGCACCCCTAGGCTTAGGCAAGGGCACCCCTAGGCTTAAGCGAAGGCTAGGGCTCCCCTAACCTAAGGCTAGGGCACCCCTAACCTAAGGCTAGGGCACCTCTAGGCTTAGGCTAGGGCACCCCTAGGCTTAGGCTAGGGCACCCCTAGGCTTAGGCTAAGGCTAGGGCTCTCCTAGGCTTAGGCTAAGGCTAGGGCTCCCCTAGCCTAAGGCTAGGGCACCCCTAGGCTTAGGCTAGGGCACCCCTAGGCTTAGGCTAGGGCTCCCCTATCCTAATGCTTGGGAACCCCTAACTTAAGCTAGGGTACCCTAGGTTTAGGCTAGGGAACCCCTAGGCTTAGGCTAAGGCTAGGGCTCCCTAGCCAAGGCTAGGGCACCCGTAGGCTTAGCTAGGGCACCCCTAGTCTTAGGCTAAGGCTAGGGCTCTCCTAGCCTAAGGCTGGGGCACCCCTAGGCTTAGGCTAGGGCAACCTTAGGCTTAGACTAGGACACCCCTAGGCTTAGGCTAGGACACCCCTAGGCTTAGGCTAAGGCTAGGGTTCCCAGAGCCTAAGGCTAGGCACGCCTAGGCTTAGGCTAAGGCACCCCAAGGCTTAGGCTAAGGCTAGGGCTCCCCAAGCCTAAGGCTAGGGCACCCCTATGCTTACGCTAGGGTACCCCTTGGCTTAGGTTAGGGCACCCCTAATTTAGGTTAGTACACCACTAGGCTTAGGCGAAGGCAACGGCTCCCCTAGCCTAAGGTTAGGGCACCACTAGGCTTAGGCTAGGGCACCCCTAGGCTTACTAGGGCACCCCTAGGCTTAGGCTAGGGCTAGGGCTCCCCTAGCCTAAGGCTAGGGAACCCCTAGGCATAGGCTAGGGCACCCTTAGGCTTACGATAGGGCACCCCTAGGCTTAGGCTAGGGCACTCCTAGGCTTAGGCTAAGGCTAGGGCTCCCCTAGCCTAAGGCTTGGGCACCCCTAGGCTTAGGCTAGGGCACTCCTAGGTTTAGGCTAGGCCACCCCTAGTATTAGGCTTAGGCTAGGGCTCCCCTAGCCTAAGGCTAGGGCACCCTTAGGGTTAGGCTATGGCACCCCTAGGCTTAGGCTAGCGCACCCCTAGGCTTAGGCTAAGGCTAGGGCTCCCCTAGCCTAAGGCTAGGGCACCCCTAGGTTTAGGCTAGGGCACACCTAGGCTTAGGCTAGGGCACCCCTAGGCTTAAGCTAAGGCACCCCTAGGCTTACGCTAGAGTACCCCTCGGCTTAGGCTCGGGCACCCCTAAGCTTAGGCTAGGGCACCACTAGGCTTAGGCTTGGGCACCCCTAGGCTTAGGCTAGGGCACCATAGGCTTAGAGTAAGGCTAGGGCTCCACTAGCCTAAGGCTAGGGCACCCCTAGGCTTAGGCTAAGGCACCCCTAGGCTTAGGCTATGGCTAGGGCTCCCCTAGCCTAAGAGTAGGGCACCCCTAGGCTTAGGTCAGGCCACCCCTAGGCTTAGGCCAGGGCAGCCCTAGGCTTAGGCTTGGGCACCCCTAGGCTTAGGCTAAGGCTAGGGCTCCCATAGCCTAAGGCTAGGGCACCCATAGGCTTAGGCTAGGGCACCCCTAGGCTTAGGCTTGGGCACCCCCAGGCTTAGGCTAGGGCACCCCTAGGCTTAGCCTAAGGCTAGGGCTCCCCTAGCCTAATGCTAGGGCACCCCTAAGCTTAAGCTAGGGCACCCCTAAGCTTAGGCTAGGGCATCTCTAGCTTAGGATAAGGCTAGGGCTCCCCTAGCCTAAGGCTAGGGCACCCCTAGGCTTAGGCTAGGGCACCCCTAGGCTTAGGCTAAGGCTAGGGCTCCCCTAGCCTAAGGCTAGGGCACCCCTAGGCTTAGGCTAGGGCACCCCTAGGTTTAGGCTATGACACCCCTAGGCTTAGGCTAGGACACCCATAGGCTTAGGCTAAGGCTAGGGCTCCCCTAGCCTAAGGCTAGGGCACTCTTAGGCTTAGGCTAGGACACCCCTAGGCTTAGGCCAGGGCACCCCTAGGCTTAGGCGAGGGCACCCTTAGGCTTAGGCTAGGGCACCCCTAGGCTTAGGCTACGGCTAGGGCTCCCCTAGCCTAAGGCTAGGGCACCCCTAGGCTTAGGCTAGGGCACCACTAGGCTTAGGCTAGGGAACCACTAGGCTTAGACTTTGGCTAGGGCTACCAGAGCCTAAGTCTAGGGCACCCTTAGGCTTAGGCTATGGCACACCTAGGCTTAGGATATGGCACCCCTAGGCTTAGGCTAGGGCACCCCTAGGATTAGGTTAAGGCTAGGGCTCCCCTAGCCTAAGGCTAGGGCACCCCTAGGCTTAAGCTAAGGCTAGGGCTCCCATAGGCTAAGGCTAAGGCACCCATAGGCTTAGGCTACGGCACCCCTAGGCATAGGCTCGTGCACCCCTAGGCTTAGGCTAGGGCGCCCCTAAGCTTAGGCTAGGGCACCCCTAGGCTGAGGCTAAGGCTAGGGCTACCTAGCCTAAGGCTAGGGCACCACTAGGCCTAGGCTAGGGCACCCCTAGGCTTACTAGGGCACCCCTACGCTTAGGTTAGGGCACCCCTAATGTTAGTCTAGGGCACCCCTAGGCTTAGGATAGGGCACCCCTAGGCTTAGGCTAAGGGTAGGACTCCCCTAGCCTAAGACTAGGGCACCCCTAGACATAGGCTAGGGCACCCTTAGGCTTACGATAGGGCACCCCTAGGCTTAGGCTAGGGCACCCCTAGGTTTAGGGTAGGGCACCACTAGGATTAGGCTAGGGCACCCCTAGGTTTAGGCTAGGGCACCCCTAGTCTTAAGCTAAGGCTAGGGCTCCCCTAGCATAAGGCTAAGGCACGCCTAAGCTTAGGCTAGGGCATCCCTAGGCTTAGGCTAAGGCTTGGGCTCCCCTAGCCTAATGCTTTGGAACCCCTAACTTAAGCTAGGGTTCCCTAGGTTTAGGCTAGGGAACCCATAGGCTTAGGCTAAGGCTAGGGTTCTCCTAGCCTAAGGCTGGGGCACCCCTAGGCTTAGGCTAGAGCAACCCTAGGCTTAGACTAGGACACCCCTAGGCTTAGGCTAGGACAACCCTAGGCTTAGGCTAAGGCTAGGGTTCCCATAACCTAAGGCTAGGGCACCCCTAGGCTTAGGCTAAGGCACCCCAAGGCTTAGGCTAAGGTTGGGCTCCCCTAGCCTAAGGCTAGGGCACCCCTATGCTTACGCTAGGGTACCCCTTGGCTTAGGCTAGGGCACCCCTAAGTTAGGCTAGGGCACCACTAGGCTTAGGCTAGGGCAAGGGCTCCCCTAGCCTAAGGTTAGGGCACCACTAGGCTTAGGCTAGGGCACCCCTAGGCTTACTAGGGCACCCCTAGGCTTAGGCTAGGGCTAGGGCTCCCCTAGCCTAAGGCTAGGGAACCCCTAGGCATAGGCTAGGGCACCCTTAGGCATACGATAGGGCACCCCTAGGCTTAGGCTAGGGCACCCCTAGGCTTAGGCTAAGGCTAGGGCTCCCCTAGCCTAAGGCTTGGGCACCCCTAGGCTTAGGCTAGGGCACACCTAGGCTTAGGCTAGGGCACCCCTAGGCTTAGGTTAAGGCACCCCTAGGCTTACGCTAGAGTACACCTCGTCTTAGGCTCGGGCACCCCTAAGCTTAGGCTAGGGCACCACTAGGCTTAGGCTTGGGCACCCCTAGGCTTAGGCTAGGCAACCCCTAGGCTTAAGGTAAGGTTAGGGCTCCACTAGCCTAAGGCTAAGGCACCCCTAGGCTTAGGCTAGGGCATCCCTAGGCTTAGGCTAAGGCTAGGGCTCCCCTAGCCTAAGAGTAGGGCACTCCTAGGCTTAGGTCAGGCCAACCCTAGGCTTAGGCCAGGGCACCCCTAGGCTTAGGCTAGGGCACCCCTAGGCTTAGGCTAAGGCTAGGGCTCCCATAGCCTAAGGCTAGGGCACCCGTACGTTAGGCTAGGGCACCCCTAGACTTAGGCTTGGGCACCCCTAGGCTTAGGCTAGGGCACCCCTAGGCTTAGCTTAATACTAGTGCTCCCCTAGCCTAATGCTAGGGCACCACTAAGCTTAAGCTAGGGCACCCCTAAGCTTAGGCTAGGGCATCTCTAGCTTAGGCTAAGGCTAGGGCTCCCCTAGCCTAAGAATAGGGCACCCCTATGCTTATGCTAGGGTACCCCTAGGCTTAGGCTAAGGCTAGGGCTCCCCTAGCCTAAGGCTTGGGCACCCCTAGGCTTGGGCTAGGGCACCCCTAGGCTTAGGTTAGAGCACTCCTAGGCTTAGGCTTAGGCTAGGGCTCCCGTAGCCTAAGGCTAGCGCACCCTTAGGCTTAGGCTATGGCACCCCTAGACTTAGGCTAGGGCACCCCTAGGCTTAGGCTAGAGCAACCCTAGGATTAGGCTAGGGCACCCCAAGGCTTAATCTAAGGCTAAGGCTCCTATAGCCTAAGGCTAGGGCACCCGTAGGCTTAGGCTAGGGCACCCCTTGGCTTAGGCAAGGGCACCCCTAGGCTTAAGCTAAGGCTAGGGCTCCCCTAACCTAAGGCTAGGGCACCCCTAACCTAAGGCTAGGGCACCCTTAGTCTTAGGCTAGGGCACCCCTAGGCTTAGGCTAGGGCACCCCTAGGCTTAGGCTAAGGCTACGGCTTCCCTAGCCTAATGCTTGGGAACCCCTAACTTAAGCTAAGGTACCCTAGGTTTAGGCTAGGGAACCCCTAGGCTTAGGCTAAGGCTAGGGCTCCCTAGCCAAGGCTAGGGCACCCGTAGGCTTAGCTAGGGCACCCCTAGTCTTAGGTTAAGGCTAGGGCTCTCCTAGCCTAAGGCTGGGGCACCCCTAGGCTTAGGCTAGGGCAACCCTAGGCTTAGACTAGGACACCCCTAGGCTTAGGCTAGGACACCCCTAGGCTTAGGCTAAGGCTAGGGTTCCCATAGCCTAAGGCTAGGGCACCCCTAGGCTTAGGCTAAGGCACCCCAAGGCTTAGGCTAAGGCTAGGGCTCCCCTAGCCTAAGGCTAGGGCACCCCTATGCTTACGCTAGGGTACCCCTTGGCTTAGGCTAGGGCACCCCTAATTTAGCCTAGGGCACCACTAGGCTTAGGCTAAGGCAACGGCTCCCCTAGCCTAAGGTTAGGGCACCACTAGGCTTAGGCTGGGGCACCACTAGGCTTACTAGGGCACCCCTAGGCTTAGGCTAGGGCTAGGGCTCCCCTAGCCTAAGGCTAGGGAACCCCTAGGCATAGGCTAGGGCACCCTTAGGCTTACGATAGGGCACCCCTAGGCTTAGGCTAGGGCACCCCTAGGCTTAGGCAAAGGCTAGGGCTCCCCTAGCCTAAGGCTAGGGCACCCCTAGGCTTAGGCTAGGGCACCCCTAGGCTTAGGCTAGGGCACCCCTAGGCTTAAGCTAAGGCTAGGGCTCCCATAGGCTAAGGCTAAGGCACCCCTAGGCTTAGGCTACGGCACCCCTAGGCTTAGGCTCGTGCACCCCTAGGCTTAGGCTAGGGCGCCCCTAAGCTTAGGCTAGGGCACACCTAGGCTTAGGCTAAGGCTAGGGCTCCCTAGCCTAAGGCTAGGGCACCACTAGGCCTAGGCTAGGGCACCCCTAGGCTTACTAGGGCACCCCTACGCTTAGGTTAGGGCACCCCTAATGTTTGTCTAGGGCACCCCTAGGCTTAGGATAGGGCACCCCTAGGCTTAGGCTAAGGGTAGGGCTCCCCTAGCCTAAGACTAGGGCACCCCAAGCATAGGCTAGGGCACTCTTAGGCTTACGATAGGGCACACCTAGGCTTAGGCTAGGGCACCCCTAGGCTTAGGGTAGGGCACCACTAGGTTTAGGCTAGGGCACCCCTAGGCTTAGGCTAGGGCACCCCTAGTCTTAAGCTAAGGCTAGGGCTCCCCTAGCCTAAGGCTAAGGCACGCCTAAGCTTTGGCTAGGGCATCCCTAGGCTTAGGCTAAGGCTAGAGCTCCCCTAGCCTAATGCTTGGGAACCCCTAACTTAAGCTAGGGTACCCTAGGTTAAGGCTAGGGAACCCCTAGGCTTAGGCTAAGGCTAGGGCTCCCTAGCCAAGGCTAGGGCACCCGTAGGCTTAGCTAGGGCACCCCTAGTCTTAGGATAAGGCTAGGGCGCTCCTAGCCTAAGGCTGGGGCACCCCTAGGCTTAGGCTAGAGCAACCCTAGGCTTAGACTAGGATACCCCTAAGCTTAGGCTAGGGCACCCCTAGGCTTAGGGTAAGGCTAGGGTTCCCATAGCCTAAGGCTAGGGCACCCCTAGGCTTAGGCTAAGGCACCCCAAGGCTTAGGCTAAGGTTGGGCTCCCCTAGCCTAAGGCTAGGGCACCCCTATGCTTACGCTAGGGTACCCCTTGTCTTAGGCTAGGGCACCCCTAAGATAGGCTAGGGCACCACTAGGCTTAGGCTAAGGCAACGGCTCCCCTAGCCTAAGGTTTGGGCACCACTAGGCTTAGGCTAGGGCACCCCTAGGCTTACTAGGGCACCCCTAGGCTTAGGCTAGGGCTAGGGCTCCCCTAGCTTAAGGCTAGGGAACCCCTAGGCATAGGCTAGGGCACCCTTAGGCTTATGATAGGGCACCCCTAGGCTTAGGCTAGGGCACCCCTAGGCTTAGGCTAAGGCTAGGTCTCCCCTAGCCTAAGGCTTGGGCACCCCTAGGCTTAGGCTAGGGCACTCCTAAGTTTAGGCTAGGCCACCCCTAGTATTAGGCTTAGGCTAGGGCTCCCCTAGCCTAAGGCTAGGGCACCCTTAGGCTTAGGCTATGGCACCCCTAGGCTTAGGCTAGCGCACCGCTAGGCTTAGGCTAAGACTAGGGCTCCCCTAGCCTAAGGCTAGGGCACCCCTAGGTTTAGGCTAGGGCACACCTAGGCTTAGGCTAGGGCACCCCTTGGCTTAGGCTAAGGCACCCGGAGGCTTACGCTAGAGTACCCCTCGGCTTAGGTTTGGGAACCCCTAAGCTTAGGCTAGGGCACCACTAGGCTTAGGCTTGGGCACCACTAGCCTAAGGCTAGGGAACCCCTAGGCATAGGCTAGGGCACCCTTAGGCTTACGATAGGGCACCCCTAGGCTTAGGCTAGGGCACCCCTAGGCTTAGGCTAAGGTTAGGGCTCCTCTAGCCTAAGGTTTGGGCACCCCTAGGCTTAGGCTAGGGCACTCCTAGTTTTAGGCTAGGCCACGACTAGTATTAGGCTTAGGCTAGGGCTCCCCTAGCCTAAGGCTAGGGCACCCTTAGGCTTAGGCTATGGCACCCCTAGGCTTAGGCTAGCGCACCCCTAGGCTTAGGCTAAGGCTAGGGCTCCCCTAGCCTAAGGATAGGGCATCCCTAGGTTTAGGCTAGGGCACACCTAGGCTTAGGCTAGGGCACCCCTAGGCTTAGGCTAAGGCACCCCTAGGCTTACGCTAGAGTACCCCTCGGCTTAGGCTCGGGCACCCCTAAGCTTAGGCTAGGGCACCACTAGGCTTAGGCTTGGGCACCCATAGGCTTAGGCAAGGACACCCCTAGGCTTAAGCTAAGGCTAGGGCTCCCATAACCTAAGGCTGGGGCACCCCTAACCTAAGGCTAGGGCACCCCTAGGCTTAGGCTAGGGCACCCCTAGGCTTAGGCTAGGGCACCCCTAGGCTTAGACTAAGGCTAGGGCTCCCCTAGCCTAAGGCTAGGGCACCCCTAGGCTTAGGATAGGGCTCCCCTAGCCTAATGCTTGGGAACCCCTAACTTAAGCTAGGGTACCCTAGGTTTAGGCTAGGGAACCCCTAGGCTTAGGCTAAGGCTAGGGCTCCCTAGCCAAGGCTAGGGCACCCGTAGGCTTAGCTTGGGCACCCCTAGTCTTAGGCTAAGGCTAGGGCTCTCCTAGTCTAAGGCTGGGGCACCCCTAGGCTTAGGCTAGGGCAACCCTAGGCTTAGACTGGGACACCCCTAGGCTTAGCCTAGGACACCCCTAGGCTTAGGCTAAGGCTAGGGTTCCCATAGCCTAAGGCTAGGGCACCCCTAGGCTTACGCTAGGGTACCACTTGGCTTAGGCTAGGGCACCCCTAATTTAGGCTAGGGCACCACTAGGCTTAGGCTAAGGCAACGGCTCCCCTAGCCTAAGGTTAGGGCACCACTAGGCTAAGGCTAGGGCACCCCTAGGCTTACTAGGGCACCCCTAGGCTTAGGCTAGGGCTAGGGCTCCCCTAGCCTAAGGCTAGGGAACCCCTAGGCATAGGCTAGGGCACACTTAGGCTTACGATAGGGCACCCCTAGGCTTAGGCTAGGGCACCCCTAGGCTTAGGCTAAGGCTAGGGCTCCCCTAGCCTAAGGCTTGGGCACCCCTAGGCTTAGGCTAGGGCACTCCTAGGTTTAGGCTAGGGCACCCCTAGTATTAGGCTTAGGCTAGGGCTCCCCTAGCCTAAGGCTAGGGCACCCTTAGGCTTAGGCTATGGCACCCCTAGGCTTAGGCTAGCGCACCCCTAGGCTTAGGCTAAGGCTAGGGCTCCCCTAGCCTAAGGATAGGGCATCCCTATGTTTAGGCTAGGGCACACCTAGGCTTAGGCTAGGGCACCCCTAGGCTTAGGCTAAGGCACCCCTAGGCTTACGCTAGAGTACCCCTCGGCTTAGGCTCGGGCACCCCTAAGCTTAGGCTAGGGCACCACTAGGCTTAGGCTTGGGCACCCATAGGCTTAGGCTAGGGCACCCCTAGGCTTAGGGTAATGCTAGGGCTCCACTAGCCTAAGGCTAGGGCACCCCTAGGCTTAGGCTAGGGCACTCCTAGGCTTAGGCTAAAGCTAGGGATCCCCTAGCCTAAGAGTAGGGCACCCCTAGGCTTACGTCAGGGCACCCCTAGGCTTAGGCCAGGGCAGCCCTAGGCTTAGGCTAGGGCACCCCCTAGGCTTAGGCTAAGGCTAGGGCTCCCATAGCCTAAGGCTAGGGCACCCGTAGGCTTAGGCTAGGGCACCCCTAGGCTTAGGCTTGGGCACCCCTAGGCTTCGGCTAGGGCACCCCTAGGCTTAGCCTAAGGCTAGGGCACCCCTAGGTTTAGGCTAGGGCACACCTAGGCTTAGGCTAGGGCACCCCAAGGCTTCGGCTAAGGCACCCGTAGGCTTACGCTAGAGTACCCCTCGGCTTAGGCTCGGGCACCCCTAAGCTTAGGCTAGGGCACCACTAGGCTTAGGCTTGGGCACCCCTAGGCTAGGCTAGGGCACCCCTAGGCTTAGGGTAAGGCTAGGGTTCCACTAGCCTAAGGCTAGGGCACCCCTAGGCTTAGGCTAGGGCACCCCTAGGCTTAGGCTAAGGCTAAGGCTCCCCTAGCCTAAGAGTAGGGCACCCCTAGGCTTAGGTCAGGCCACCCCTAGGCTTAGGCCAGGGCAGCCCTAGGCTTAGGCTAGGGCACCCCTAGGCTTAGGCTATGGCTAGGGCTCCCTAGCCTAAGGCTAGGGCACCACTAGGCTTAGGCTTGAGCACCCCTAGGCTTACTAGGGCACCCCTACGCTTAGGTTAGGGCACCCCTAATGTTAGTCTATGGCACCCCTAGGCTTAGGATAGGGCACCCCAAGGCTTAGGCTAAGGGTAGGGCTCCCCTAGCCTAAGACTAGGGCACCCCTAGGCATAGGCTAGGGCACCCTTAGCCTTACGATAGGGCACCCCTAGGTTTAGGCTAGGGCACCCCTAGGCTTAGGGTAGGGCACCACTAGGCTTAGGCTAGGGCACCCCTAGGCTTAGGCTAGGGCACCCCTAGTCTTAAGATAAGGCTAGGGCTCCCCTAGCCTAAGGCTAAGGCACGCCTAAGCTTAGGCTAGGGCATCCCTAGGCTTAGGCTAGGCCACCCCTAGTATTAGGCTTAGGCTAGGGCTCCCCTAGCCTAAGGCTAGGGCACCCTTAGGCTTAGGCTATGGCACACCTAGGCTTAGGCTAGCGCACCCCTAGGCTTAGGCTAAGGCTAGGGCTCCCCTAGCCTAAGGCTAGGGCACCCCTAGGTTTAGGCTTGGGCACCCCTAGGCTTAGGCTAAGGCACCCCTAGGCTTACGCTAGAGTACCCCTCGGCTTAGGCTCGGGCACCTCTAAGCTTAGGCTAGGGCACCACTAGGCTTAGGCTTGGGCACCCCTAGGCTTAGGCTAGGGCACCCCTAGGCTTAGGGTAAGGCTAGGGATCCACTAGCCTAAGGCTAGGGCACCCCTAGGTTTAGGCTAGGGCACCCCTAGGCTTAGGCTAAGGCTAGGGCTCCCCTAGCCTAAGAGTAGGCCACCCCTAGGCTTAGGTCAGGCCACCCCTAGGCTTAGGCCAGGGCAGCCCTAGGCTTAGGCTAGGGCACCCCTAGGCTTAGGCTAAGGCTAGGGCTCCCATAGCCTAAGGCTAGGGCACCCGTAGGCTTAGGCTAGGGCACCCCTAGGCTTTGGCTTGGGAACCCCTAGGCTTAGGCTAGGGCACCCCTAGGCTTAGCCTAAGGCTAGGGCTCCCCTATCCTAATGCTAGGGCACCCCTAAGCTTAAGCTAGGGCACCCCTAAGCTTAGGCTAGGGCATCTCTAGCTTAGGCTTAGGCTAGGGCACCCCTAGGTTTAGGCTATGACACCCCTAGGCTTAGGCTAGGACACCCATAGGCTTAGGCTAAGGCTAGGGCTCCCCTAGCCTAAGGGTAGGGCACTCCTAGGCTTAGGCTAGGGCACCCCTAGGCTTAGGCGAGGGCACCCCTAGGCTTAGGCGAGGGCACCCTTAGGCTTAGGCTAGGGCACCCCTAGGCTTAGGCGAGGGCACCCCTAGGCTTAGGCGAGGGCACCCTTAGGCTTAGGCTAGGGCTCCCCTGGCCTAAGGCTTGGGCACCCCTAGGCTTAGGCTAGGGCACCACTAGGCTTAGGCTAGGGCACCACTAGGCTTAGACTTTGGCTAGGGCTCCCCTAGCCTAAGTCTAGGGCACCCTTAGGCTTAGGCTATGGCACACCTAGGCTTAGGATATGGCACCCCTAGGCTTAGGCTAGGGCACCCCTAGGCTTAGGTTAAGGCTAGGGCTCCCCTAGCCTAAAGCTAGGGCACCCCTAGGCTTAGGCTAGGGCACCCCTAGGCTTAGGCTAGGGCACCCCTAGGCTTAAGCTAAGGCTAGGGCTCCCATAGGCTAAGGCTAAGGCACCCCTAGGCTTAGGCTATGGCACCCCTAGGCTTAGGCTCGTGCACCCCTAGGCTTAGGCTAGGGCGCCCCTAAGCTTAGGCTAGGGCACCCCTAGGCATAGGCTAAGGCTAGGGCTCCCTAGCCTAAGGCTAGGGCACCACTAGGCCTAGGCTAGGGCACCCCTAGGCTTACTTGGACACCCTTACGCTTAGGTTAGGGCACCCCTAATGTTAGTCTAGGGCACCCCTAGGCTTACGATAGGGCACCCCTAGGCTTAGGCTAGGGCACCCCTAGGCTTAGGGAAGGGCACCACTAGGCTTAGGCTAGGGAACCCCTAGGCTTAGGCTAGGGCACCCTTAGTCTTAAGCTAAGTTTAGGGCTCCCCTAGCCTAAGGCTAAGGCACGCCTAAGCTTAGGCTAGGGCATCCATAGGCTTAGGCTAAGGCTAGGGCTCCCCTAGCCTAATGCTTGGGAACCCCTAACTTAAGCTAGGGTACCCTAGGTTTAGGCTAGGGAACCCCTAGGCTTAGGCTAAGGCTAGGGCTCCCTAGCCAAGGCTAGGGCACCCGTAGGCTTAGCTAGGGCACCCCTAGGCTTAGGCTAAGGCTAGGGTTCTCCTAGCCTAAGGCTGGGGAACCCCTAGGCTTAGGCTAGAGCAACCCTAGGCTTAGACTAGGACACCCCTAGGCTTAGGCTAGGACACCCCTAGGCTTAGGCTAAGGCTAGGGTTCCCATAGCCTAAGGCTAGGGCACCCCTAGGCTTAGGCTAAGGTTGGGCTCCCCTAGCCTAAGGCTAGGGCACCCCTATGCTTACGCTAGGGTACCCCTCGTCTTAGGCTAGGGCACCGCTAAGTTAGGCTAGGGCACCACTAGGCTTAGGCTAAGGCAACGGCTCCCCTAGCATAAGGTTAGGGCACCACTAGGCTTAGGCTAGGGCACACCTAGGCTTACTAGGGCACCCCTAGACTTAGGCTAGGGCTAGGGCTCCCCTAGCCTAAGGCTAGGGAACCCCTAGGCATAGGCTAGGGCACCCTTAGGCTTACGATAGGGCACCCCTAGGCTTAGGCTAGGGCACCCCCAGGCTTAGGCTAGGGCACTCCTAGGTTTAGGCTAGGCCACCCCTAGTATTAGGCTTAGGCTAGGGCTCCCCTAGCCTAAGGATAGGGCACCCTTAGGCTTAGGCTATGGCACCCCTAGGCTTAGGCTAGCGCACCCCTAGGCTTAGGCTAAGGCTAGGGCTCCCCTAGCCTAAGGCTAGGGCACCCCTAGGTTTAGGCTAGGGCACACCTAGGCTTAGGCTAGGGCACCCCTAGGCTAAGGTTAAGGCACCCCTAGGCTTACGCTAGAGTACCCCTCGGATTAGGCTCGGGCACCCCTAAGCTTAGGCTAAGGCACCACTTGGCTTAGGCTTGGGCACCCCTAGGCTTAGGCTAGGGCACCCCTAGGCTTAGGGTAAGGCTAGGGCTCCACTAGCCTAAGGCTAGGGCACCCCTAGGCTTAGGCTAGGGCACCCCTAGGCTTAGGCTAAGGCTAGGGCTCCCCTAGCCTAAGAGTAGGGCACCCCTAGGCTTAGGTCAGGCCACCCCTAGGCTTAGGCCAGGGCACCCCTAGGCTTAGGCTAGGGCACCCCTAGGCTTAGGCTAAGGCTAGGGCTCCCATAGCCTAAGGCTAGGGCACCCATTCGCTTAGGCTAGGGCACCCCTAGACTTAGGCTTGGGCACCCCTAGGCTTAGGCTAGGGCACCCCTAGGCTTAGCTTAAGACTAGTGCTCCCCTAGCCTAATGCTAGGGCACCCCTAAGCTTAAGCTAGGGCACCCCTAAGCTTAGGCTAGGGCATCTCTAGCTTAGGCTAAGGCTAGGGCTCCCCTAGCCTAAGACTAGGGCACCCCTAAGCATAGGCTAGGGCACCCTTAGGCTTAGGATAGGGCACCCCTAAGCTTAGGCTAGGGTACCCCTAGGCTTAGACTAAGGCTAGGGCTCCCCTAGCCTAAGACTTGGGCACCCCTAGGCTTGGGCTAGGGCTCCCCTAGGCTTAGGTTAGAGCACCCCTAGGCTTAGGCTTAGGCTAGGGCTCCCCTAGCCTAAGGCTAGCGCACCATTAGTCTTAGGCTATGGCACCCCTAGGCTTAGGCTAGAGCACCCCTAGGCTTAGGCTAGGGCACCCCTAGGCTTAAGCTAAGGCTAGGGCTCCTATAGCCTAAGGCTAGGGCACCCGTAGGCTTAGGCTAGGGCACCCCTAGGTTTAGGCAAGGGCACCCCTAGGCTTAAGCTAAGGCTAGGGCTCCCATAACCTAAGGCTGGGGCACCCCTAGACTTAGGCTATGGCACCCCTAGGCTTAGGCTAGAGCACCCCTAGGCTTAGGCTAGGGCACCCCTAGGCTTAAGCTAAGGCTAGGGCTCCCCTAGCCTAAGGCTAGGGCACCCCTAGGCTTAGGCTAGGGTACACCTAGGCTTAGGCTAGGGCACCCCTAGGCTTAGGCTAGGGCACCCCTAGGCTTAGGCTAAGTCTAGGGCTCCCCTTGCCTAAGGCTAGGGAACCCCTACTCTTAGGCTTGGGCACCCCTAGGCTTAGGCTAGGGCACCCCTAAGCTTAGGCTAGGGCTCCCCTAGACTTAGGCTAAGGCTAGGGCTCCCCTAGCCTAAGGCTAGGGCACCCCTAATTTTAGGCTAGGGCATCCCTAGGCTTAGGCTAGGGCACACCTAAGCTTAGGCTAGGGCACCCCTAGGATTAGGCTAGGGCACCCCTAGAATTAGCCTAAGCCTAGGGATCCCCTAGGCTAAGGTTAGGGCACCACTAAGCTTAGGCTAGGGCACCCCTAGGCTTAGGCTATGGCACCCCTAGGCTTAGGCTAAGGCACCCCTAGGCTTAGGATAGGGTACCCCTAGGCTTAGGCTAGGGCACCCCTAAGCTTAGGCTAAGGCTAGGGCTTCCCTAGCCTAAGGCTAGGGCAACCCTAGGGTTAGGCTAGGGCACTCATAGGCTTAGGCTTGGGCACCGCTAGGCTTTGGCTAAAGCTAGGGCTCCCCTAGCTTAAGGTTAGGGCACCCCTAGGCTTAGGCTAGGGCACCCCTAGGCTTACGATAGGGCATCCCTAGGCTTAGGCTAGGGCATCCCTAGGCTTAGGCTTAGGCTAGCCCTCCCCTAGCCTAAGGTTAGGGCACCCTTAGGCTTAGGCTTGGGCACCCCTAGGCTTAGGCTATGGCACCCCTAGATTAGGCTCGGGCACCCCTAGGCTTAGGCTAAGGCTAGGGCACCCCTAGGCTTAGGCTAGGGCACCACTTGGCTTAGGCTACGGCATCCCTAGGCTTAGGCTAAGTCTAGGGCTCCCCTAGCCTAAGTCTAGGGCACCACTAGGCTTAGGCTATGGCATCCCTAGGCTTAGGCTAGGGCACCCCTAAGCATAGGCTAAGGCACCCCTAGACTTAGGCTAGGGCACCCCTAAACTTAGGCTAAGGGTAGGGCTCCCCTAGACTAAGGCTAGGGCACCCATAATCTTAGGCTAGGGCACCCCTAGGCTTAGGCTAGGGCACACCTAAGCTTAGGCTAGGGCATCCCCAGGATTAGGCTAGGGCACCCCTAAAATTAGCCTAAGGCTAGGGATCCCCTAGGCTAAGGTTAGGGCACCATTAA
Organism: Tenrec ecaudatus; assembly: GCF_050624435.1. NCBI lineage: Eukaryota > Metazoa > Chordata > Mammalia > Afrosoricida > Tenrecidae > Tenrec > Tenrec ecaudatus. The sequence continues at coordinate 3,396,378 of NW_027457638.1, read as the reverse complement.
GCTTAGGCAAGGGCACCCCTAGGCTTAGGCTATGGCACCCCTAGGCTTAGCCTAGGGCACCCCAAGGCTTAGGCTAGGGCACCCCTAGGCTTAGGCTATGGCACCCCTAGGCTTAGCCTAGGGCACCCCAAGGCTTAGGCTAGGGCACCCCTAAGCTTAGGATAGGGCACCCCTAGGCTTAGGCTAGGGCACCCCTAGGCTTAGGCTAAGGCTAGGGCTTCCTTAGCATAAGGCTAGGGCACCCCTAAGGTTAGGCTAGGGTACTCCTAGTCTTAGGCTAGGACACCCCTAAGCTTACGAATGGGCACCCCTAGGCTTAAGTTAAGGCTAGGGCTCCCCTATCCTAAGGCTTGGGCACCCCTAGGCTTAGGCTAGAGCACCCAAGGCTTAGGCTAGGGCACCACTAGGATTAGGCTTAGCCTAGGGCTCCCCTAGGCTTAGGCTAGGGCACCCCTAAGCTTAGGCTAGGGCATCCATAGGCTTAGGATAGGGCACCCTTAGGCTTAGGCTTAGGCACTCCCAGGCTTAGGCTAAAGCTAGGGTTCCCATAGCCTAAAGCTAGGGCACCCCAAAGCTTAGGCTAGGGCACCCCTAAGATTAGGCTAGGGTACCCCTAGAATTAGCATAAGGCTAGGGATCCCCTAGCCTAATATTAGGGCACCACTAGGCTTAGGCTATGGCACCCCTAGGGTTAGGCTAAGGCTTGGGCTCTCTTAGCCTAAGGCTAGGGCACCCCTAAACTTAGGCTAGGGCACCCCTAGGCTTAGGCTAGGGCACCCCTAGGCTTAAGCTAAGGCTAGGGCTCCCTTAGCCTAAGGCTAGGGCACCCCTAGGCTTAAGCTAAGGCTAGGGCTCCCCTAGCCTAAGGCTAGGGCACCCCTAGGCTTAGGCTACGGCAACCCTAGGCTTAGGCTAGGGCATCCCTAGGCTTAGGATAGGGCACCCCTCGGCTTAAGCTAGGGCACCCCTAGGCTTAGGCTAAGGCTAGGGATTCCCTAGCCTAAGGCTAGGGCACCCCTAGGCTTCGGCTAGGGCACCCCTAGGCTTATGCTAGGGCACCCCTCGGCTTAGGCTAGGGTACACCTAGGCTTAGCCTAGGGCACCCCTAGGATTATGCTAGGGCACCCCTAGAATTAGCCTACGGCTAGGGATCCCCTAGCCTAAGATTAGGGCAGCACAAGGCTTAGGCTAGGGCACTCCTAGGCTTAGGCTAAGTCTAGGGCTCCCCTAGCCTAAGTCTAGGGCACCCCTAGGCTTAGGCTATGGCATCCCTAGGCTTAGGCTAGGGCACCCTTAGGCTTAGGCTAGGGCACCCCTAGGCTTAGGCTAGGGCACCCCTAGTTTTAGGCTAGGTCACCCCTAAGCTTAGGCTAAGGCTAGGGCTCCCCTAGCCTAAGGCTAGGGCACCCATAATCTTAGGCTCGGGCACCCCTAGGCTTAGGCTAGGGCACACCTAAGCTTAGGCTAGGGCACCCCTAGGATTAGGCTAGGGCACCCCTAAAATTAGCCTAAGGCTAGGGATCCCCTAGGCTAAGGTTAGGGCACCATTAAGCTTAGGCTAGGGCACCCCTAGGCTTAGGCTATGGCACCCCTAGGCTTAGGCTATGGCACCCCTAAGCTTAGGCTAAGGTTAGGGTACCCCTAGGCTTAGGCTAGGGCACCCCTAGGCTTAAGTTAAGGCTAGGGCTCCCAAAGTCTAAGGCTAGGGCACCCCTAGGCTTAGGCTAGGGTACACCTAGGCTTAGGCTAGGGCACCACTTGGCTTAGGCTAGGGCACCCCTAGGCTTAGGATAGGGCACCCCTAGGGTTAGGCTAGGACACCCCTAAGCTTAGGCTAAGGCTAGGGCTTCCCTAGCCTAAGGCTAGGGCACCCCTAGGGTTAGGCTAGGGCACTCATAGGCTTAGGCTTGGGCACCGCTAGGCTTTGGCTAAAGCTAGGGCTCCCCTAGCCTAAGGTTAGGGCACCCTTAGGCTTAGGCTTGGGCACACCTAGGCTTAGGCTATGGCACCCCTAGGCTTAGGCTCGGGCACCCCTAGGCTTAGGCTAAGGCTAGGGCACCCCTAGGCTTAGGCCAGGGCACCACTTGGCTTAGGCTAGGGCATCCCTAGGCTTAGGCTAAGTCTAGGGCTCCCCTAGCCTAAGTCTAGGGCACCCCTAGGCTTAGGCTATGGCATCCCTAGGCTTAGGCTAGGGCACCCCTAAGCATAGCCTAGGGCACACCTAGACTTAGGCTAGGGCACCCCTAAACTTAGGCTAAGGGTAGGGCTCCCCTAGCCTAAGGCTAGGGCACCCAAAATCTTAGGCTAGGGCACCCCTAGGCTTAGGCTAGGGCACACCTAAGCCTAGGCTAGGGCATCCCTAGGATTAGGCTAGGGCACCCCTAAAATTAGCCTAAGGCTAGGGATCCCCTAGGCTAAGGTTAGGGCAACACTAAGCTTAGGCTAGGGCACCCCTAGGCTTAGGCTATGGCACCCCTAGGCTTAGGCTAAGGCACCCCTAAGCTTAGGCTAGGGTACACCTAGGCTTAGGCTAGGGCACCACTTGGCTTAGGCTAGGGCACCCCTAGGCTTAGGCTATGTCTAGGGCTCCCCTAGCCTAAGTCTAGGGCACCCATAATCTTAGGCTTGGGCACCCCTAGGCTTAGGCTAGGGCACACCTAAGCTTAGGCTAGGGCACCCCTAGGATTAGGCTAGGGCACACCTAAAATTAGCCTAAGGCTAGGGATCCCCTAGGCTAAGGTTAGGGCACCATTAAGCTTAGGCTAGGGCACCCCTAGGCTTAGGCTATGGCACCCCTAGGCTTAGGCTAAGGCACCCCTAAGCTTAGGATAGTGCACCCCTAGGCTTAGGCTAGGGCACCCCTAGGGTTAGGCTAGGGCACTCCTAGGCTTAGGCTTGGGCACCGCTAGGCTTTGGCTAAAGCTAGGGTTCCCCTAGCCTAAGGCTAGGGCACCCGTAGGCTTAGGCAAGGGCACCCCTAGGCTTAGGCTAAGGCTTGGGCTCCCCTAGCCTAAGTCTAGGGCACCATTAAGCTTAGGCAAGGGCACCCCTAGGCTTAGGCTAGGGCACCCCTAGGCTTAAGCTAAGGCTAGGGCTCCCCTAGCCTAAGGCTAGGGCACCCCTAGCCTAAGGCTAGGGCACCCCTAGAATTAGCCTAAGGCTAGGGATCCCCTAGCCTAAGATTAGGGCAGCACTAGGCTTAGGATAGGGCACCCCTAGGCTTAGGCTAGGGCACCCCTAGGCTTAGGCAAAAGCTAGGGATTCCCTAGCCTAAGGCTAGGGCACCCCTAGGCTTCGGCTAGGGCACCCCTAGGCTTAGACTATGGCACCCCTAGGCTTAGGCTCGGGCACCCCTAGGCTGAGGCTAAGGCTAGGGGTCGCCTAGGCTGAGGGTAGGGCACCCATTAGCTTAGGCTAGGGCACCCCTAGGCTTAAGCTATGGCTAGGGCTCCCCTAGCCTAAGGCTAGGGCACCCCTAGGCTTAGGCTAGGGTACACCTAGGCTTAGGCTAGGGCACCACTTGGCTTAGACTAGGGCACCCCTAGGCTTAGGCTAAGTCTAGGACTCCCCTAGCCTAAGTCTAGGGCACCCCTAGGCTTAGGCTATGGCATCCCTAGGCTTAGGCTAGGGCACCCTTAGGCTTAGGCTAGGGCACCCCTAGGCTTAGGCTAGGGCACCCCTAGTCTTAGGCTAGGTCACCCCTAAGCTTAGGCTAAGGCTAGGGCTCCCCTAGCCTAAGGCTAGGGCACCCATAATCTTAGGCTCGGGCACCCCTAGGCTAAGATTAGGGCACCATTAAGCTTAGGCTAGGGCACCCCTAGGCTTAGGTATGGCACCCCTAGGCTTAGGCTAAGGCACCCCTAAGCTTAGGATAGTGCACCCCTAGGCTTAGGCTAGGGCACCCCTAGGGTTAGGCTAGGGTACTCCTAGGCTTAGGCTTGGGCACCGCTAGGCTTTGGCTAAAGCTAGGGCTCCCCTAGCTAAGGCTAGGGCACCCCTAGGTTTAGGCAAGAGCACCCCTAGGCTTAGGCTAATGCTTGGGCTCCCATAGCCTAAGTCTAGGGCACCATTAAGCTTAGGCAAGGGCACCCCTAGGGTTAGGCTAGGGCACCCCTAGGCTTAAACTAAGGCTAGGGCTCCCCTAGCCTAAGGCTAGGGCACCCCTAGCCTAAGGCTAGGGCACCCCTAGAATTAGCCTAAGGCTAGGGATCCCCTAGCCTAAGATTAGGGCAGCACTAGGCTTAGGATAGGGAACCCCTAGCCTAAGGCTAGGGCACCCCTAGGCTTTGGCTAGGCCACCCGTAGGCTTAGGCTAGGGCACCCCTAAGCTTAGGTTAGGGCACCCCTAAGCTTAGGCTAAGGCTAGGGCTCCCCTAGCCTAAGGCTAGGGCACCCCTAATTTTAGGCTAGGGCATCCCTAGGCTTAGGCTAGGGCACACCTAAGCTTAGGCTAGGGCACCCCTAGGATTAGGCTAGGGCACCCCTAGAATTAGCCTAAGCCTAGGGATCCCCTAGGCTAAGGTTAGGGCACCACTAAGCTTAGGCTAGGGCACCCCTAGGCTTAGGCTATGGCACCCCTAGGCTTAGGCTAAGGCATCCCTAGACTTAGGATAGGTCACCCCTAGGCTTAGGCTAGGGCACCCCTAAGCTTATGCTAAGGCTAGGGCTTCCCTAGCCTAAGGCTAGGGCACCCCTAGGGTTAGGCTAGGGCACTCATAGGCTTAGGCTTGGGCACCGCTAGGCTTTGGCTAAAGCTAGGGCTCCCCTAGCCTAAGGTTAGGGCACCCCTAGGCTTAGGCTAGGGCACCCCTAGGCTTACGATAGGGCATCCCTAGGCTTAGGCTAGGGCATCCTAGGCTTAGGGTAGGGCATCCCTAGGCTTAGGCTTAGGCTAGCCCTCCCCTAGCCTAAGGTTAGGGCACCCTTAGGCTTAGGCTTGGGCACCCCTAGGCTTAGGCTATGGCACCCCTAGATTAGGCTCGGGCACCCCTAGGCTTAGGCTAAGGCTAGGGCACCCCTAGGCTTAGGCTAGGGCACCACTTGGCTTAGGCTACGGCATCCCTAGGCTTAGGCTAAGTCTAGGGCTCCCCTAGCCTAAGTCTAGGGCACCCCTAGGCTTAGGCTATGGCATCCCTAGGCTTAGGCTAGGGCACCCCTAAACATAGGCTAGGGCACCCCTAGACTTAGGCTAGGGCACCCCTAAACTTAGGCTAAGGGTAGGGCTCCCCTAGACTAAGGCTAGGGCACCCATAATCTTAGGCTAGGGCACCCCTAGGCTTAGGCTAGGGCACACCTAAGCTTAGGCTAGGGCATCCCTAGGATTAGGCTAGGGCACCCCTAAAATTAGCCTAAGGCTAGGGATCCCCTAGGCTAAGGTTAGGGCACCATTAAGCTTAGGCTAGGGCACCCCAAGGCTTAGGCTAGGGCACCCCTAGGCTTAGGATAGGGCACCCCTAGGCTTAGGCTAGGGCACCCCTAGGCTTAGGCTAAGGCTAGGGCTTCCTTAGCATAAGGCTAGGGCACCCCTAAGGTTAGGCTAGGGTACTCCTAGTCTTAGGCTTGGTCACCCCTAGGCTTAGGCTAGGACACCCCTAGGCTTACGAAAGGGCACCCCTAGGCTTAGGTTAAGGCTAGGGCTCCCCTATCCTAAGGCTTGGGCACCCTTAGGCTTAGGCTAGAGCACCCAAGGCTTAGGCTAGGGCACCACTAGGATTAGGCTTAGCCTAGGGCTCCCCTAGGCTTAGGCTAGGGCACCCCTAAGCTTAGGCTAGGGCATCCATAGGCTTAGGATAGGGCACCCTTAGGCTTAGGCTTAGGCACTCCCAGGCTTAGGCTAAAGCTAGGGTTCCCATAGCCTAAAGCTAGGGCACCCCAAAGCTTAGGCTAGGGCACCCCTAAGATTAGGCTGGGGTACCCCTAGAATTAGCATAAGGCTAGGGATCCCCTAGCCTAATATTAGGGCACCACTAGGCTTAGGCTATGGCACCCCTAGGGTTAGGCTAAGGCTTGGGCTCTCCTAGCCTAAGGCTAGGGCACCCCTAAGCTTAGGTTAGGGCACACCTAGGCTTAGGCTAGGGCACCCCTAGGCTTAAGCTAAGGCTAGGGCTCCCTTAGCCTAAGGCTAGGGCACCCCTAGGCTTAAGCTAAGGCTAGGGCTCCCCTAGCCTAAGGCTAGGGCACCCCTAGGCTTAGGCTACGGCAACCCTAGGCTTAGGCTAGGGCATCCCTAGGCTTAGGATAGGGCACCCCTCGGCTTAAGCTAGGGCACCCCTAGGCTTAGGCTAAGGCTAGGGATTCCCTAGCCTAAGGCTAGGGCACCCCTAGGCTTCGGCTAGGGCACCCCTAGGCTTAGGCTAGGGCACCCCTCGGCTTAGGCTAGGGTACACCTAGGCTTAGCCTAGGGCACCCCTAGGATTAGGCTAGGGCACCCCTAGAATTAGCCTACGGCTAGGGATCCCCTAGCCTAAGATTAGGGCAGCACTAGGCTTAGGCTAGGACACTCCTAAACTTAGGCTAAGTCTAGGGCTCCCCTAGCCTAAGTCTAGGGCACCCCTAGGCTTAGGCTATGGCATCCCTAGGCTTAGGCTAGGGCACCCTTAGGCTTAGGCTAGGGCACCCCTAGGCTTAGGCTAGGGCACCCCTAGTCTTAGGCTAGGTCACCTCTAAGCTTAGGCTAAGGCTAGGGCTCCCCTAGCCTAAGGCTAGGGCACCCATAATCTTAGGCTCGGGCACCCCTAGGCTTAGGCTAGGGCACACCTAAGCTTAGGCTAGGGCACCCCTAGGATTATGCTAGGGCACCCCTAAAATTAGCCTAAGGCTAGGGATCCCCTAGGCTAAGGTTAGGGCACCATTAAGCTTAGGCTAGGGCACCCCTAGGCTTAGGCTATGGCACCCCTAGGCTTAGGCTATGGCACCCCTAAGCTTAGGCTAAGGCTAGGGTACCCCTAGGCTTAGGCTAGGGGCACCCCTAGGCTTAAGCTAAGGCTAGGGCTCCCTAAGCCTAAGGCTAGGGCACCCCTAGGCTTAGGCTAGGGTACACCTAGGCTTAGGCTAGGGCACCACTTGGCTTAGGCTAGGGCACCCCTAGGCTTAGGCAAAGGCACGCCTAGGCTTAGGATAGGGCACCCCTAGGCTTAGGCTAGGGCACCCCTAGGCTTAGGCTAAGGTTAGGGCTCCTCTAGCCTAAGGTTTGGGCACCCCTAGGCTTAGGCTAGGGCACTCCTAGTTTTAGGCTAGGCCACGACTAGTATTAGGCTTAGGCTAGGGCTCCCCTAGCCTAAGGCTAGGGCACCCTTAGGCTTAGGCTATGGCACCCCTAGGCTTAGGCTAGCGCACCCCTAGGCTTAGGCTAAGGCTAGGGCTCCCCTAGCCTAAGGATAGGGCATCCCTAGGTTTAGGCTAGGGCACACCTAGGCTTAGGCTAGGGCACCCCTAGGCTTAGGCTAAGGCACCCCTAGGCTTACGCTAGAGTACCCCTCGGCTTAGGCTCAGGCACCCCTAAGCTTAGGCTAGGGCACCACTAGGCTTAGGCTTGGGCACCCATAGGCTTAGGCAAGGACACCCCTAGGCTTAAGCTAAGGCTAGGGCTCCCATAACCTAAGGCTGGGGCACCCCTAACCTAAGGCTAGGGCACCCCTAGGCTTAGGCTAGGGCACCCCTAGGCTTAGGCTAGGGCACCCCTAGGCTTAGACTAAGGCTAGGGCTCCCCTAGCCTAAGGCTAGGGCACCCCTAGGCTTAGGATAGGGCTCCCCTAGCCTAATGCTTGGGAACCCCTAACTTAAGCTAGGGTACCCTAGGTTTAGGCTAGGGAACCCCTAGGCTTAGGCTAAGGCTAGGGCTCCCTAGCCAAGGCTAGGGCACCCGTAGGCTTAGCTTGGGCACCCCTAGTCTTAGGCTAAGGCTAGGGCTCTCCTAGTCTAAGGCTGGGGCACCCCTAGGCTTAGGCTAGGGCAACCCTAGGCTTAGACTGGGACACCCCTAGGCTTAGCCTAGGACACCCCTAGGCTTAGGCTAAGGCTAGGGTTCCCATAGCCTAAGGCTAGGGCACCCCTAGGCTTAGGCTAAGGCACCCCAAGGCTTAGGCTAAGGGTAGGGCTCCCCTAGCCTAAGGATAGGGCACCCCTATGCTTACGCTAGGGTACCACTTGGCTTAGGCTAGGGCACCCCTAATTTAGGCTAGGGCACCACTAGGCTTAGGCTAAGGCAACGGCTCCCCTAGCCTAAGGTTAGGGCACCACTAGGCTAAGGCTAGGGCACCCCTAGGCTTACTAGGGCACCCCTAGGCTTAGGCTAGGGCTAGGGCTCCCCTAGCCTAAGGCTAGGGAACCCCTAGGCATAGGCTAGGGCACACTTAGGCTTACGATAGGGCACCCCTAGGCTTAGGCTAGGGCACCCCTAGGCTTAGGCTAAGGCTAGGGCTCCCCTAGCCTAAGGCTTGGGCACCCCTAGGCTTAGGCTAGGGCACTCCTAGGTTTAGGCTAGGGCACCCCTAGTATTAGGCTTAGGCTAGGGCTCCCCTAGCCTAAGGCTAGGGCACCCTTAGGCTTAGGCTATGGCACCCCTAGGCTTAGGCTAGCGCACCCCTAGGCTTAGGCTAAGGCTAGGGCTCCCCTAGCCTAAGGATAGGGCATCCCTATGTTTAGGCTAGGGCACACCTAGGCTTAGGCTAGGGCACCCCTAGGCTTAGGCTAAGGCACCCCTAGGCTTACGCTAGAGTACCCCTCGGCTTAGGCTCGGGCACCCCTAAGCTTAGGCTAGGGCACCACTAGGCTTAGGCTTGGGCACCCATAGGCTTAGGCTAGGGCACCCCTAGGCTTAGGGTAATGCTAGGGCTCCACTAGCCTAAGGCTAGGGCACCCCTAGGCTTAGGCTAGGGCACTCCTAGGCTTAGGCTAAAGCTAGGGATCCCCTAGCCTAAGAGTAGGGCACCCCTAGGCTTACGTCAGGGCACCCCTAGGCTTAGGCCAGGGCAGCCCTAGGCTTAGGCTAGGGCACCCCCTAGGCTTAGGCTAAGGCTAGGGCTCCCATAGCCTAAGGCTAGGGCACCCGTAGGCTTAGGCTAGGGCACCCCTAGGCTTAGGCTTGGGCACCCCTAGGCTTCGGCTAGGGCACCCCTAGGCTTAGCCTAAGGCTAGGGCACCCCTAGGTTTAGGCTAGGGCACACCTAGGCTTAGGCTAGGGCACCCCAAGGCTTCGGCTAAGGCACCCGTAGGCTTACGCTAGAGTACCCCTCGGCTTAGGCTCGGGCACCCCTAAGCTTAGGCTAGGGCACCACTAGGCTTAGGCTTGGGCACCCCTAGGCTAGGCTAGGGCACCCCTAGGCTTAGGGTAAGGCTAGGGTTCCACTAGCCTAAGGCTAGGGCACCCCTAGGCTTAGGCTAGGGCACCCCTAGGCTTAGGCTAAGGCTAAGGCTCCCCTAGCCTAAGAGTAGGGCACCCCTAGGCTTAGGTCAGGCCACCCCTAGGCTTAGGCCAGGGCAGCCCTAGGCTTAGGCTAGGGCACCCCTAGGCTTAGGCTATGGCTAGGGCTCCCTAGCCTAAGGCTAGGGCACCACTAGGCTTAGGCTTGAGCACCCCTAGGCTTACTAGGGCACCCCTACGCTTAGGTTAGGGCACCCCTAATGTTAGTCTATGGCACCCCTAGGCTTAGGATAGGGCACCCCAAGGCTTAGGCTAAGGGTAGGGCTCCCCTAGCCTAAGACTAGGGCACCCCTAGGCATAGGCTAGGGCACCCTTAGGCTTACGATAGGGCACCCCTAGGTTTAGGCTAGGGCACCCCTAGGCTTAGGGTAGGGCACCACTAGGCTTAGGCTAGGGCACCCCTAGGCTTAGGCTAGGGCACCCCTAGTCTTAAGATAAGGCTAGGGCTCCCCTAGCCTAAGGCTAAGGCACGCCTAAGCTTAGGCTAGGGCATCCCTAGGCTTAGGCTAGGCCACCCCTAGTATTAGGCTTAGGCTAGGGCTCCCCTAGCCTAAGGCTAGGGCACCCTTAGGCTTAGGCTATGGCACACCTAGGCTTAGGCTAGCGCACCCCTAGGCTTAGGCTAAGGCTAGGGCTCCCCTAGCCTAAGGCTAGGGCACCCCTAGGTTTAGGCTTGGGCACCCCTAGGCTTAGGCTAAGGCACCCCTAGGCTTACGCTAGAGTACCCCTCGGCTTAGGCTCGGGCACCTCTAAGCTTAGGCTAGGGCACCACTAGGCTTAGGCTTGGGCACCCCTAGGCTTAGGCTAGGGCACCCCTAGGCTTAGGGTAAGGCTAGGGATCCACTAGCCTAAGGCTAGGGCACCCCTAGATTTAGGCTAGGGCACCCCTAGGCTTAGGCTAAGGCTAGGGCTCCCCTAGCCTAAGAGTAGGCCACCCCTAGGCTTAGGTCAGGCCACCCCTAGGCTTAGGCCAGGGCAGCCCTAGGCTTAGGCTAGGGCACCCCTAGGCTTAGGCTAAGGCTAGGGCTCCCATAGCCTAAGGCTAGGGCACCCGTAGGCTTAGGCTAGGGCACCCCTAGGCTTTGGCTTGGGAACCCCTAGGCTTAGGCTAGGGCACCCCTAGGCTTAGCCTAAGGCTAGGGCTCCCCTATCCTAATGCTAGGGCACCCCTAAGCTTAAGCTAGGGCACCCCTAAGCTTAGGCTAGGGCATCTCTAGCTTAGGCTTAGGCTAGGGCACCCCTAGGTTTAGGCTATGACACCCCTAGGCTTAGGCTAGGACACCCATAGGCTTAGGCTAAGGCTAGGGCTCCCCTAGCCTAAGGGTAGGGCACTCCTAGGCTTAGGCTAGGGCACCCCTAGGCTTAGGCGAGGGCACCCCTAGGCTTAGGCGAGGGCACCCTTAGGCTTAGGCTAGGGCACCCCTAGGCTTAGGCGAGGGCACCCCTAGGCTTAGGCGAGGGCACCCTTAGGCTTAGGCTAGGGCTCCCCTGGCCTAAGGCTTGGGCACCCCTAGGCTTAGGCTAGGGCACCACTAGGCTTAGGCTAGGGCACCACTAGGCTTAGACTTTGGCTAGGGCTCCCCTAGCCTAAGTCTAGGGCACCCTTAGGCTTAGGCTATGGCACACCTAGGCTTAGGATATGGCACCCCTAGGCTTAGGCTAGGGCACCCCTAGGCTTAGGTTAAGGCTAGGGCTCCCCTAGCCTAAGGCTAGGGCACCCCTAGGCTTAGGCTAGGGTACCCCTAGGCTTAGGCTAGGGCACCCCTAGGCTTAAGCTAAGGCTAGGGCTCCCATAGGCTAAGGCTAAGGCACCCCTAGGCTTAGGCTATGGCACCCCTAGGCTTAGGCTCGTGCACCCCTAGGCTTAGGCTAGGGCGCCCCTAAGCTTAGGCTAGGGCACCCCTAGGCATAGGCTAAGGCTAGGGCTCCCTAGCCTAAGGCTAGGGCACCACTAGGCCTAGGCTAGGGCACCCCTAGGCTTACTTGGGCACCCTTACGCTTAGGTTAGGGCACCCCTAATGTTAGTCTAGGGCACCCCTAGGCTTACGATAGGGCACCCCTAGGCTTAGGCTAGGGCACCCCTAGGCTTAGGGAAGGGCACCACTAGGCTTAGGCTAGGGCACCCCTAGGCTTAGGCTAGGGCACCCTTAGTCTGAAGCTAAGTTTAGGGCTCCCCTAGCCTAAGGCTAAGGCACGCCTAAGCTTAGGCTAGGGCATCCATAGGCTTAGGCTAAGGCTAGGGCTCCCCTAGCCTAATGCTTGGGAACCCCTAACTTAAGCTAGGGTACCCTAGGTTTAGGCTAGGGAACCCCTAGGCTTAGGCTAAGGCTAGGGCTCCCTAGCCAAGGCTAGGGCACCCGTAGGCTTAGCTAGGGCACCCCTAGGCTTAGGCTAAGGCTAGGGTTCTCCTAGCCTAAGGCTGGGGAACCCCTAGGCTTAGGCTAGAGCAACCCTAGGCTTAGACTAGGACACCCCTAGGCTTAGGCTAGGACACCCCTAGGCTTAGGCTAAGGCTAGGGTTCCCATAGCCTAAGGCTAGGGCACCCCTAGGCTTAGGCTAAGGTTGGGCTCCCCTAGCCTAAGGCTAGGGCACCCCTATGCTTACGCTAGGGTACCCCTCGTCTTAGGCTAGGGCACCGCTAAGTTAGGCTAGGGCACCACTAGGCTTAGGCTAAGGCAACGGCTCCCCTAGCATAAGGTTAGGGCACCACTAGGCTTAGGCTAGGGCACACCTAGGCTTACTAGGGCACCCCTAGGCTTAGGCTAGGGCTAGGGCTCCCCTAGCCTAAGGCTAGGGAACCCCTAGGCATAGGCTAGGGCACCCTTAGGCTTACGATAGGGCACCCCTAGGCTTAGGCTAGGGCACCCCTAGGCTTAGGCTAGGGCACTCCTAGGTTTAGGCTAGGCCACCCCTAGTATTAGGCTTAGGCTAGGGCTCCCCTAGCCTAAGGATAGGGCACCCTTAGGCTTAGGCTATGGCACCCCTAGGCTTAGGCTAGCGCACCCCTAGGCTTAGGCTAAGGCTAGGGCTCCCCTAGCCTAAGGCTAGGGCACCCCTAGGTTTAGGCTAGGGCACACCTAGGCTTAGGCTAGGGCACCCCTAGGCTAAGGTTAAGGCACCCCTAGGCTTACGCTAGAGTACCCCTCGGATTAGGCTCGGGCACCCCTAAGCTTAGGCTAAGGCACCACTTGGCTTAGGCTTGGGCACCCCTAGGCTTAGGCTAGGGCACCCCTAGGCTTAGGGTAAGGCTAGGGCTCCACTAGCCTAAGGCTAGGGCACCCCTAGGCTTAGGCTAGGGCACCCCTAGGCTTAGGCTAAGGCTAGGGCTCCCCTAGCCTAAGAGTAGGGCACCCCTAGGCTTAGGTCAGGCCACCCCTAGGCTTAGGCCAGGGCACCCCTAGGCTTAGGCTAGGGCACCCCTAGGCTTAGGCTAAGGCTAGGGCTCCCATAGCCTAAGGCTAGGGCACCCATTCGCTTAGGCTAGGGCACCCCTAGACTTAGGCTTGGGCACCCCTAGGCTTAGGCTAGGGCACCCCTAGGCTTAGCTTAAGACTAGTGCTCCCCTAGCCTAATGCTAGGGCACCCCTAAGCTTAAGCTAGGGCCCCCTAAGCTTAGGATAGGGCATCTCTAGCTTAGGCTAAGGCTAGGGCTCCCCTAGCCTAAGACTAGGGCACCCCTAAGCATAGGCTAGGGCACCCTTAGGCTTAGGATAGGGCACCCCTAAGCTTAGGCTAGGGTACCCCTAGGCTTAGACTAAGGCTAGGGCTCCCCTAGCCTAAGACTTGGGCACCCCTAGGCTTGGGCTAGGGCTCCCCTAGGCTTAGGTTAGAGCACCCCTAGGCTTAGGCTTAGGCTAGGGCTCCCCTAGCCTAAGGCTAGCGCACCATTAGTCTTAGGCTATGGCACCCCTAGGCTTAGGCTAGAGCACCCCTAGGCTTAGGCTAGGGCACCCCTAGGCTTAAGCTAAGGCTAGGGCTCCTATAGCCTAAGGCTAGGGCACCCGTAGGCTTAGGCTAGGGCACCCCTAGGTTTAGGCAAGGGCACCCCTAGGCTTAAGCTAAGGCTAGGGCTCCCATAACCTAAGGCTGGGGCACCCCTAGACTTAGGCTATGGCACCCCTAGGCTTAGGCTAGAGCACCCCTAGGCTTAGGCTAGGGCACCCCTAGGCTTAAGCTAAGGCTAGGGCTCCTATAGCCTAAGGCTAGGGCACCCGTAGGCTTAGGCTAGGGCACCCCTAGGCTTAGGCTAGGGCACCCCTAGGCTTAGGCTAGGGCACCCCTAGGCTTAGGCTAAGGCTAGGGCTTCCCTAGCCTAAGGCTAGGGAACCCCTACTCTTAGGCTTGGGCACCCCTAGGCTTAGGCTAGGGCACCCCTAGGCTTAGGCTAAGGCTAGGGCTCCCCTAGACTTAGGCTAAGGCTAGGGCTCCCCTAGCCTAAGGCTAGGGCACCCCTAGGCTTAGGATAGGGCTCCCCTAGCCTAATGCTTGGGAACCCCTAACTTAAGCTAGGGTACCCTAGGTTTAGGCTAGGGAACCCCTAGGCTTAGGCTAAGGCTAGGGCTCCCTAGCCAAGGCTAGGGCACCCGTAGGCTTAGCTTGGGCACCCCTAGTCTTAGGCTAAGGCTAGAGCTCTCCTAGCCTAAGGCTGGGGCACCCCTAGGCTTAGGCTAGGGCAACCCTAGGCTTAGACTAGGACACCCCTAGGCTTAGGCTAGGACACCCCTAGGCTTAGGCTAAGGCTAGGGTTCCCTTAGCCTAAGGCTAGGGCACCCCTAGGCTTAGGCTAAGGCACCCCAAGGCTTAGGCTAAGGCTAGGGCTCCCCTAGCCTAAGGATAGGGCACCCCTATGCTTACGCTAGGGTACCCCTTGGCTTAGGCTAGGGCACCCCTAATTTAGGCTAGGGCACCACTAGGCTTAGGCTAAGGCAACGGCTCCCCTAGCCTAAGGTTAGGGCACCACTAGGCTTAGGCTAGGGCACCCCTAGGCTTACTAGGGCACCCCTAGGCTTAGGCTAGGGCTAGGGCTCCCCTAGCCTAAGGCTAGGGAACCCCTAGGCATAGGCTAGGGCACCCTTAGGCTTACGATAGGGCACCCCTAGGCTTAGGCTAGGGCACCCCTAGGCTTAGGCTAAGGCTAGGGCTCCCCTAGCCTAAGGATTGGGCACCCCTAGGCTTAGGCTAGGGCACTCCTAGGTTTAGGCTAGGCCACCCCTAGTATTAGGCTTAGGCTAGGGCTCCCCTAGCCTAAGGCTAGGGCACCCTTAGGCTTAGGCTATGGCACCCCTAGGCTTAGGCTAGCGCACCCCTAGGCTTAGGCTAAGGCTAGGGCTCGCCTAGCCTAAGGATAGGGCATCCCTAGGTTTAGGCTAGGGCACACCTAGGCTTAGGCTAGGGCACCCCTAGGCTTAGGCTAAGGCACCCCTAGGCTTACGCTAGAGTACCCCTCGGCTTAGGCTCGGGCACCCCTAAGCTTAAGCTAGGGCACCACTAGGCTTAGGCTTGGGCACCCATAGGCTTAGGCTAGGGCACCCCTAGGCTTAGGGTAATGCTAGGGCTCCACTAGCCTAAGGCTAGGGCACCCCTAGGCTTAGGCTAGGGCACTCCTAGGCTTAGGCTAAAGCTAGGGCTCCCCTAGCCTAAGAGTAGGGCACCCCTAGGCTTAGGTCAGGCCACCCCTAGGCTTAGGCCAGGGCAGCCCTAGGCTTAGGCTAGGGCACCCCTAGGCTTAGGCTAAGGCTAGGGCTCCCATAGCCTAAGGCTAGGGCACCCGTAGGCTTAGGCTAGGGCACCCCTAGGCTTAGGCTTGGGCAACCCTAGGCTTAGGCTAGGGCACCCCTAGGCTTAGCCTAAGGCTAGGGCTCCCCTAGCCTAATGCTAGGGCACCCCTAAGCTTAAGCTAGGGCACCCCTAAGCTTAGGCTAGGGCATCTCTAGCTTAGGCTAAGGCTAGGGCTCCCCTAGCCTAAGGCTAGGGCAACCCTAGGCTTAGGCTAGGGCACCCCTAGGCTTAGGCTAAGGCTAGGGCTCCCCTAGCCTATGCTAGGGCACCCCTAGGCTTAGGCTAGGGCACCCCTAGGTTTAGGCTATGACACCCCTAGGCTTAGGCTAGGACACCCATAGGCTTAGGCTAAGGCTAGGGCTCCCCTCGCCTAAGGCTAGGGCACTCCTATGCTTAGGCTAGGGCACCCCTAGGCTTAGGCGAGGGCACCCCTAGGCTTAGGCGAGGGCACCCTTAGGCTTAGGCTAGGGCACCCCTAGGCTTAGGCTACGGCTAGGGCTCCCCTAGCCTAAGGCTAGGGCACCCCTAGGCTTAGGCTAGGGCACCACTAGGCTTAGGCTATGGCACACTTAGGCTTAGGATATGGCACCCCTAGGCTTAGGCTAGGGCACCCCTAGGCTTAGGCTAGGGCACCCCTAGGCTTAAGCTAAGGCTAGGGCTCCCATAGGCTAAGGCTAAGGCACCCCTAGGCTTAGGCTACGGCACCCCTAAGCTTAGGCTCGTGCACCCCTAGGCTTAGGCTAGGGCGCCACTAAGCTTAGGCTAGGGCACCCCTAGGCTTAGGCTACGGCTAGGGCTCCCTAGCCTAAGGCTAGGGCACCACTAGGCCTAGGCTAGGGCACCCCTAGGCTTACTAGGGCACCCCTACGCTTAGGTTAGAGCACCCCTAATGTTAGTCTAGGGCACCCCTAGGCTTAGGATAGGGCACCCCTAGGCTTAGGCTAAGAGTAGGGCTCCCCTAGCCTAAGACTAGGGCACCCCTAGGCATAGGCTAGGGCACCCATAGGCTTACGATAGGGCACCCCTAGCCTTAGGCTAGGGCACCCCTAGGTTTAGGGTAGGGCACCACTAGGCTTAGGCTAGGGCACCCCAAGACTTAGGCTAGGGCACCCCTAGTCTTAAGCTAAGGCTAGGGCTCCCCAAGCCTAAGGCTAAGGCACGCCTAAGCTTTGGCTAGGGCATCCCTAGGCTTAGGCTAAGGCTAGAGCTCCCCTAGCCTAATGCTTGGGAACCCCTAACTTAAGCTAGGGTACCCTAGGTTTAGGCTAGGGAACCCCTAGGCTTGGGCTAAGGCTAGGGCTCCCTAGCCAAGGCTAGGGCACCCGTAGGCTTAGCTAGGGCACCTCTAGGCTTAGGCTAAGGCTAGGGCTCTCCTAGCCTAAGGCTGGGGCACCCCTAGGCTTAGGCTAGAGCAACCCTAGGCTTAGACTAGGACACCCCTAGGCTTAGGCTAGGACACTCCTAGGCTTAGGCTAAGGCTAGGGTTCCCATAGCCTAAGGCTAGGGCACCCCTAGGCTAAGGCTAAGGCACCCCAAGGCTTAAGCTAAGGTTGGGCTCCCCTAGCCTAAGGCTAGGGCACCCCTATGCTTACGCTAGGGTACCCCTTGGCTTAGGCTAGGGCACCCCTAAGTTAGGCTAGGGCACCACTAGGCTTAAGCTAAGGCAACGGCTCCCCTACCCTAAGGTTAGGGCACCACTAGGCTTAGGCTAGGGCACCCCTAGGCTTACTAGGGCAACCCTAGCCTTAGGCTAGGGCTAGGGCTCCCCTAGCCTAAGGCTAGGGAACCCCTAGGCATAGGCTAGGGCACCCTTAGGCTTACGATAGGGCACCCCTAGGCTTAGGCTAGGGCACCCCTAGGCTTAGGCTAAGGCTAGGGCTCCCCTAGCCTAAGGCTTGGGCACCCCTAGGCTTAGGCTAGGGCACTCCTAGGTTTAGGCTAGGCCACCCCTAGTATTAGGCTTAGGCTAGGGCTCCCCTAGCCTAAGGCTAGGGCACCCCTAGGTTTAGGCTAGGGCACACCTAGGCTTAGGCTAGGGCACCCCTAAGCTTAGATTAAGGCACCCCTAGGTTTACGCTAGAGTACCCCTCGGCTTAGGCTCGGGCACCCTTAAGCTTAGGCTAGGGCACCTATAGGCTTAGGCTTGGGCACCCCTAGGCTTAGGCTAGGGCACCCATAGGCTTAGGGTAAGGCTAGGGCTCCACTAGCCTAAGGCTAGGGCACCCCTAGGCTTAGGCTAGGGCACCCCTAGGCTTAGGCTAACGCTAGGGCTCCCCTAGCCTAAGAGTAGGGCTCCCCTAGGCTTAGGTCAGGCCACCCCTAGGCTTAGGCCAGGGCACCCCTAGGCTTAGGCTAGGGCACCCCTAGGCTTAGGCTAAGGCTAGGGCTCCCATAGCCTAAGGCTAGGGCACCCATAGGCTTAGGCCAGGGCACCCCTAGGCTTAGGCTTGGGCACCCCTAGGCTTAGGCTAGGGCACCCCTAGGTTTAGACTAAGACTAGGGCTCCCCTAGCCTAATGCTAGGGCACCCCTAAGCTTAAGCTAGGGCACCCCTAAGCTTAGGCTAGGGCATCTCTAACTTAGGCTAAGGCTAGTGCTCCCCTAGCCTAAGGCTAGGGCACCCCTAGGCTTAGGCTAGGCACCCCTAGGCTTAGGCTAAGGCTAGAGCTCCCCTAGCCTAAGGCTAGGGCACCCCTAGGCTTAGGCTAGGGCACCCCTAGGTTTAGGCTATGACACCCCTAGGCTTAGGCTAGGACACCCATAGGCTTAGGCTAAGGCTAGGGCTCCCCTAGCCTAAGGCTAGGGCACTCCTAGGCTTAGGCTAGGGCACCCCTAGTCTTAGGCGAGGGCACCCCTAGGCTTAGGCGAAGGCACCCTTAGGCTTAGGCTAGGGCACCCCTAGGCTTAGGCTACGGCTACGGCTCCCCTAGCCTAAGGCTAGGGCACCCCTAGGCTTAGGCAAGGGCACCACTAGGCTTAGGCTAGGGCACCACTAGGCTTAGACTTAGGCTAGGGCTTCCCTAGCCTAAGGCTACGGCAGCCTTAGGCTTAGGCTATGGCACACCTAGGCTTAGGATATGGCACCCCTAGGCTTAGGCTAGGTCACCACTAGGCTTAGACTTAGGCTAGGGCTCCACTAGCCTAAGGCTAGGGCACCCCTAGGCTTAGGCTAGGGCACCCCTAGGCTTAGGATATGGCACCCCTAGGCTTAAGCTAAGGCTAGGTCTCCCATATCTAAGGCTAAGACACCCCTAGGCTTAGGGTACGGCACCCCTACGCTTAGGCTCGGGCACCCCTAGGCTTAGGCTAGGGCGCCCCTAAGCTTAGGCAAGGGCACCCCTAGGCTTAGGCTAGGGCACCCCTAGGCTTAGGCTAAGGCTAGGGCTCCCCTAGCCTAAGGGTAAGGAACGCCTAAGCTTAGGCTAGGGAACCCCTAGGCTTAGGCTAAGGCTAGGGCTCCTTAGCCAAGGCTAGGGCACCCGTAGGCTTAGCTAGGGCACCCCTAGGCTTAGGCTAAGGCTAGGGCTCTCCTAGCCTAAGACTGGGGCACCCCTAGGCTTAGGCTAGAGCAACCCTAGGCTTAGACTAGGACACCCCTAGGCTTAGGCTAGGATACCCCTAGGCTTAGGCTAAGGCTAGGGTTCCCATAGCCTAAGGCTAGGGCACCCCTAGGCTTAGGCTAAGGCACCACAAGGCTTAGGCTAAGGTTGGGCTCCCCTAGCCTAAGGCTAGGGCACCCCTATGCTTACGCTAGGGTACCCCTTGGCTTAGGCTAGGGCACCCCTAAGTTAGGCTAGGGCACCACTAGGCTTAGGCTAAGGCAACGGCTCCCCTAGCCTAAGGTTAGGGCACCACTAGGCTTAGGCTAGGGCACCCCTAGGCTTAATAGGGCACCCCTAGGCTTAGGCTAGGGCTAGGGCTCCCCTAGCCTAAGGCTAGGGAACCCCTAGGCATAGGCTAGGGCACCCTTAGGCTTACGATAGGGCACCCCTAGGCTTAGGCTAGGGCACCCCTTGGCTTAGGCTAAGGCTAGGGCTCCCCTAGCCTAAGGCTTTGGAACCCCTAGGCTTAGGCTAGGGCACTCCTAAGTTTAGGCTAGGCCACCTCTAGTATTAGGCTTAGGCTAGGGCTCCCTTAGCCTAAGGCTAGGGCACCCTTAGGTTTAGGCTATGGCACCCCTAGGCTTAGGCTAGCGCACACCTAGGCTTAGGCTAAGGCTAGGGCTCCCCTAGCCTAAGGCTAGGGCACCCCTAGGTTTAGGCTAGGGCACACCTAGGCTTAGGCTAGTGCACCCCTAGGCTTAGGTTAAGGCACCCCTAGGCTTACGCTAGAGTACCCCTCGGCATAGGCTCGGGCACCCTTAAGCTTAGGCTAGGGCACCACTAGGCTTAGGTTGGGCACCCCTAGGCTTAGGCTAGGGCACCCCTAGGCTTAGGGTAAGGATAGCGCTCCACTAGCCTAAGGCTAGGGCACCCCTAGGCTTAGGCTAGGGCACCCCTAGGCTTAGGCTAAGGCTAGGGCTCCCCTAGCCTAAGAGTAGGGCACCCCTAGTCTTAGGTCAGGCCACCCCTAGGCTTAGACCAGGGTACCCCTAGGCTTAGGCTAGGGCACCCCTAGGCTTAGGCTAAGGCTAGGGCTCCCATAGCCTAAGGCTAGGGCACCCCTAGGCTTAGGCTAGGGCACCCCTAGGCTTAGGCTTGGACACCCCTAGGCTTAGGCTAGGGCACCCCTAGGCTTAGCCTAAGACTAGGGCTCTCCTAGCCTAATAAAAGGGCACCCCTAGGCTTAGCCTAAGACTAGGGCTCTCCTAGCCTAATACAAGGGCACCCCTAAGCTTAAGCTAGGGCACCCCTAAGCTTAGGCTACTGCATCTCTAGCTTAGGCTAAGGCTAGGGCTCCCCTAGCCTAAGGCTAGGGCACCCCTAGGCTTAGGCTAGGGCACCCCTAGGCTTAGGCTAAGGCTAGGGCTCCCCTAGCCTAAGGCTAGGGCACCCCTAGGCTTAGGCTAGGGCACCCCTAGGTTTAGGCTATGACACCCCTAGGCTTAGGCTAGGACACCCATAGGCTTAGGCTAAGGCTAGGGCTCCCCTAGACTAAGGCTAGGGCACCCCTAGGCTTAGGCTAGGGTACCCCTAGGTTTAGGCTATGACACCCCTAGGCTTAGGCTAGGACACCCATAGGCTTATGCTAAGGCTAGGGCTCCCCTAGCCTAAGGCTAGGGCACTAATAGGCTTAGGCTAGGGCACCACTAGTCTTAGGCGAGGGCACCCCTAGGCTTAGGCGAGGACACCCTTAGGCTTAGGCTAGGGCACCCCTAGGCTTAGGCTACGGCTAGGGCTCCCCTAGCCTAAGGCTAGGGCACCCCTAGGCTTACGCTAGGGCACCACTAGGCTTAGTCTAAGGCACCCCAAGGCTTAGGCTAAGGTTGGGCTCCCCTAGCCTAAGGCTAGGGCACCCCTAGGCTTAGGCTAGGGCGCCCCTAAGTTTAGGCAAGGGCACCCCTAGGCTTAGGCTAAGGCACCCCTAGGCTTAGGGTAGGGCACCAGTAGGCTTAGGCTAGGGCACCCCTAGGCTTAGGCTAGGGCACCCCTAGGCTTAAGCAAAGGCTAGGGCTCCCCTAGCCTAAGGCTAAGGCACGCCTAAGCTTAGGCTAGGGCATCCCTAGGCTTAGGCTAAGGCTAGGGCTCCCATAGCCTAATGCTTGGGAACCCCTAACTTAAGCTAGGGTAACCTAGGTTTAGGCTAGGGCACCCCTAGGCTTAGGCTAAGGCTAGGGCTCTCCTAGCCTAAGGCTGGGGCACCCCTAGGCTTAGGCTAGAGCAACCCTAGGCTTAGACTAGGACACCCCTAGGCTTAGGCTAGGACACCCCTAGGCTTAGGCTAAGGCACCCCAAGGCTTAGGCTAAGGTTGGGCTCCCCTAGCCTAAGGCTAGGGCACCCCTATGCTTACCTCTTGGGTACCCCTTGGCTTAGGCTAGGGCACCCCTAAGTTAGGCTAGGGCACCACTAGGCTTAGGCTAAGGGAACGGCTCCCCTAGCCTAAGGTTAGGGCACCACTTGGTTTAGTCTAGGGCACCCCTAGGCTTACTAGGGCACCCCTAGGCTTAGGCTAGGGCTAGGGCTCCCCTAGCCTAAGGCTAGGGAACCCCTAGGCATAGGCTAGGGCACCCTTAGGCTTACGATAGGGCACCCCTAGGCTTATGCTAGGGCACCACTAAGCTTAGGCTAAGGCTAGGGCTCCCCTAGCCTAAGGCTTGGGCACCCCTAGGCTTAGGCTAGGGCACTCCTAGGTTTAGGCTAGGCCACCCCTAGTATTAGGCTTAGGCTAGGGCACCCCTAGGCTTAGGCTAGGGCTAGGGCTCCCCTAGCCTAAGGCTAGGGAACCCCTAGGCATAGGCTAGGGCACCCTTAGGCTTAGGCTATGGCACCCCTAGGCTTAGGCTAGCGCACCCCTCGGCTTAGGCTAAAGCTAGGGCTCCCCTAGCCTAAGGCTAGGGCACCCCTAGTTTTAGGCTAGGGCACACCTAGGCTTAGGCTAGTGCACCCCTAGGCTTAGGTTAAGGCACCCCTTGGCTTACGCTAGAGTACCCCTCGGCTTAGGCTCAGACACCCCTAAGCTTAGGCTAGGGCACCAATAGGCTTAGGCTTGGGCACCCCTAGGCTTAGGCTAGGGCACCCCTAGGCTTAGGGTAAGGCTAGGGCTCCACTAGCCTAAGGCTAGGGCACCCCTAGGCTTAGGCTAGGGCACCCCTAGGCTTAGGCTAATGCTAGGGCTCCCCTAGCCTAAGGCTAGGGAACCCCTAGACTTAGGCTATGGCACCCCTAGGCTTAGGCTAGAGCACCCCTAGGCTTAGGCTAGGGCACCCCTAGGCTTAAGCTAAGGCTGGGGCTCCTATAGCCTAAGGCTAGGGCACCCGTAGGCTTAGGCTAGGGCACCCCTAGGCTTAGGCTAGGGCACCCCTAGGCTTAAGCTAAGGCTAGGGCTCCCCTTACCTAAGGCTAGGGCACCCCTAACCTAAGGCTAGGGCACCCCTAGGCTTAGGCTAGGGCACCCCTAGGATTAGGCTAGGGGACCCCTAGGCTTAGGCTAGGGCACCCCTAGGCTTAGGCTAAGGCTAGGGCTTCCCTAGCCTAAGGCTAGGGAACCCCTACGCTTAGGCTTGGGCACCCCTAGGCTTAGGCTAGGGCACCCCTAGGCTTAGGCTAAGGCTAGGGCTCCCCTAGGCTTAGGCTAAGGCTAGGGCTCCCCTAGCCTAAGGCTAGGGCACACCTAGGCTTAGGCTAGGGCACCCCTAGGCTTAGGATAGGGCACCCCTAGGCTTAGGCTAGGGCACCCCTAGGCTTAGGCTAGGGCACCCCTAGGCTTAGGCTAGGGCACCCCTAGGCTTAGGCTAAGGCTACCGCTCGACTAGCCTAAGGCTAGGGCAACCATAGGCTTAGGCTAGGTCACCCCAAGTCTTAGGCTAGGGCATCCCTAGGATTAGGCTGGGGCAACCCTAGGCTTAGACTAATGCTACGGCTCGACTAGCCTAAGGATAGGGCACGCCTAGGCATAGGCTAGGGCACCCCTAGGCTAAGGCTAGGGCACCCCTAGGCTTAGGCTAAGGCTAAGGCTCCCCTAGCCTAAGGCTAGCGCACCTCTAGGCTTAGGCTAGGGCACCCCTAGGCTTAGGCTAGGGCACCCCTAGGCATAGGCTTGGGCACCCCTAGGCTTAGGGTTAGGCTAGGGCTCCTAGCCTAAGGCAAAAGCACCCCTAGGCTTAGGCTAGGGCACCTCTGGCTTAGGCTAGGGCACCCCTAGGCTTAACCTAGGGCACCCCTAGGCTTATGTTAAGGCTAGGGAACCCCTATGCTTAGGCTAGGGCACCCCTAGGCTTAGGCTAGGACACACCTAGGCTTAGGCTAAGGCTAGGGCTCCCCTAGCCTAAGGCTAGGGCACCCCTAGGCTTAGGCTACGGCACCCCTAGACTTAGGCTAGAGCACCCCTAGGCTTAAGCTAAGGTTAGGGCTCCCCTAACCTAAGGCTAGGGCACCCCTAGGCTTAGGCTAGGGCACCCCTTGGCTTAGGCTAGGGCACCCCTAGTCTTAGGCTAGGACACCCATAGGCTTAGGCTAGGGCACCCCTAGGCTTAGGCTAAGGGTAAGGCTTCCCTAGCCTAAGGTTAGGGAACCACTACGCTTAGGCTAGAGCACCGCTAGGCTTAGGCTTGGGCCCCCCTTGGCTTAGGCTAGGTCACCCCTAGGCTTAGGCTAGGGCACTCCTAGGCTTACTAGGTCACCCCTAGGCTTAGGCTAGGGCACCCCTAGTCTTAGGCTAGGGCATCCCTAGGCTTAGGCTAGGGCACCCCTAGGTTTAGGCTAAGGCTAGGGTTCCCCTAGCCTGAGGCTTGGCAACCCCTAGGCTTAGGCTAGGGCACCCCTAGGCTTAGGCTAGGGCCCCCCTAGGCTTAGGCTAAGGCTAGGTCTCCCCTAGCCTAAGAGTAGGGCACCCCTAGGCTTAGGTCAGGCCACCCCTAGGCTTAGGCCAGGGCACCCCTAGGCTTAGGCTAGGGCACCCCTAGGCTTAGGCTAAGGCTAGGGCTCCCATAGCCTAAGGCTAGGGCACCCGTAGGCTTAGGCTAGGGCACCCCTAGGCTTAGGCTTGGACACCCCTAGGCTTAGTCTAGGGCACCCCTAGGCTGAGCCTAAGACTAGGGCTCCCCTAGCCTAATGCAAGGGCACCCCTAAGCTTAGGCTAGGGCATCTCTAGCTTAGGCTAAGGCTAGGGCTCCCATAGCCTAAGGCTAGGGTACCCCAAGGCTTAGGCTAGGGCACCCCTAGGCTTAGGCTAAGGCTAGGGCTCCCCTAGCCTAAGGCTAGGGCACCCCTAGGCTTAGGCTAGGGCACCCCTAGGTTTAGGCTATGACACCCCTAGGCTTAGGCTAGGACACCCATAGGCTTAGGCTAAGGCTAGGGCTCCCCTAGCCTAAGGCTAGGGCACCCCTAGGCTTAGGCTAGGGCACCCCTAGGTTTAGGCTATGACACCCATAGGCTTAGGCTAGGACACCCATAGGCTTAGGCTAAGGCTAGGGCTCCCCTAGCCTAAGGCTAGGGCACTCCTAGGCTTAGGCTAGGGCACCACTAGTCTTAGGCGAGGGCACCCCTAGGCTTAGGCGAGGGCACCCTTAGGCTTAGGCTAGGGCACCCCTAGGCTTAGGCTACGGCTAGGGCTCCCCTAGCCTAAGGCTAGGGCACCACTAGGCTTAGGCTAGGGCACCACTAGGCTTAGTCTAAGGCACCCCAAGGCTTAGGCTAAGGTTGGGCTCCCCTAGCCTAAGGCTAGGGCACCCCTAGGCTTAGGCTAGGGCGCCCCTAAGTTTAGGCAAGGTCACCCCTAGGCTTAGGCTAAGGCTAGGGTTCCCATAGCCTAAGGCTAGGGCACCACTAGGCCTAGGCTAGGGCACCCCTAGGCTTACTAGGGCACCCCTACGCTTAGGTTAGGGCAACCCTAATGTTAGTCTAGGGCACCCCTAGGCTTAGGATAGGGCACCCCTAGGCTTAGGCTAAGGGTAGGGCTCCCCTAGCCTAAGACTAGGGCACCCCTAGGCATAGGCTAGGGCACCCTTAGGCTTACGATAGGGCACCCCAGGCTTAGGCTAGGGCACCCCTAGGCTTAGGGTAGGGCACCAGTAGGCTTAGGCTAGGGCACCCCTAGGCTTAGGCTAGGGCACCCCTAGTCTTAAGCTAAGGCTAGGGCTCCCCTAGCCTAAGGCTAAGGCACGCCTAAGCTTAGGCTAGGGCATCCCTAGGCTTAGGCTAAGGCTAGGGCTCCCCTAGCCTAATGCTTGGGAACCCCTAACTTAAGCTAGGGTAACCTAGGTTTAGGCTAGGGCACCCCTAGGCTTAGGCTAAGGCTAGGGCTCTCCTAGCCTAAGGCTGGGGCACCCCTAGGCTTAGGCTAGAGCAACCCTAGGCTTAGACTAGGACAACCCTAGGCTTAGGCTAGGACACCCCTAGGCTTAGGCTAAGGCACCCCAAGGCTTAGGCTAAGGTTGGGCTCCCCTAGCCTAAGGCTAGGGCACCCCTATGCTTACGCTAGGGTACCCCTTGGCTTAGGCTAGGGCACCCCTAAGTTAGGCTAGGGCACCACTAGGCTTAGGCTAAGGCAACGGCTCCCCTAGCCTAAGGTTAGGGCACCACTAGGTTTAGTCTAGGGCATCCCTAGGCTTACTAGGGCACCCCTAGGCTTAGGCTAGGGCTAGGGCTCCCCTAGCCTAAGGCTAGGGAACCCCTAGGCATAGGCTAGGGCACCCTTAGGCTTACGATAGGGCACCCCTAGGCTTAGGCTAGGGCACCCCTAAGCTTAGGCTAAGGCTAGGGCTCCCCTAGCCTAAGGCTTGGGCACCCCTAGGCTTAGGCTAGGGCACTCCTAGGTTTAGGCTAGGCCACCCCTAGTATTAGGCTTAGGCTAGGGCTCCCCTAGCCTAAGGCTAGGGCACCCTTAGGCTTAGGCTATGGCACCCCTAGGCTTAGGCTATGGCACCCCTAGGCTTAGGCTAGCGAACCCCTAGGCTTAGGCTAAGGCTAGGGCTCCCCTAGCCTAAGGCTAGGGCACCCCTAGGTTTAGGCTAGGGCACACCTAGGCTTAGGCTAGTGCACCCCTAGGCTTAGGTTAAGGCACCCCTAGGCTTACGCTAGAGTACCCCTCGGCTTAGGCTCGGGCACCCCTAAGCTTAGGCTAGGGCACCAATAGGCTTAGGCTTGGGCACCCCTAGGCTTAGGCTAGGGCACCCCTAGGCTTAGGGTAAGGCTAGGGCTCCACTAGCCTAAGGCTAGGGCACCCCTAGGCTTAGGCTAGGGCACCCCTAGGCTTAGGCTAAGGCTAGGGCTCCCCTAGCCTAAGGCTAGGGCACCCCTAGACTTAGGCTATGGCACCCCTAGGCTTAGGCTAGAGCACCCCTAGGCTTAGGCTAGGGCACCCCTAGGCTTAAGCTAAGGCTGGGGCTCCTATAGCCTAAGGCAAGGGCACCCGTAGGCTTAGGCTAGGGCACCCCTAGGCTTAGGCTAGGGCACCCCTAGGCTTAAGCTAAGGCTAGGGCTCCCCTAACCTAAGGCTAGGGCACCCCTAACCAAAGGCTAGGGCACCCCTAGGCTTAGGCTAGGGCACCCCTAGGCTTAGGCTAGGGCACCCCTAGGCTTAGGCAAGGGCACCCCTAGGCTTAGGCTAGGGCACCCCTAGGCTTAGGCTAAGGCTAGGGCTTCCCTAGCCTAAGGCTAGGGAACCCCTACGCTTAGGCTTGGGCACCCCTAGGCTTAGGCTAGGGCACCCCTAGGCTTAGGCTAAGGCTAGGGATCCCCTAGGCTTAGGCTAAGGCTAGGGCTCCCCTAGCCTAAGGCTAGGGCACACCTAGGCTTAGGCTAGGGCACCCCTAGGCTTAGGATAGGGCACCCCTAGGCTTAGGCTAGGGCACCCCTAGGCTTAGGCTAGGGCACCCCTAGGCTTAGGCTAGGGCACCCCTAGGCTTAGGCTAAGGCTACCGCTCGACTAGCCTAAGGCTAGGGCAACCATAGGCTTAGGCTAGGTCACCCCAAGTCTTAGGCTAGGGCATCCCTAGGATTAGGCTGGGGCAACCCTAGGCTTAGACTAATGCTACGGCTCGAGTAGCCTAAGGCTAGGGCACGCCTAGGCATAGGCTAGGGCACCCCTAGGCTAAGGCTAGGGCACCCCTAGGCTTAGGCTAAGGCTAGGGCTCCCCTAGCCTAAGGTGAGCGCACCTCTAGGCTTAGGCTAGGGCACCCCTAGGCTTAGGCTAGGGCACCCCTAGGCTTAGGCTTGGGCACCCCTAGGCTTAGGGTTAGGCTAGGGCTCCTAGCCTAAGGCAAAAGCACCCCTAGGCTTAGGCTAGGGCACCCCTAGGCTTAACCTAGGGCACCCCTAGGCTTAGGCTAAGGCTAGGGAACCCCTATGCTTAGGCTAGGGCACCCCTAGGCTTAGGCTAAGGCTAGGGATCCCCTAGGCTTAGGCTAAGGCTAGGGCTCCCCTAGCCTAAGGCTAGGGCACACCTAGGCTTAGGCTAGGGCACCCCTAGGCTTAGGATAGGGCACCCCTAGGCTTAGGATAGGGCACCCCTAGGCTTAGGCTAGGGCACCCCTAGGCTTAGGCTAGGGCACCCCTAGGCTTAGGCTAGGGCACCCCTAGGCTTAGGCTAAGGCTACCGCTCGACTAGCCTAAGGCTAGGGCAACCATAGGCTTAGGCTAGGTCACCCCAAGTCTTAGGCTAGGGCATCCCTAGGATTAGGCTGGGGCAACCCTAGGCTTAGACTAATGCTACGGCTCGAGTAGCCTAAGGCTAGGGCACGCCTAGGCATAGGCTAGGGCACCCCTAGGCTAAGGCTAGGGCACCCCTAGGCTTAGGCTAAGGCTAGGGCTCCCCTAGTCTAAGGCTAGGGCACCCCTAGGCTTAGGCTACGGCACCCCTAGACTTAGGCTAGAGCACCCCTAGGCTTAAGCTAAGGCTAGGGCTCCCTTAACCTAAGGCTAGGGCACCCCTAGGCTTAGGCTAGGGCACCCCTTGGCTTAGGCTAGGGCACCCCTAGGCTTAGGCTAGGACACCCCTAGGCTTAGGCTAGGGCACCCCTAGGCTTAGGCTAAGGGTAAGGCTTCCCTAGCCTAAGGTTAGGGAACCACTACGCTTAGGCTAGAGCACCGCTAGGCTTAGGCTTGGGCCCCCGTTGGCTTAGGCTAGGGCACCCCTAGGCTTAGGCTAGGGCACTCCTAGGCTTACTAGGTCACCCCTAAGCTTAGGCTAGGGCACCCCTAGTCTTAGGCTAGGGCACCCCTAGGCTTAGGCTAGGGCACCCCTAGGCTTAGGCTAAGGCTAGGGCTCCCCTAGCCTAAGGCTAGGGCACCCCTAGACTTAGGCTAGGGCACCACTAGGCTTAGTCTAAGGCACCCCAAGGCTTAGGCTAAGGTTGGGCTCCCCTAGCCTAAGGCTAGGGCACCCTTAGGCTTAGGCTATGGCACACCTAGGCTTAGGATATGGCACCCCTAGGCTTAGGCTAGGGCACCCCTAGGCTTAGGTTAAGGCTAGGGCTCCCCTAGCCTAAGGCTAGGGCACCCCTAGGCTTAGGCTAGGGCGCCCCTAAGTTTAGGCAAGGGCACCCCTAGGCTTAGGCTAAGGCTAGGGCTCCCATAGCCTAAGGCTAGGGCACCACTAGGCCTAGGCTAGGGCACCCCTAGGCTTACTAGGGCACCCCTACGCTTAGGTTATGGCACCCCTAGGCTTAGGATAGGGCACCCCTAGGCTTAGGCTAAGGGTAGGGCTCCCCTAGCCTAAGAATAGGGCACCCCTAGGCATAGGCTATGGCAACCTTAGGCTTACGATAGGGCACCCCTAGGCTTAGGCTAGGGCACCCCTAGGCTTAGGGTAGGGCACCAGTAGGCTTAGGCTAGGGCACCCCTAGGCTTAGGCTAGGGCACCCCTAGTCTTAAGCTAAGGGTAGGGCTCCCCTAGCCTAAGGCTAAGGCACGCCTAAGCTTAGGCTAGGGCATCCCTAGGCTTAGGCTAAGGCTAGGGCTCCCCTAGCCTAATGCTTGGGAACCCCTAACTTAAGCTAGGGTAACCTAGGTTTAGGCTAGGGCACCCCTAGGCTTACTAGGGCACCCCTAGGCTTAGGCTAGGGCTAGGGCTCCCCTAGCCTAAGGCTAGGGAACCCCTAGGCATAAGCTAGGGCACCCTTAGGCTTACGATAGGGCACCCCTAGGCTTAGGATAGGCCACCCCTAGTATTAGGCTTAGGCTAGGGCTCCCCTAGCCTAAGGCTAGGGCACCCTTAGGCTTAGGCTATGGCACCCCTAGGCTTAGGCTAGCGCACCCCTAGGCTTAGGCTAAGGCTAGGGCTCCCCTAGCCTAAGGCTAGGGCACCCCTAGGTTTAGGCTAGGGCACACCTAGGCTTAGGCTAGTGCACCCCTAGGCTTAGGTTAAGGCACCCCTAGGCTTACGCTAGAGTACCCCTCGGCTTAGGCTCGGGCACCCCTAAGCTTAGGTTAGGGCACCAATAGGCTTAGGCTTGGGCACCCCTAGGCTTAGGCTAGGGCACCCCTAGGCTTAGGGTAAGGCTAGGGCTCCACTAGCCTAAGGCTAGGGCACCCCTAGGCTTAGGCTAGGGCAACCCTAGGCTTAGGCTAAGGCTAGGGCTCCCCTACCCTAAGGCTAGGGCACCCCTAGACTTAGGCTATGGCACCCCTAGGCTTAGGCTAGAGCACCCCTAGGCTTAGGCTAGGGCACCCCTAGGCTTAAGCTAAGGCTGGGGCTCCTATAGCCTAAGGCAAGGGCACCCGTAGGCTTATGCTAGGGCACCCCTAGGCTTAGGCTAGGGCACACCTAGGCTTAAGCTAAGGCTAGGGCTCCCCTAGGCTTAGGCTAGGGCACCCCTAGGCTTAGGCTAGGGTACCCCTAGGCTTAGGCTAGGGCACCCCTAGGCTTAGGCTAGGGCACCCCTAGGCTTAGGCTAAGGCTAGGGCTTCCCTAGCCTAAGGCTAGGGAACCCCTACGCTTAGGCTTGGGCACCCCTAGGCTTAGGCTAGGGCACCCCTAGGCTTAGGCTAAGGCTAGGGCTCCCCTAGGCTTAGGCTAAGGCTAGGGCTCCCCTAGCCTAAGGCTAGGGCACAGCTAGGCTTAGGCTACGGCACCCTTAGGCTTAGGATAGGGCACCCCTAGGCTTAGGATAGGGCACCCCTAGGCTTACGCTAGGGAACCCCTAGGCTTAGGCTAGGGCACCCCTAGGCTTAGGCTAAGGCTACCGCTCGACTAGCCTAAGGCTAGGGCAACCATAGGCTTAGGCTAGGTCACCCCAAGTCTTAGGCTAGGGCATCCCTAGGATTAGGCTGGGGCAACCCTAGGCTTAGACTAATGCTACGGCTCGACTAGCCTAAGGCTAGGGCACGCCTAGGCATAGGCTAGGGCACCCCTAGGCTAAGGCTAGGGCACCCCTAGGCTTAGGCTAAGGCTAGGGCTCCCCTAGCCTAAGGCTAGCGCACCTCTAGGCTTAGGCTAGAGCACCCCTAGGCTTAGGCTAGGGCACCCCTAGGCTTAGTCTTGGGCACCCCTAGGCTTAGGGTTAGGCTAGGGCTCCTAGCCTAAGGCAAAAGCACCCCTAGGCTTAGGCTAGGGCACCCCTAGGCTTAACCTAGGGCACCCCTAGGCTTAGGCTAAGGCTAGGGAACCCCTATGCTTAGGCTAGGGCACCCCTAGGCTTAGGCTAGGGCACTCCTAGGCCTAGGCTAAGGCTAGGGCTCCCCTAGCCTAAGGCTAGGGCACCCCTAGGCTTAGGCTAGGACACACCTAGGCTTAGGCTAAGGCTAGGGCTCCCCTAGCCTAAGGCTAGGGCACCCCTAGGCTTAGGCTACGGCACCCCTATACTTAGGCTAGAGCACCCCTAGGCTTAAGCTAAGGCTAGGGCTCCCTTAACCTAAGGCTAGGGCACCCCTAGGCTTAGGCTAGGGCACCCCTTGGCTTAGGCTAGGGCACCCCTAGGCTTAGGCTAGGACACCCCTAGGTTTAGGCTAGGGCACCCCTAGGCTTAGGCTAAGGGTAAGGCTTCCCTAGCCTAAGGTTAGGGAACCACTACGCTTAGGCTAGAGCACCGCTAGGCTTAGGCTTGGGCCCCCCTTCGCTTAGGCTAGGGCACCCCTAGGCTTAGGCTAGGGCACTCCTAGGCTTACTAGGTCACCCCTAGGCTTAGGCTAGGGCACCCCTAGTCTTAGGCTAGGGCACCCCTAGGCTTAGGCTAGGGCACCCCTAGGCTTAGGCTAAGGCTAGGGTTCCCCTAGCCTGAGGCTTGGCAACCCCTAGGCTTAGGCTAGGGCACCCCTAGGCTTAGGCTAGGGCTCCCCTAGTCTTAGGCTTAGGCTAGGGCTCCCCTAGCCTAAGGCTAGGGCACCCTTAGGCTTAGGCTAGGGCACCCCTAGGTTTAGGCTAAGGCTAGGGCTCCCCTAGCCTAAAGCTAGGGCACCCCTAGGCTTAGGCTAGGGCACACCTAGGCTTAGGCTAGGGCACACCTAGCCTTAAGCTAAGGCTAGGGCTCCCCTCGCCTAAGGCTAGGGCACCCCTAGGCTTAGGCTAGGGCACACCTAGACTTAGGCTAGGGCACTGCTAGGCTTAAGCTACGGCTAGGGCTCCCCTAACCTAAGGCTAGGGCACGCCTAGGCTTAGGCTAGGGCACCCCTAGGCTTAGGCTAAGGCTAGGGCTCCCCTAGCCCAAGGCTAGGGCACCCCTAGGCTTAGGCTAAGGCACCCCTAGGTTTAGGCTAGGGCACCCCTAGAATTAGCCTAAGGCTAGGGATCCCCTAGCCTAAGGTTAGGGCACCCCTAGGCTTAGGCTAGGGCACCCCTAAGCTGAGGCTAGGGCACCCCTAGGCTTAGGCTAGGGCGCCCCTAGGCTTAGGCTAAGGCTAGGGCTCCCCTATTCTAAGGCAATGCACCCCTAGGCTTAGGCTAGGGCACCTCTTGGCTTAGGCTAGGTTACCCCTAGGCTTAGGCTTGGGCACCCCTAGGCTTAGGCTAGGGCACCCCTAGGCTTAGGATAGGACACCCCTAGGCTTAGGCTAGGGCAGCCCTAGGCTTAGGCTAGGTTACCCCTAGGCTTAGGCTTGGGCACCCCTAGGCTTAGGCTAGGGCACCCCTAGGATTAGGATAGGACACCCCTAGGCTTAGGCTAGGGCAGCCCTAGGCTTAGGCTAAGGCTAGGGCTCCCCTAGCCCAAGGCTAGGGCACCCCTAGGCTTAGGCTAGGGCACCCATAGGCTTAGGCTAGGGCACCCCTAAGCTGAGGCTAGGGCACCCCTAGGCTTAGGCTAGGGCGCCCCTAGGCTTAGGCTAAGGCTAGGGCTCCCCTATTCTAAGGCAATGCACCCCTAGGCTTAGGCTAGGGCACCTCTTGGCTTAGGCTAGGTTACCCCTAGGCTTAGGCTTGGTCACCCCTAGGCTTAGGCTAGGGCACCCCTAGGCTTAGGATAGGACACCCCTAGGCTTAGGCTAGGGCAGCCCTAGGCTTAGGCTAGGTTACCCCTAGGCTTAGGCTTGGGCACCCCTAGGCTTAGGCTAGGGCACCCCTAGGATTAGGATAGGACACCCCTAGGCTTAGGCTAGGGCAGCCCTAGGCTTAGGCTAAGGCTAGGGCTCCCCTAGCCCAAGGCTAGGGCACCCCTAGGCTTAGGCTAGGGCACCCATAGGTTTAGGCTAGGGCACCCCTAGAATTAGCCTAAGGCTAGGGCACCCTTAGGCTTAGGCTAAGGCACCCCTAGTCTTACTTAAGCTAGGGCACACCTAGGCTTAGGCTAAGTCACCCCTAGGCTTAAGCTAAGGCTAGGGCTCACCTAGCGTAAGGCTAGGGCACCCCTAGACTTAGGCTAGGGCACCCCTAAGCTTAGGCTAGGGCACCCCTAGTCTTAGATTAGGCAATGGATCCCCTAGCCCAAGGCTAGGGCACCCCTAGAATTAGCCTAAGGCTAGGGATCCCCTAGCCTAAGGTTAGGACACTCCTATGCTTATACTAGGGCACCCCTAGGCTTAGGGTAGGGCACCCCTAGGCTTAGGCTAAGGTTAGGGCTCCCCTAGACTAAGGGTAGGTCACCCCTAGGCTTAGGCTAGGGCACCGCTAGGCTTAGAGTAGGGCACCCCTAGGCTTAGGCTAAGGCTAGGGCACCCCTAGCTTAAGGCTAGGGCACCCCTAGGCTTAGGCGAGGGAACCCCTAGGCTCAGGCTAGGGCAGCCCTAGGCTCAGGCTAAGGCTAGGGCTCCCATAGCCCAAGGCTAGGGCACGCCTCGGCTTAGGCTAGGGCACCCCTAGGCTTAGGGTAGGCACCCCTAGGCTTAGGCTAAGGCTAGGGCTCTCATAGCCTAAGACTGGGAACCCCTAGACTTAGGCTAGGGCACCCCAAGGCTTAGGCTAAGGCTAGGGCTACCCGAGCCTAAGGCTAGGGCACCCCTAGGCTTAGGCTAGGGCACCCCTAGGCTTAGGCTAGGGCACCCCTAGGCTTAGGCTAGGGCACCCCTAGGCTTAGGCTAGGGCACCCCTAGGCTTAGGCTAAGGCTAGGGCTCCCTAGCCTAAGTCTAGGGCACCCATAGCCTAAGGCTAGGGCACCCCTAGCCTAAGGCAAGGGCACATCTACTCTTAGGCTAGGGCACCCCTAGGCTTAGGCTAGGGTATCCCTAGGTTTAAACTAAGGCTAGGGCGCCCCTAGCCTAAGGCTAGGGCACCCATAGCCTAAGGCAAGGGCACCCCTAGTCTTAGGCTAGGGCACCCCTAGGCTTAGGCTAGGGCACCCCTAGGCTTAGGCTAAGGCTAGGGCTCCCCTAGCCCAAGGCTAGGGCACCCCTAGGCTTAGGCTAGGGCACCCCTAGGTTTAAGCTGGGGCAGCTCTAGGCTTAGGCTAAGGCTAGTACTCCCATAGCCTAAGGCTAGGGCACCCCTAGGCTTAGGCTAGGGCACCCCATGGCTTAGGCTAAGGCTAGGGCTCACCAAGCCTAAGGCTAGGGCATCCCTAGGCTTAGGCTAGGGCACCCCTAGGCTTAGGCTAGGGCACCGCTAGGCTTAGGCTAAGGCTAGGGCTCCGTTAGCCTAAAGCTTGGCTCCCCTAGCCTAAAACTAGGGCACCCCTAGGCTTAGGCTAGGGCACCCCTAGTCTTAGTCTATGGCACCCCTAGGCTTAGGCTAGGGCACCCCTAAGCTTAGGCTAGGGCACCCCTAGGCTTAGTCCAGGGCACCACTAAGCTTAGGTTAGGGCACCCGTAGGCTTTGGCTAGGGCACCCCTAGGCTTAAGCTAAGGCTAGGGCTCCCCTAGCCTAAGGCTAGGGCACCACTAGGCTTAGGCCAGGGCACCCCTAGGCTTAGGCTAGGGCATCCCTAGGCTTAGGCTAGGGCACCCCTAGGCTTAGGCTAAGGCTAGGGCTCCACTAGCCTAAGGCTAGGGCACACTTAGGCATAAGCTAGGGCACCCCTAGGCTTAGGCCAGTGCACCCCTAGGCTTAGGCTAGGGAAACCCTAAGCTGAGGTTAGGGCACCCCTAGGCTTAGGCTAGGGCTCCCCTAGGCTTAGGCTAAGGCTAGGACTCCCCTAGCCTAAGGCAATGCACCCCTAGGCTTAGGCTAGGGCACCTCTTGGCTTAGGCTAGGGCACCCCTAGGCTTAGGCTAGGGCACCCCTAGGCTTAGGCTAGGGCACCCCTAGGCTTAGGATAGGACACTCCTAGGCTTAGGCTAGGGCAGCCATAGGCTTAGGCTGGAGGCTAGGGCTCCCCGAGCCCAAGGCTAGGGCACCCCTGGGCTTAGGCTACGGCACCCCTAGGTTTGGCTAGGGCACCCCTAGAATTAGCCTAAGTCTAGGGCACCCTTAGGCTTAGGCTATGGTACCCCTAGCCTTAGGTTAGGGCACACCTAGGCTTAGGCTAAGGCACCCCTAGGCTTAAGCTAAGGCTAGGGCTCCCCTAGCGTAAGGTTAGGGTACCCCTAGGCTTAGGCTACGGCACCCCTAAGCTTTGGCTAGGGCACCCCTAGGCTTAGATTAGGCTATGGATCCCCTAGCCCAAGGCTAGGGCACCCCTAGAATTAGCCTAAGGCTAGGGATCCCCTAGCCTAAGGTTAGGGCACCCCTAGGCTTAGGCTAGGGCACCCCTCTGCTTAGGGTAGGGCACCCCTAGGCTTAGGCTAAGGTTAGGGCTCCCCTAGCCTAAGGGTAGGGCACCCCTAGGCTTAGGCTAGGGCACCCCTAGGCTTAGAGTAGGGCACCCCAAGGCTTAGTCTTAGGCTAGGGCACCCCTAGGCTTAGGCTAGGGCACCCCTAGGCTCAGTCTAGGGCAGCCCTAGGCTCAGTCTAAGGCTAGGGCTCCCATAGCCCAAGGCTAGGGCACCCCTAGGCTTAGGCTAGGGCACCCCTAGGCTTAGGCTAGGGCACCCCTAGGCTTAGGCTAAGGCTAGGGCTCCCATAGCCTATGGCTGGGCACCCCTAGACTTCGGCTAGGGCACCCCAAGGCTTAGGCTAAGGCTAGGGCTCCACTAGCCTAAGGCTAGGGCACCCCTAGGCTTAGGCTTGGGCACCCCTAGGCTTAGGGTTAGGCTAGGGCTCCTAGCCTAAGGCAAAAGCACCCCTAGGCTTAGGCTAGGGCACCCCTAGGCTTAACCTAGGGCACCCCTAGGCTTAGGCTAAGGCTAGGGAACCCCTATGCTTAGGCTAGGGCACCCCTAGGCTTAGGCTAGGGCACTCCTAGGCCTAGGCTAAGGCTAGGGCTCCCCTAGCCTAAGGCTAGGGCACCCCTAGGCTTAGGCTAGGACACACCTAGGCTTAGGCTAAGGCTAGGGCTCCCCTAGCCTAAGGCTAGGGCACCCCTAGGCTTAGGCTACGGCACCCCTATACTTAGGCTAGAGCACCCCTAGGCTTAAGCTAAGGCTAGGGCTCCCTTAACCTAAGGCTAGGGCACCCCTAGGCTTAGGCTAGGGCACCCCTTGGCTTAGGCTAGGGCACCCCTAGGCTTAGGCTAGGACACCCCTAGGCTTAGGCTAGGGCACCCCTAGGCTTAGGCTAAGGGTAAGGCTTCCCTAGCCTAAGGTTAGGGAACCACTACGCTTAGGCTAGAGCACCGCTAGGCTTAGGCTTGGGCCCCCCTTCGCTTAGGCTAGGGCACCCCTAGGCTTAGGCTAGGGCACTCCTAGGCTTACTAGGTCACCCCTAGGCTTAGGCTAGGGCACCCCTAGTCTTAGGCTAGGGCACCCCTAGGCTTAGGCTAGGGCACCCCTAGGCTTAGGCTAAGGCTAGGGTTCCCCTAGCCTGAGGCTTGGCAACCCCTAGGCTTAGGCTAGGGCACCCCTAGGCTTAGGCTAGGGCTCCCCTAGTCTTAGGCTTAGGCTAGGGCTCCCCTAGCCTAAGGCTAGGGCACCCTTAGGCTTAGGCTAGGGCACCCCTAGGTTTAGGCTAAGGCTAGGGCTCCCCTAGCCTAAAGCTAGGGCACCCCTAGGCTTAGGCTAGGGCACACCTAGGCTTAGGCTAGGGCACACCTAGCCTTAAGCTAAGGCTAGGGCTCCCCTCGCCTAAGGCTAGGGCACCCCTAGGCTTAGGCTAGGGCACACCTAGACTTAGGCTAGGGCACTGCTAGGCTTAAGCTACGGCTAGGGCTCCCCTAACCTAAGGCTAGGGCACCCCTAGGCTTAGGCTAGGGCACCCCTAGGCTTAGGCTAAGGCTAGGGCTCCCCTAGCCCAAGGCTGGGGCACCCCTAGGCTTAGGCTAAGGCACCCCTAGGTTTAGGCTAGGGCACCCCTAGAATTAGCCTAAGGCTAGGGATCCCCTAGCCTAAGGTTAGGGCACCCCTAGGCTTAGGCTAGGGCACCCCTAAGCTGAGGCTAGGGCACCCCTAGGCTTAGGCTAGGGCGCCCCTAGGCTTAGGCTAAGGCTAGGGCTCCCCTATTCTAAGGCAATGCACCCCTAGGCTTAGGCTAGGGCACCTCTTGGCTTAGGCTAGGTTACCCCTAGGCTTAGGCTTGGGCACCCCTAGGCTTAGGCTAGGGCACCCCTAGGCTTAGGATAGGACACCCCTAGGCTTAGGCTAGGGCAGCCCTAGGCTTAGGCTAGGTTACCCCTAGGCTTAGGCTTGGGCACCCCTAGGCTTAGGCTAGGGCACCCCTAGGATTAGGATAGGACACCCCTAGGCTTAGGCTAGGGCAGCCCTAGGCTTAGGCTAAGGCTAGGGCTCCCCTAGCCCAAGGCTAGGGCACCCCTAGGCTTAGGCTAGGGCACCCATAGGTTTAGGCTAGGGCACCCCTAGGCTTAGGCTAGGGCACCCCTAGGCTTAGGCTAAGGCTAGGGCTTCCCTAGCCTAAGGCTAGGGAACCCCTACGCTTAGGCTTGGGCACCCCTAGGCTTAGGCTAGGGCACCCCTAGGCTTAGGCTAAGGCTAGGGATCCCCTAGGCTTAGGCTAAGGCTAGGGCTCCCCTAGCCTAAGGCTAGGGCACACCTAGGCTTAGGCTAGGGCACCCCTAGGCTTAGGCTAGGGCACCCCTAGGCTTAGGCTAGGGCACCCCTAGGCTTAGGCAAGGGCACCCCTAGGCTTAGGCTAGGGCACCCCTAGGCTTAGGCTAGGGCACCCCTAGGCTTAGGCAAGGGCACCCCTAGGCTTAGGCTAGGGCACCCCTAGGCTTAGGCTAAGGCTAGGGCTTCCCTAGCCTAAGGCTAGGGAACCCCTACGCTTAGGCTTGGGCACCCCTAGGCTTAGGCTAGGGCACCCCTAGGCTTAGGCTAAGGCTAGGGATCCCCTAGGCTTAGGCTAAGGCTAGGGCTCCCCTAGCCTAAGGCTAGGGCACACCTAGGCTTAGGCTAGGGCACCCCTAGGCTTAGGATAGGGCACCCCTAGGCTTAGGCTAGGGCACCCCTAGGCTTAGGCTAGGGCACCCCTAGGCTTAGGCTAGGGCACCCCTAGGCTTAGGCTAAGGCTACCGCTCGACTAGCCTAAGGCTAGGGCAACCATAGGCTTAGGCTAGGTCACCCCAAGTCTTAGGCTAGGGCATCCCTAGGATTAGGCTGGGGCAACCCTAGGCTTAGACTAATGCTACGGCTCGAGTAGCCTAAGGCTAGGGCACGCCTAGGCATAGGCTAGGGCACCCCTAGGCTAAGGCTAGGGCACCCCTAGGCTTAGGCTAAGGCTAGGGCTCCCCTAGCCTAAGGTGAGCGCACCTCTAGGCTTAGGCTAGGGCACCCCTAGGCTTAGGCTAGGGCACCCCTAGGCTTAGGCTTGGGCACCCCTAGGCTTAGGGTTAGGCTAGGGCTCCTAGCCTAAGGCAAAAGCACCCCTAGGCTTAGGCTAGGGCACCCCTAGGCTTAACCTAGGGCACCCCTAGGCTTAGGCTAAGGCTAGGGAACCCCTATGCTTAGGCTAGGGCACCCCTAGGCTTAGGCTAAGGCTAGGGATCCCCTAGGCTTAGGCTAAGGCTAGGGCTCCCCTAGCCTAAGGCTAGGGCACACCTAGGCTTAGGCTAGGGCACCCCTAGGCTTAGGATAGGGCACCCCTAGGCTTAGGATAGGGCACCCCTAGGCTTAGGCTAGGGCACCCCTAGGCTTAGGCTAGGGCACCCCTAGGCTTAGGCTAGGGCACCCCTAGGCTTAGGCTAAGGCTACCGCTCGACTAGCCTAAGGCTAGGGCAACCATAGGCTTAGGCTAGGTCACCCCAAGTCTTAGGCTAGGGCATCCCTAGGATTAGGCTGGGGCAACCCTAGGCTTAGACTAATGCTACGGCTCGAGTAGCCTAAGGCTAGGGCACGCCTAGGCATAGGCTAGGGCACCCCTAGGCTAAGGCTAGGGCACCCCTAGGCTTAGGCTAAGGCTAGGGCTCCCCTAGTCTAAGGCTAGGGCACCCCTAGGCTTAGGCTACGGCACCCCTAGACTTAGGCTAGAGCACCCCTAGGCTTAAGCTAAGGCTAGGGCTCCCTTAACCTAAGGCTAGGGCACCCCTAGGCTTAGGCTAGGGCACCCCTTGGCTTAGGCTAGGGCACCCCTAGGCTTAGGCTAGGACACCCCTAGGCTTAGGCTAGGGCACCCCTAGGCTTAGGCTAAGGGTAAGGCTTCCCTAGCCTAAGGTTAGGGAACCACTACGCTTAGGCTAGAGCACCGCTAGGCTTAGGCTTGGGCCCCCGTTGGCTTAGGCTAGGGCACCCCTAGGCTTAGGCTAGGGCACTCCTAGGCTTACTAGGTCACCCCTAAGCTTAGGCTAGGGCACCCCTAGTCTTAGGCTAGGGCACCCCTAGGCTTAGGCTAGGGCACCCCTAGGCTTAGGCTAAGGCTAGGGCTCCCCTAGCCTAAGGCTAGGGCACCCCTAGACTTAGGCTAGGGCACCACTAGGCTTAGTCTAAGGCACCCCAAGGCTTAGGCTAAGGTTGGGCTCCCCTAGCCTAAGGCTAGGGCACCCTTAGGCTTAGGCTATGGCACACCTAGGCTTAGGATATGGCACCCCTAGGCTTAGGCTAGGGCACCCCTAGGCTTAGGTTAAGGCTAGGGCTCCCCTAGCCTAAGGCTAGGGCACCCCTAGGCTTAGGCTAGGGCGCCCCTAAGTTTAGGCAAGGGCACCCCTAGGCTTAGGCTAAGGCTAGGGCTCCCATAGCCTAAGGCTAGGGCACCACTAGGCTTAGGCTAGG
Organism: Tenrec ecaudatus; assembly: GCF_050624435.1. Lineage (NCBI taxonomy): Eukaryota > Metazoa > Chordata > Mammalia > Afrosoricida > Tenrecidae > Tenrec > Tenrec ecaudatus. Next base: position 3,357,024 of record NW_027457638.1, on the reverse strand, counting down.
GCACCCCTAGGCTTACTAGGGCACCCCTACGCTTTGGTTATGGCACCCCTAGGCTTAGGATAGGGCACCCCTAGGCTTAGGCTAAGGGTAGGGCTCCCCTAGCCTAAGAATAGGGCACCCCTAGGCATAGGCTATGGCAACCTTAGGCTTACGATAGGGCACCCCTAGGCTTAGGCTAGGGCACCCCTAGGCTTAGGGTAGGGCACCAGTAGGCTTAGGCTAGGGCACCCCTAGGCTTAGGCTAGGGCACCCCTAGTCTTAAGCTAAGGGTAGGGCTCCCCTAGCCTAAGGCTAAGGCACGCCTAAGCTTAGGCTAGGGCATCCCTAGGCTTAGGCTAAGGCTAGGGCTCCCCTAGCCTAATGCTTGGGAACCCCTAACTTAAGCTAGGGTAACCTAGGTTTAGGCTAGGGCACCCCTAGGCTTACTAGGGCACCCCTAGGCTTAGGCTAGGGCTAGGGCTCCCCTAGCCTAAGGCTAGGGAACCCCTAGGCATAAGCTAGGGCACCCTTAGGCTTACGATAGGGCACCCCTAGGCTTAGGATAGGCCACCCCTAGTATTAGGCTTAGGCTAGGGCTCCCCTAGCCTAAGGCTAGGGCACCCTTAGGCTTAGGCTATGGCACCCCTAGGCTTAGGCTAGCGCACCCCTAGGCTTAGGCTAAGGCTAGGGCTCCCCTAGCCTAAGGCTAGGGCACCCCTAGGTTTAGGCTAGGGCACACCTAGGCTTAGGCTAGTGCACCCCTAGGCTTAGGTTAAGGCACCCCTAGGCTTACGCTAGAGTACCCCTCGGCTTAGGCTCGGGCACCCCTAAGCTTAGGCTAGGGCACCAATAGGCTTAGGCTTGGGCACCCCTAGGCTTAGGCTAGGGCACCCCTAGGCTTAGGGTAAGGCTAGGGCTCCACTAGCCTAAGGCTAGGGCACCCCTAGGCTTAGGCTAGGGCAACCCTAGGCTTAGGCTAAGGCTAGGGCTCCCCTACCCTAAGGCTAGGGCACCCCTAGACTTAGGCTATGGCACCCCTAGGCTTAGGCTAGAGCACCCCTAGGCTTAGGCTAGGGCACCCCTAGGCTTAAGCTAAGGCTGGGGCTCCTATAGCCTAAGGCAAGGGCACCCGTAGGCTTATGCTAGGGCACCCCTAGGCTTAGGCTAGGGCACACCTAGGCTTAAGCTAAGGCTAGGGCTCCCCTAACCTAAGGCTAGGGGAGCCCTAACCTAAGGCTAGGGCACCCCTAGGCTTAGGCAAGGGCACCCCTAGGCTTAGGCTAGGGTACCCCTAGGCTTAGGCTAGGGCACCCCTAGGCTTAGGCTAGGGCACCCCTAGGCTTAGGCTAAGGCTAGGGCTTCCCTAGCCTAAGGCTAGGGAACCCCTACGCTTAGGCTTGGGCACCCCTAGGCTTAGGCTAGGGCACCCCTAGGCTTAGGCAAAGGCTAGGGCTCCCCTAGGCTTAGGCTAAGGCTAGGGCTCCCCTAGCCTAAGGCTAGGGCACAGCTAGGCTTAGGCTACGGCACCCTTAGGCTTAGGATAGGGCACCCCTAGGCTTAGGATAGGGCACCCCTAGGCTTACGCTAGGGAACCCCTAGGCTTAGGCTAGGGCACCCCTAGGCTTAGGCTAAGGCTACCGCTCGACTAGCCTAAGGCTAGGGCAACCATAGGCTTAGGCTAGGTCACCCCAAGTCTTAGGCTAGGGCATCCCTAGGATTAGGCTGGGGCAACCCTAGGCTTAGACTAATGCTACGGCTCGACTAGCCTAAGGCTAGGGCACGCCTAGGCATAGGCTAGGGCAGCCCTAGGCTAAGGCTAGGGCACCCCTAGGCTTAGGCTAAGGCTAGGGCTCCCCTAGCCTAAGGCTAGCGCACCTCTAGGCTTAGGCTAGGGCACCCCTAGGCTTAGGCTAGGGCACCCCTAGGCTTAGGCTTGGGCACCCCTAGGCTTAGGGTTAGGCTAGGGCTCCTAGCCTAAGGCAAAAGCACCCCTAGGCTTAGGCTAGGGCACCCCTAGGCTTAACCTAGGGCACCCCTAGGCTTAGGCTAAGGCTAGGGAACCCCTATGCTTAGGCTAGGGCACCCCTAGGCTTAGGCTAGGGCACTCCTAGGCCTAGGCTAAGGCTAGGGCTCCCCTAGCCTAAGGCTAGGGCACCCCTAGGCTTAGGCTAGGACACACCTAGGCTTAGGCTAAGGCTAGGGCTCCCCTAGCCTAAGGCTAGGGCACCCCTAGGCTTAGGCTACGGCACCCCTATACTTAGGCTAGAGCACCCCTAGGCTTAAGCTAAGGCTAGGGCTCCCTTAACCTAAGGCTAGGGCACCCCTAGGCTTAGGCTAGGGCACCCCTTGGCTTAGGCTAGGGCAACCCTAGGCTTAGGCTAGGACACCCCTAGGTTTAGGCTAGGGCACCCCTAGGCTTAGGCTAAGGGTAAGGCTTCCCTAGCCTAAGGTTAGGGAACCACTACGCTTAGGCTAGAGCACCGCTAGGCTTAGGCTTGGGCCCCCCTTCGCTTAGGCTAGGGCACCCCTAGGCTTAGGCTAGGGCACTCCTAGGCTTACTAGGTCACCCCTAGGCTTAGGCTAGGGCACCCCTAGTCTTAGGCTAGGGCACCCCTAGGCTTAGGCTAGGGCACCCCTAGGCTTAGGCTAAGGCTAGGGTTCCCCTAGCCTAAGGCTAGGGCACCCTTAGGCTTAGGCTAGGGCACCCCTAGGTTTAGGCTAAGGCTAGGGCTCCCCTAGCCTAAAGCTAGGGCACCCCTAGGCTTAGGCTAGGGCACACCTAGGCTTAGGCTAGGGCACACCTAGCCTTAAGCTAAGGCTAGGGCTCCCCTCGCCTAAGGCTAGGGCACCCCTAGGCTTAGGCTAGGGCACACCTAGACTTAGGCTAGGGCACTGCTAGGCTTAAGCTACGGCTAGGGCTCCCCTAACCTAAGGCTAGGGCACCCCTAGGCTTAGGCTAGGGCACCCCTAGGCTTAGGCTAAGGCTAGGGCTCCCCTAGCCCAAGGCTAGGGCACCCCTAGGCTTAGGCTAAGGCACCCCTAGGTTTAGGCTAGGGCACCCCTAGAATTAGCCTAAGGCTAGGGATCCCCTAGCCTAAGGTTAGGGCACCCCTAGGCTTAGGCTAGGGCACCCCTAAGCTGAGGCTAGGGCACCCCTAGGCTTAGGCTAGGGCGCCCCTAGGCTTAGGCTAAGGCTAGGGCTCCCCTATTCTAAGGCAATGCACCCCTAGGCTTAGGCTAGGGCACCTCTTGGCTTAGGCTAGGTTACCCCTAGGCTTAGGCTTGGGCACCCCTAGGCTTAGGCTAGGGCACCCCTAGGCTTAGGATAGGACACCCCTAGGCTTAGGCTAGGGCAGCCCTAGGCTTAGGCTAGGTTACCCCTAGGCTTAGGCTTGGGCACGCCTAGGCTTAGGCTAGGGCACCCCTAGGATTAGGATAGGACACCCCTAGGCTTAGGCTAGGGCAGCCCTAGGCTTAGGCTAAGGCTAGGGCTCCCCTAGTCTAAGGCTAGGGCACCCCTAGGCTTAGGCTACGGCACCCCTAGACTTAGGCTAGAGCACCCCTAGGCTTAAGCTAAGGCTAGGGCTCCCTTAACCTAAGGCTAGGGCACCCCTAGGCTTAGGCTAGGGCACCCCTTGGCTTAGGCTAGGGCACCCCTAGGCTTAGGCTAGGACACCCCTAGGCTTAGGCTAGGGCACCCCTAGGCTTAGGCTAAGGGTAAGGCTTCCCTAGCCTAAGGTTAGGGAACCACTACGCTTAGGCTAGAGCACCGCTAGGCTTAGGCTTGGGCCCCCGTTGGCTTAGGCTAGGGCACCCCTAGGCTTAGGCTAGGGCACTCCTAGGCTTACTAGGTCACCCCTAAGCTTAGGCTAGGGCACCCCTAGTCTTAGGCTAGGGCACCCCTAGGCTTAGGCTAGGGCACCCCTAGGCTTAGGCTAAGGCTAGGGCTCCCCTAGCCTAAGGCTAGGGCACCCCTAGACTTAGGCTAGGGCACCACTAGGCTTAGTCTAAGGCACCCCAAGGCTTAGGCTAAGGTTGGGCTCCCCTAGCCTAAGGCTAGGGCACCCTTAGGCTTAGGCTATGGCACACCTAGGCTTAGGATATGGCACCCCTAGGCTTAGGCTAGGGCACCCCTAGGCTTAGGTTAAGGCTAGGGCTCCCCTAGCCTAAGGCTAGGGCACCCCTAGGCTTAGGCTAGGGCGCCCCTAAGTTTAGGCAAGGGCACCCCTAGGCTTAGGCTAAGGCTAGGGCTCCCATAGCCTAAGGCTAGGGCACCACTAGGCTTAGGCTAGGGCACCCCTAGGCTTACTAGGGCACCCCTACGCTTTGGTTATGGCACCCCTAGGCTTAGGATAGGGCACCCCTAGGCTTAGGCTAAGGGTAGGGCTCCCCTAGCCTAAGAATAGGGCACCCCTAGGCATAGGCTATGGCAACCTTAGGCTTACGATAGGGCACCCCTAGGCTTAGGCTAGGGCACCCCTAGGCTTAGGGTAGGGCACCAGTAGGCTTAGGCTAGGGCACCCCTAGGCTTAGGCTAGGGCACCCCTAGTCTTAAGCTAAGGGTAGGGCTCCCCTAGCCTAAGGCTAAGGCACGCCTAAGCTTAGGCTAGGGCATCCCTAGGCTTAGGCTAAGGCTAGGGCTCCCCTAGCCTAATGCTTGGGAACCCCTAACTTAAGCTAGGGTAACCTAGGTTTAGGCTAGGGCACCCCTAGGCTTACTAGGGCACCCCTAGGCTTAGGCTAGGGCTAGGGCTCCCCTAGCCTAAGGCTAGGGAACCCCTAGGCATAAGCTAGGGCACCCTTAGGCTTACGATAGGGCACCCCTAGGCTTAGGATAGGCCACCCCTAGTATTAGGCTTAGGCTAGGGCTCCCCTAGCCTAAGGCTAGGGCACCCTTAGGCTTAGGCTATGGCACCCCTAGGCTTAGGCTAGCGCACCCCTAGGCTTAGGCTAAGGCTAGGGCTCCCCTAGCCTAAGGCTAGGGCACCCCTAGGTTTAGGCTAGGGCACACCTAGGCTTAGGCTAGTGCACCCCTAGGCTTAGGTTAAGGCACCCCTAGGCTTACGCTAGAGTACCCCTCGGCTTAGGCTCGGGCACCCCTAAGCTTAGGCTAGGGCACCAATAGGCTTAGGCTTGGGCACCCCTAGGCTTAGGCTAGGGCACCCCTAGGCTTAGGGTAAGGCTAGGGCTCCACTAGCCTAAGGCTAGGGCACCCCTAGGCTTAGGCTAGGGCAACCCTAGGCTTAGGCTAAGGCTAGGGCTCCCCTACCCTAAGGCTAGGGCACCCCTAGACTTAGGCTATGGCACCCCTAGGCTTAGGCTAGAGCACCCCTAGGCTTAGGCTAGGGCACCCCTAGGCTTAAGCTAAGGCTGGGGCTCCTATAGCCTAAGGCAAGGGCACCCGTAGGCTTATGCTAGGGCACCCCTAGGCTTAGGCTAGGGCACACCTAGGCTTAAGCTAAGGCTAGGGCTCCCCTAACCTAAGGCTAGGGGAGCCCTAACCTAAGGCTAGGGCACCCCTAGGCTTAGGCTAGGGCACCCCTAGGCTTAGGCTAGGGTACCCCTAGGCTTAGGCTAGGGCACCCCTAGGCTTAGGCTAGGGCACCCCTAGGCTTAGGCTAAGGCTAGGGCTTCCCTAGCCTAAGGCTAGGGAACCCCTACGCTTAGGCTTGGGCACCCCTAGGCTTAGGCTAGGGCACCCCTAGGCTTAGGCAAAGGCTAGGGCTCCCCTAGGCTTAGGCTAAGGCTAGGGCTCCCCTAGCCTAAGGCTAGGGCACAGCTAGGCTTAGGCTACGGCACCCTTAGGCTTAGGATAGGGCACCCCTAGGCTTAGGATAGGGCACCCCTAGGCTTACGCTAGGGAACCCCTAGGCTTAGGCTAGGGCACCCCTAGGCTTAGGCTAAGGCTACCGCTCGACTAGCCTAAGGCTAGGGCAACCATAGGCTTAGGCTAGGTCACCCCAAGTCTTAGGCTAGGGCATCCCTAGGATTAGGCTGGGGCAACCCTAGGCTTAGACTAATGCTACGGCTCGACTAGCCTAAGGCTAGGGCACGCCTAGGCATAGGCTAGGGCACCCCTAGGCTAAGGCTAGGGCACCCCTAGGCTTAGGCTAAGGCTAGGGCTCCCCTAGCCTAAGGCTAGCGCACCTCTAGGCTTAGGCTAGGGCACCCCTAGGCTTAGGCTAGGGCACCCCTAGGCTTAGGCTTGGGCACCCCTAGGCTTAGGGTTAGGCTAGGGCTCCTAGCCTAAGGCAAAAGCACCCCTAGGCTTAGGCTAGGGCACCCCTAGGCTTAACCTAGGGCACCCCTAGGCTTAGGCTAAGGCTAGGGAACCCCTATGCTTAGGCTAGGGCACCCCTAGGCTTAGGCTAGGGCACTCCTAGGCCTAGGCTAAGGCTAGGGCTCCCCTAGCCTAAGGCTAGGGCACCCCTAGGCTTAGGCTAGGACACACCTAGGCTTAGGCTAAGGCTAGGGCTCCCCTAGCCTAAGGCTAGGGCACCCCTAGGCTTAGGCTACGGCACCCCTATACTTAGGCTAGAGCACCCCTAGGCTTAAGCTAAGGCTAGGGCTCCCTTAACCTAAGGCTAGGGCACCCCTAGGCTTAGGCTAGGGCACCCCTTGGCTTAGGCTAGGGCAACCCTAGGCTTAGGCTAGGACACCCCTAGGTTTAGGCTAGGGCACCCCTAGGCTTAGGCTAAGGGTAAGGCTTCCCTAGCCTAAGGTTAGGGAACCACTACGCTTAGGCTAGAGCACCGCTAGGCTTAGGCTTGGGCCCCCCTTCGCTTAGGCTAGGGCACCCCTAGGCTTAGGCTAGGGCACTCCTAGGCTTACTAGGTCACCCCTAGGCTTAGGCTAGGGCACCCCTAGTCTTAGGCTAGGGCACCCCTAGGCTTAGGCTAGGGCACCCCTAGGCTTAGGCTAAGGCTAGGGTTCCCCTAGCCTAAGGCTAGGGCACCCTTAGGCTTAGGCTAGGGCACCCCTAGGTTTAGGCTAAGGCTAGGGCTCCCCTAGCCTAAAGCTAGGGCACCCCTAGGCTTAGGCTAGGGCACACCTAGGCTTAGGCTAGGGCACACCTAGCCTTAAGCTAAGGCTAGGGCTCCCCTCGCCTAAGGCTAGGGCACCCCTAGGCTTAGGCTAGGGCACACCTAGACTTAGGCTAGGGCACTGCTAGGCTTAAGCTACGGCTAGGGCTCCCCTAACCTAAGGCTAGGGCACCCCTAGGCTTAGGCTAGGGCACCCCTAGGCTTAGGCTAAGGCTAGGGCTCCCCTAGCCCAAGGCTAGGGCACCCCTAGGCTTAGGCTAAGGCACCCCTAGGTTTAGGCTAGGGCACCCCTAGAATTAGCCTAAGGCTAGGGATCCCCTAGCCTAAGGTTAGGGCACCCCTAGGCTTAGGCTAGGGCACCCCTAAGCTGAGGCTAGGGCACCCCTAGGCTTAGGCTAGGGCGCCCCTAGGCTTAGGCTAAGGCTAGGGCTCCCCTATTCTAAGGCAATGCACCCCTAGGCTTAGGCTAGGGCACCTCTTGGCTTAGGCTAGGTTACCCCTAGGCTTAGGCTTGGGCACCCCTAGGCTTAGGCTAGGGCACCCCTAGGCTTAGGATAGGACACCCCTAGGCTTAGGCTAGGGCAGCCCTAGGCTTAGGCTAGGTTACCCCTAGGCTTAGGCTTGGGCACGCCTAGGCTTAGGCTAGGGCACCCCTAGGATTAGGATAGGACACCCCTAGGCTTAGGCTAGGGCAGCCCTAGGCTTAGGCTAAGGCTAGGGCTCCCCTAGCCCAAGGCTAGGGCACCCCTAGGCTTAGGCTAGGGCACCCATAGGTTTAGGCTAGGGCACCCCTAGAATTAGCCTAAGGCTAGGGCACCCTTAGGCTTAGGCTAAGGCACCCCTAGTCTTACTTAAGCTAGGGCACACCTAGGCTTAGGCTAAGTCACCCCTAGGCTTAAGCTAAGGCTAGGGCTCACCTAGCGTAAGGCTAGGGCACCCCTAGGCTTAGGCTAGGGCACCCCTAAGCTTAGGCTAGGGCACCCCTAGTCTTAGATTAGGCAATGGATCCCCTAGCCCAAGGCTAGGGCACCCCTAGAATTAGCCTAAGGCTAGGGATCCCCTAGCCTAAGGTTAGGACACTCCTATGCTTATACTAGGGCACCCCTAGGCTTAGGGTAGGGCACCCCTAGGCTTAGGCTAAGGTTAGGGCTCCCCTAGACTAAGGGTAGGTCACCCCTAGGCTTAGGCTAGGGCACCGCTAGGCTTAGAGTAGGGCACCCCTAGGCTTAGGCTAAGGCTAGGGCACCCCTAGCTTAAGGCTAGGGCACCCCTAGGCTTAGGCGAGGGAACCCCTAGGCTCAGGCTAGGGCAGCCCTAGGCTCAGGCTAAGGCTAGGGCTCCCATAGCCCAAGGCTAGGGCACGCCTCGGCTTAGGCTAGGGCACCCCTAGGCTTAGGGTAGGCACCCCTAGGCTTAGGCTAAGGCTAGGGCTCTCATAGCCTAAGACTGGGAACCCCTAGACTTAGGCTAGGGCACCCCAAGGCTTAGGCTAAGGCTAGGGCTACCCGAGCCTAAGGCTAGGGCACCCCTAGGCTTAGGCTAGGGCACCCCTAGGCTTAGGCTAGGGCACCCCTAGGCTTAGGCTAGGGCACCCCTAGGCTTAGGCTAGGGCACCCCTAGGCTTAGGCTAAGGCTAGGGCTCCCTAGCCTAAGTCTAGGGCACCCATAGCCTAAGGCTAGGGCACCCCTAGCCTAAGGCAAGGGCACATCTACTCTTAGGCTAGGGCACCCCTAGGCTTAGGCTAGGGTACCCCTAGGTTTAAACTAAGGCTAGGGCGCCCCTAGCCTAAGGCTAGGGCACCCATAGCCTAAGGCAAGGGCACCCCTAGTCTTAGGCTAGGGCACCCCTAGGCTTAGGCTAGGGCACCCCTAGGCTTAGGCTAAGGCTAGGGCTCCCCTAGCCCAAGGCTAGGGCACCCCTAGGCTTAGGCTAGGGCACCCCTAGGTTTAAGCTGGGGCAGCTCTAGGTAGGCTAAGGCTAGTACTCCCATAGCCTAAGGCTAGGGCACCCCTAGGCTTAGGCTAGGGCACCCCATGGCTTAGGCTAAGGCTAGGGCTCACCAAGCCTAAGGCTAGGGCATCCCTAGGCTTAGGCTAGGGCACCCCTAGGCTTAGGCTAGGGCACCGCTAGGCTTAGGCTAAGGCTAGGGCTCCCCTAGCCTAAAGCTTGGCTCCCCTAGCCTAAAACTAGGGCACCCCTAGGCTTAGGCTAGGGCACCCCTAGTCTTAGTCTATGGCACCCCTAGGCTTAGGCTAGGGCACCCCTAAGCTTAGGCTAGGGCACCCCTAGGCTTAGTCCAGGGCACCACTAAGCTTAGGTTAGGGCACCCGTAGGCTTTGGCTAGGGCACCCCTAGGCTTAAGCTAAGGCTAGGGCTCCCCTAGCCTAAGGCTAGGGCACCACTAGGCTTAGGCCAGGGCACCCCTAGGCTTAGGCTAGGGCATCCCTAGGCTTAGGCTAGGGCACCCCTAGGCTTAGGCTAAGGCTAGGGCTCCACTAGCCTAAGGCTAGGGCACACTTAGGCATAAGCTAGGGCACCCCTAGGCTTAGGCCAGTGCACCCCTAGGCTTAGGCTAGGGAAACCCTAAGCTGAGGTTAGGGCACCCCTAGGCTTAGGCTAGGGCTCCCCTAGGCTTAGGCTAAGGCTAGGACTCCCCTAGCCTAAGGCAATGCACCCCTAGGCTTAGGCTAGGGCACCTCTTGGCTTAGGCTAGGGCACCCCTAGGCTTAGGCTAGGGCACCCCTAGGCTTAGGCTAGGGCACCCCTAGGCTTAGGATAGGACACTCCTAGGCTTAGGCTAGGGCAGCCCTAGGCTTAGGCTGGAGGCTAGGGCTCCCCGAGCCCAAGGCTAGGGCACCACTGGGCTTAGGCTAGGGCACCCCTAGGTTTGGCTAGGGCACCCCTAGAATTAGCCTAAGTCTAGGGCACCCTTAGGCTTAGGCTATGGTACCCCTAGCCTTAGGTTAGGGCACACCTAGGCTTAGGCTAAGGCACCCCTAGGCTTAAGCTAAGGCTAGGGCTCCCCTAGCGTAAGGTTAGGGTACCCCTAGGCTTAGGCTACGGCACCCCTAAGCTTTGGCTAGGGCACCCCTAGGCTTAGATTAGGCTATGGATCCCCTAGCCCAAGGCTAGGGCACCCCTAGAATTAGCCTAAGGCTAGGGATCCCCTAGCCTAAGGTTAGGGCACCCCTAGGCTTAGGCTAGGGCACCCCTCTGCTTAGGGTAGGGCACCCCTAGGCTTAGGCTAAGGTTAGGGCTCCCCTAGCCTAAGGGTAGGGCACCCCTAGGCTTAGGCTAGGGCACCCCTAGGCTTAGAGTAGGGCACCCCTAGGCTTAGGCTTAGGCTAGGGCACCCCTAGGCTTAGGCTAGGGCACCCCTAGGCTCAGTCTAGGGCAGCCCTAGGCTCAGTCTAAGGCTAGGGCTCCCATAGCCCAAGGCTAGGGCACCCCTAGGCTTAGGCTAGGGCACCCCTAGGCTTAGGCTAGGGCACCCCTAGGCTTAGGCCAAGGCTAGGGCTCCCATAGCCTATGGCTGGGCACCCCTAGACTTCGGCTAGGGCACCCCAAGGCTTAGGCTAAGGCTAGGGCTCCACTAGCCTAAGGCTAGGGCACCCCTAGGCTTACGCTAGGGCACCCCTAGGATAGGCTACGGCACCCCTAGGCTTAGGCTAAGGCTAGGAATCCCCTAGCCTAAGGATTGGGCATCCCTAGGCTTAGGCTAGGGCACCCCTAGGCTTAGGCTTGGGCACCACAAGGCTTAGGCTAGGGCACCCAAAGGCTTAGGCTAAGGCTAGGGCACCCCTAATCTTAGGCTAGGGCACCCCTAGGTTTAGGCTAGGGCACCCCTAGGCTTAGGCTAGGGCACACCTAGGCTTAGTCTACAGCACCGCTAGGATTAGGCTAGGACACCCCTAGAATTAGCCTAAGTCTAGGGATCACTTAGCCTAATGTTAGGGCACCACTAGGCTTAGGCTAGGGCACCCCTAGGCTTAGGTTAGGGCACCCATAGGCTTAGGCTAGGGCACCCCTAGGCTTAGTCTAGGGCACCCCTAGGCTTAGGATAGGGCACCCCTAGGCTTAGGCTAAGGCACCCCCAGGCTTAGGCTAAGGCTAGGGTTCCCATAGCCTAAGGCTAGGGAACCCCTAGGCTTAGGCTATGGCACCCCTAGGCATAGGCTAGGGCACCCGTAGGCTTAGGCTAGGACACCCCTAGGCTTAGGCTAAGGCTAGGGTTCCCCTAGCCTAAGGTTAGGGCACCCATAGGCTTAGGCTAAGGCACCTCTAGGCTTAGGATAATGCTAGTGCTCCCCTAGACTAAGGCTATGGTACTCCTAGGCTTAGGCTAGGGCACCCCTAGGCTTAGGCTAGGGCACCTCTAGGCTTACTAGGGCACCCCTAGGCTTAGGCTAGTGCACCCCTAGGCTTAGGCTATGGCACCCCTAGGCTTAGGCTAAGTCTAGGGCTACCCTAGCCAAAGGCTATGGCACCCCTGGGCTTATGCTAGGGCACCCCTAGGCTTAGGGTGGGGCACCCCAAGCTTAGGCTAGGGCACCCCTAGGCTTAGGATAGGGCATCCCTATGCTTAGGCTAAGGCACCCCCAGGCTTAGGCTAAGGCTAGGGTTTCCTAAGGCTTGGGAACCCCTAGGCTTAGGCTAGGGCACTCCAAGGCTTAGGCTAGGGCACCCCTATGCTTACGCTAGGGTACCCCTTGGCTTAGGCTAGGGCACCCCTAAGTTAGGCTAGGGCACCACTAGGCTTAGGCTAAGGCAACGGCTCCCCTAGCCTAAGGTTAGGGCACCACTAGGCTTAGGCTAGGGCACCCCTAGGCTTAATAGGGCACCCCTAGGCTTAGGCTAGGGCTAGGGCTCCCCTAGCCTAAGGCTAGGGAACCCCTAGGCATAGGCTAGGGCACCCTTAGGCTTACGATAGGGCACCCCTAGGCTTAGGCTAGGGCACCCCTTGGCTTAGGCTAAGGCTAGGGCTCCCCTAGCCTAAGGCTTTGGAACCCCTAGGCTTAGGCTAGGGCACTCCTAAGTTTAGGCTAGGCCACCTCTAGTATTAGGCTTAGGCTAGGGCTCCCTTAGCCTAAGGCTAGGGCACCCTTAGGTTTAGGCTATGGCACCCCTAGGCTTAGGCTAGCGCACACCTAGGCTTAGGCTAAGGCTAGGGCTCCCCTAGCCTAAGGCTAGGGCACCCCTAGGTTTAGGCTAGGGCACACCTAGGCTTAGGCTAGTGCACCCCTAGGCTTAGGTTAAGGCACCCCTAGGCTTACGCTAGAGTACCCCTCGGCATAGGCTCGGGCACCCTTAAGCTTAGGCTAGGGCACCACTAGGCTTAGGTTGGGCACCCCTAGGCTTAGGCTAGGGCACCCCTAGGCTTAGGGTAAGGATAGCGCTCCACTAGCCTAAGGCTAGGGCACCCCTAGGCTTAGGCTAGGGCACCCCTAGGCTTAGGCTAAGGCTAGGGCTCCCCTAGCCTAAGAGTAGGACACCCCTAGTCTTAGGTCAGGCCACCCCTAGGCTTAGACCAGGGTACCCCTAGGCTTAGGCTAGGGCACCCCTAGGCTTAGGCTAAGGCTAGGGCTCCCATAGCCTAAGGCTAGGGCACCCCTAGGCTTAGGCTAGGGCACCCCTAGGCTTAGGCTTGGACACCCCTAGGCTTAGGCTAGGGCACCCCTAGGCTTAGCCTAAGACTAGGGCTCTCCTAGCCTAATAAAAGGGCACCCCTAGGCTTAGCCTAAGACTAGGGCTCTCCTAGCCTAATACAAGGGCACCCCTAAGCTTAAGCTAGGGCACCCCTAAGCTTAGGCTACTGCATCTCTAGCTTAGGCTAAGGCTAGGGCTCCCCTAGCCTAAGGCTAGGGCACCCCTAGGCTTAGGCTAGGGCACCCCTAGGCTTAGGCTAAGGCTAGGGCTCCCCTAGCCTAAGGCTAGGGCACCCCTAGGCTTAGGCTAGGGCACCCCTAGGTTTAGGCTATGACACCCCTAGGCTTAGGCTAGGACACCCATAGGCTTAGGCTAAGGCTAGGGCTCCCCTAGACTAAGGCTAGGGCACCCCTAGGCTTAGGCTAGGGTACCCCTAGGTTTAGGCTATGACACCCCTAGGCTTAGGCTAGGACACCCATAGGCTTATGCTAAGGCTAGGGCTCCCCTAGCCTAAGGCTAGGGCACTCCTAGGCTTAGGCTAGGGCACCACTAGTCTTAGGCGAGGGCACCCCTAGGCTTAGGCGAGGACACCCTTAGGCTTAGGCTAGGGCACTCCTAGGCTTAGGCTACGGCTAGGGCTCCCCTAGCCTAAGGCTAGGGCACCCCTAGGCTTACGCTAGGGCACCACTAGGCTTAGTCTAAGGCACCCCAAGGCTTAGGCTAAGGTTGGGCTCCCCTAGCCTAAGGCTAGAGCACCCCTAGGCTTAGGCTAGGGCGCCCCTAAGTTTAGGCAAGGGCACCCCTAGGCTTAGGCTAAGGCACCCCTAGGCTTAGGGTAGGGCACCAGTAGGCTTAGGCTAGGGCACCCCTAGGCTTAGGCTAGGGCACCCCTAGGCTTAAGCAAAGGCTAGGGCTCCCCTAGCCTAAGGCTAAGGCACGCCTAAGCTTAGGCTAGGGCATCCCTAGGCTTAGGCTAAGGCTAGGGCTCCCCTAGCCTAATGCTTGGGAACCCCTAACTTAAGCTAGGGTAACCTAGGTTTAGGCTAGGGCACCCCTAGGCTTAGGCTAAGGCTAGGGCTCTCCTAGCCTAAGGCTGGGGCACCCCTAGGCTTAGGCTAGAGCAACCCTAGGCTTAGACTAGGACACCCCTAGGCTTAGGCTAGGACACCCCTAGGCTTAGGCTAAGGCACCCCAAGGCTTAGGCTAAGGTTGGGCTCCCCTAGCCTAAGGCTAGGGCACCCCTATGCTTACCTCTTGGGTACCCCTTGGCTTAGGCTAGGGCACCCCTAAGTTAGGCTAGGGCACCACTAGGCTTAGGCTAAGGGAACGGCTCCCCTAGCCTAAGGTTAGGGCACCACTTGGTTTAGTCTAGGGCACCCCTAGGCTTACTAGGGCACCCCTAGGCTTAGGCTAGGGCTAGGGCTCCCCTAGCCTAAAGCTAGGGAACCCCTAGGCATAGGCTAGGGCACCCTTAGGCTTACGATAGGGCACCCCTAGGCTTAGGCTAGGGCACCACTAAGCTTAGGCTAAGGCTAGGCTCCCCTAGCCTAAGGCTTGGGCACCCCTAGGCTTAGGCTAGGGCACTCCTAGGTTTAGGCTAGGCCACCCCTAGTATTAGGCTTAGGCTAGGGCACCCCTAGGCTTAGGCTAGGGCTAGGGCTCCCCTAGCCTAAGGCTAGGGAACCCCTAGGCATAGGCTAGGGCACCGTTAGGCTTAGGCTATGGCACCCCTAGGCTTAGGCTAGCGCACCCCTAGGCTTAGGCTAAAGCTAGGGCTCCCCTAGCCTAAGGCTAGGGCACCCCTAGTTTTAGGCTAGGGCACACCTAGGCTTAGGCTAGTGCACCCCTAGGCTTAGGTTAAGGCACCCCTTGGCTTACGCTAGAGTACCCCTCGGCTTAGGCTCAGACACCCCTAAGCTTAGGCTAGGGCACCAATAGGCTTAGGCTTGGGCACCCCTAGGCTTAGGCTAGGGCACCCCTAGGCTTAGGGTAAGGCTAGGGCTCCACTAGCCTAAGGCTAGGGCACCCCTAGGCTTAGGCTAGGGCACCCCTAGGCTTAGGCTAATGCTAGGGCTCCCCTAGCCTAAGGCTAGGGAACCCCTAGACTTAGGCTATGGCACCCCTAGGCTTAGGCTAGAGCACCCCTCGGCTTAGGCTAGGGCACCCCTAGGCTTAAGCTAAGGCTGGGGCTCCTATAGCCTAAGGCTAGGGCACCCGTAGGCTTAGGCTAGGGCACCCCTAGGCTTAGGCTAGGGCACCCCTAGGCTTAAGCTAAGGCTAGGGCTCCCCTAACCTAAGGCTAGGGCACCCCTAACCTAAGGCTAGGGCACCCCTAGGCTTAGGCTAGGGCACCCCTAGGATTAGGCTAGGGGACCCCTAGGCTTAGGCTAGGGCACCCCTAGGCTTAGGCTAAGGCTAGGGCTTCCCTAGCCTAAGGCTAGGGAACCCCGACGCTTAGGCTTGGGCACCCCTAGGCTTAGGCTAGGGCACCCCTAGGCTTAGGCTAAGGCTAGGGCTCCCCTAGGCTTAGGCTAAGGCTAGGGCTCCCCTAGCCTAAGGCTAGGGCACACCTAGGCTTAGGCTAGGGCACCCCTAGGCTTAGGATAGGGCACCCCTAGGCTTAGGCTAGGGCACCCCTAGGCTTAGGCTAGGGCACCCCTAGGCTTAGGCTAGGGCACCCCTAGGCTTAGGCTAAGGCTACCGCTCGACTAGCCTAAGGCTAGGGCAACCATAGGCTTAGGCTAGGTCACCCCAAGTCTTAGGCTAGGGCATCCCTAGGATTAGGCTGGGGCAACCCTAGGCTTAGACTAATGCTACGGCTCGACTAGCCTAAGGATAGGGCACGCCTAGGCATAGGCTAGGGCACCCCTAGGCTAAGGCTAGGGCACCCCTAGGCTTAGGCTAAGGCTAAGGCTCCCCTAGCCTAAGGCTAGCGCACCTCTAGGCTTAGGCTAGGGCACCCCTAGGCTTAGGCTAGGGCACCCCTAGGCATAGGCTTGGGCACCCCTAGGCTTAGGGTTAGGCTAGGGCTCCTAGCCTAAGGCAAAAGCACCCCTAGGCTTAGGCTAGGGCACCTCTGGCTTAGGCTAGGGCACCCCTAGGCTTAACCTAGGGCACCCCTAGGCTTATGTTAAGGCTAGGGAACCCCTATGCTTAGGCTAGGGCACCCCTAGGCTTAGGCTAGGACACACCTAGGCTTAGGCTAAGGCTAGGGCTCCCCTAGCCTAAGGCTAGGGCACCCCTAGGCTTAGGCTACGGCACCCCTAGACTTAGGCTAGAGCACCCCTAGGCTTAAGCTAAGGTTAGGGCTCCCCTAACCTAAGGCTAGGGCACCCCTAGGCTTAGGCTAGGGCACCCCTTGGCTTAGGCTAGGGCACCCCTAGTCTTAGGCTAGGACACCCATAGGCTTAGGCTAGGGCACCCCTAGGCTTAGGCTAAGGGTAAGGCTTCCCTAGCCTAAGGTTAGGGAACCACTACGCTTAGGCTAGAGCACCGCTAGGCTTAGGCTTGGGCCCCCCTTGGCTTAGGCTAGGTCACCCCTAGGCTTAGGCTAGGGCACTCCTAGGCTTACTAGGTCACCCCTAGGCTTAGGCTAGGGCACCCCTAGTCTTAGGCTAGGGCATCCCTAGGCTTAGGCTAGGGCACCCCTAGGTTTAGGCTAAGGCTAGGGTTCCCCTAGCCTGAGGCTTGGCAACCCCTAGGCTTAGGCTAGGGCACCCCTAGGCTTAGGCTAGGGCCCCCCTAGGCTTAGGCTAAGGCTAGGGCTCCCCTAGCCTAAGAGTAGGGCACCCCTAGGCTTAGGTCAGGCCACCCCTAGGCTTAGGCCAGGGCACCCCTAGGCTTAGGCTAGGGCACCCCTAGGCTTAGGCTAAGGCTAGGGCTCCCATAGCCTAAGGCTAGGGCACCCGTAGGCTTAGGCTAGGGCACCCCTAGGCTTAGGCTTGGACACCCCTAGGCTTAGTCTAGGGCACCCCTAGGCTTAGCCTAAGACTAGGGCTCCCCTAGCCTAATGCAAGGGCACCCCTAAGCTTAGGCTAGGGCATCTCTAGCTCAGGCTAAGGCTAGGGCTCCCCTAGCCTAAGGCTAGGGTACCCCAAGGCTGAGGCTAGGGCACCCCTAGGCTTAGGCTAAGGCTAGGGCTCCCCTAGCCTAAGGCTAGGGCACCCCTAGGCTTAGGCTAGGGCACCCCTAGGTTTAGGCTATGACACCCCTAGGCTTAGGCTAGGACACCCATAGGCTTAGGCTAAGGCTAGGGCTCCCCTAGCCTAAGGCTAGGGCACCCCTAGGCTTAGGCTAGGGCACCCCTAGGTTTAGGCTATGACACCCCTAGGCTTAGGCTAGGACACCCATAGGCTTAGGCTAAGGCTAGGGCTCCCCTAGCCTAAGGCTAGGGCACTCCTAGGCTTAGGCTAGGGCACCACTAGTCTTAGGCGAGGGCACCCCTAGGCTTAGGCGAGGGCACCCTTAGGCTTAGGCTAGGGCACCCCTAGGCTTAGGCTACGGCTAGGGCTCCCCTAGCCTAAGGCTAGGGCACCACTAGGCTTAGGCTAGGGCACCACTAGGCTTAGTCTAAGGCACCCCAAGGCTTAGGCTAAGGTTGGGCTCCCCTAGCCTAAGGCTAGGGCACCCCTAGGCTTAGGCTAGGGCGCCCCTAAGTTTAGGCAAGGTCACCCCTAGGCTTAGGCTAAGGCTAGGGTTCCCATAGCCTAAGGCTAGGGCACCACTAGGCCTAGGCTAGGGCACCCCTAGGCTTACTAGGGCACCCCTACGCTTAGGTTAGGGCAACCCTAATGTTAGTCTAGGGCACCCCTAGGCTTAGGATAGGGCACCCCTAGGCTTAGGCTAAGGGTAGGGCTCCCCTAGCCTAAGACTAGGGCACCCCTAGGCATAGGCTAGGGCACCCTTAGGCTTACGATAGGGCACCCCAGGCTTAGGCTAGGGCACCCCTAGGCTTAGGGTAGGGCACCAGTAGGCTTAGGCTAGGGCACTCCTAGGCTTAGGCTAGGGCACCCCTAGTCTTACCTAAGGCTAGGGCTCCCCTAGCCTAAGGCTAAGGCACGCCTAAGCTTAGGCTAGGGCATCCCTAGGCTTAGGCTAAGGCTAGGGCTCCCCTAGCCTAATGCTTGGGAACCCCTAACTTAAGCTAGGGTAACCTAGGTTTAGGCTAGGGCACCCCTAGGCTTAGGCTAAGGCTAGGGCTCTCCTAGCCTAAGGCTGGGGCACCCCTAGGCTTAGGCTAGAGCAACCCTAGGCTTAGACTAGGACAACCCTAGGCTTAGGCTAGGACACCCCTAGGCTTAGGCTAAGGCACCCCAAGGCTTAGGCTAAGGTTGGGCTCCCCTAGCCTAAGGCTAGGGCACCCCTATGCTTACGCTAGGGTACCCCTTGGCTTAGGCTAGGGCACCCCTAAGTTAGGCTAGGGCACCACTAGGCTTAGGCTAAGGCAACGGCTCCCCTAGCCTAAGGTTAGGGCACCACTAGGTTTAGTCTAGGGCATCCCTAGGCTTACTAGGGCACCCCTAGGCTTAGGCTAGGGCTAGGGCTCCCCTAGCCTAAGGCTAGGGAACCCCTAGGCATAGGCTAGGGCACCCTTAGGCTTACGATAGGGCACCCCTAGGCTTAGGCTAGGGCACCCCTAAGCTTAGGCTAAGGCTAGGGCTCCCCTAGCCTAAGGCTTGGGCACCCCTAGGCTTAGGCTAGGGCACTCCTAGGTTTAGGCTAGGCCACCCCTAGTATTAGGCTTAGGCTAGGGCTCCCCTAGCCTAAGGCTAGGGCACCCTTAGGCTTAGGCTATGGCACCCCTAGGCTTAGGCTATGGCACGCCTAGGCTTAGGCTAGCGAACCCCTAGGCTTAGGCTAAGGCTAGGGCTCCCCTAGCCTAAGGCTAGGGCACCCCTAGGTTTAGGCTAGGGCACACCTAGGCTTAGGCTAGTGCACCCCTAGGCTTAGGTTAAGGCACCCCTAGGCTTACGCTAGAGTACCCCTCGGCTTAGGCTCGGGCACCCCTAAGCTTAGGCTAGGGCACCAATAGGCTTAGGCTTGGGCACCCCTAGGCTTAGGCTAGGGTACCCCTAGGCTTAGGGTAAGGCTAGGGCTCCACTAGCCTAAGGCTAGGGCACCCCTAGGCTTAGGCTAGGGCACCCCTAGGCTTAGGCTAAGGCTAGGGCTCCCCTAGCCTAAGGCTAGGGCACCCCTAGACTTAGGCTATGGCACCCCTAGGCTTAGGCTAGAGCACCCCTAGGCTTAGGCTAGGGCACCCCTAGGCTTAAGCTAAGGCTGGGGCTCCTATAGCCTAAGGCAAGGGCACCCGTAGGCTTAGGCTAGGGCACCCCTAGGCTTAGGCTAGGGCACCCCTAGGCTTAAGCTAAGGCTAGGGCTCCCCTAACCTAAGGCTAGGGCACCCCTAACCAAAGGCTAGGGCACCCCTAGGCTTAGGCTAGGGCACCCCTAGGCTTAGGCTAGGGCACCCCTAGGCTTAGGCAAGGGCACCCCTAGGCTTAGGCTAGGGCACCCCTAGGCTTAGGCTAAGGCTAGGGCTTCCCTAGCCTAAGGCTAGGGAACCCCTACGCTTAGGCTTGGGCACCCCTAGGCTTAGGCTAGGGCACCCCTAGGCTTAGGCTAAGGCTAGGGATCCCCTAGGCTTAGGCTAAGGCTAGGGCTCCCCTAGCCTAAGGCTAGGGCACACCTAGGCTTAGGCTAGGGCACCCCTAGGCTTAGGATAGGGCACCCCTAGGCTTAGGCTAGGGCACCCCTAGGCTTAGGCTAGGGCACCCCTAGGCTTAGGCTAGGGCACCCCTAGGCTTAGGCTAAGGCTACCGCTCGACTAGCCTAAGGCTAGGGCAACCATAGGCTTAGGCTAGGTCACCCCAAGTCTTAGGCTAGGGCATCCCTAGGATTAGGCTGGGGCAACCCTAGGCTTAGACTAATGCTACGGCTCGAGTAGCCTAAGGCTAGGGCACGCCTAGGCATAGGCTAGGGCACCCCTAGGCTAAGGCTAGGGCACCCCTAGGCTTAGGCTAAGGCTAGGGCTCCCCTAGCCTAAGGTGAGCGCACCTCTAGGCTTAGGCTAGGGCACCCCTAGGCTTAGGCTAGGGCACCCCTAGGCTTAGGCTTGGGCACCCCTAGGCTTAGGGTTAGGCTAGGGCTCCTAGCCTAAGGCAAAAGCACCCCTAGGCTTAGGCTAGGGCACCCCTAGGCTTAACCTAGGGCACCCCTAGGCTTAGGCTAAGGCTAGGGAACCCCTATGCTTAGGCTAGGGCACCCCTAGGCTTAGGCTAAGGCTAGGGATCCCCTAGCCTAAGGCTAGGGCACCACTAGGCTTAGGCTAGGGCACCACTAGGCTTAGTCTAAGGCACCCCAAGGCTTAGGCTAAGGTTGGGCTCCCCTAGCCTAAGGCTAGGGCACCCCTAGGCTTAGGCTAGGGCGCCCCTAAGTTTAGGCAAGGTCACCCCTAGGCTTAGGCTAAGGCTAGGGTTCCCATAGCCTAAGGCTAGGGCACCACTAGGCCTAGGCTAGGGCACCCCTAGGCTTACTAGGGCACCCCTACGCTTAGGTTAGGGCAACCCTAATGTTAGTCTAGGGCACCCCTAGGCTTAGGATAGGGCACCCCTAGGCTTAGGCTAAGGGTAGGGCTCCCCTAGCCTAAGACTAGGGCACCCCTAGGCATAGGCTAGGGCACCCTTAGGCTTACGATAGGGCACCCCAGGCTTAGGCTAGGGCACCCCTAGGCTTAGGGTAGGGCACCAGTAGGCTTAGGCTAGGGCACTCCTAGGCTTAGGCTAGGGCACCCCTAGTCTTACCTAAGGCTAGGGCTCCCCTAGCCTAAGGCTAAGGCACGCCTAAGCTTAGGCTAGGGCATCCCTAGGCTTAGGCTAAGGCTAGGGCTCCCCTAGCCTAATGCTTGGGAACCCCTAACTTAAGCTAGGGTAACCTAGGTTTAGGCTAGGGCACCCCTAGGCTTAGGCTAAGGCTAGGGCTCTCCTAGCCTAAGGCTGGGGCACCCCTAGGCTTAGGCTAGAGCAACCCTAGGCTTAGACTAGGACAACCCTAGGCTTAGGCTAGGACACCCCTAGGCTTAGGCTAAGGCACCCCAAGGCTTAGGCTAAGGTTGGGCTCCCCTAGCCTAAGGCTAGGGCACCCCTATGCTTACGCTAGGGTACCCCTTGGCTTAGGCTAGGGCACCCCTAAGTTAGGCTAGGGCACCACTAGGCTTAGGCTAAGGCAACGGCTCCCCTAGCCTAAGGTTAGGGCACCACTAGGTTTAGTCTAGGGCATCCCTAGGCTTACTAGGGCACCCCTAGGCTTAGGCTAGGGCTAGGGCTCCCCTAGCCTAAGGCTAGGGAACCCCTAGGCATAGGCTAGGGCACCCTTAGGCTTACGATAGGGCACCCCTAGGCTTAGGCTAGGGCACCCCTAAGCTTAGGCTAAGGCTAGGGCTCCCCTAGCCTAAGGCTTGGGCACCCCTAGGCTTAGGCTAGGGCACTCCTAGGTTTAGGCTAGGCCACCCCTAGTATTAGGCTTAGGCTAGGGCTCCCCTAGCCTAAGGCTAGGGCACCCTTAGGCTTAGGCTATGGCACCCCTAGGCTTAGGCTATGGCACGCCTAGGCTTAGGCTAGCGAACCCCTAGGCTTAGGCTAAGGCTAGGGCTCCCCTAGCCTAAGGCTAGGGCACCCCTAGGTTTAGGCTAGGGCACACCTAGGCTTAGGCTAGTGCACCCCTAGGCTTAGGTTAAGGCACCCCTAGGCTTACGCTAGAGTACCCCTCGGCTTAGGCTCGGGCACCCCTAAGCTTAGGCTAGGGCACCAATAGGCTTAGGCTTGGGCACCCCTAGGCTTAGGCTAGGGTACCCCTAGGCTTAGGGTAAGGCTAGGGCTCCACTAGCCTAAGGCTAGGGCACCCCTAGGCTTAGGCTAGGGCACCCCTAGGCTTAGGCTAAGGCTAGGGCTCCCCTAGCCTAAGGCTAGGGCACCCCTAGACTTAGGCTATGGCACCCCTAGGCTTAGGCTAGAGCACCCCTAGGCTTAGGCTAGGGCACCCCTAGGCTTAAGCTAAGGCTGGGGCTCCTATAGCCTAAGGCAAGGGCACCCGTAGGCTTAGGCTAGGGCACCCCTAGGCTTAGGCTAGGGCACCCCTAGGCTTAAGCTAAGGCTAGGGCTCCCCTAACCTAAGGCTAGGGCACCCCTAACCAAAGGCTAGGGCACCCCTAGGCTTAGGCTAGGGCACCCCTAGGCTTAGGCTAGGGCACCCCTAGGCTTAGGCAAGGGCACCCCTAGGCTTAGGCTAGGGCACCCCTAGGCTTAGGCTAAGGCTAGGGCTTCCCTAGCCTAAGGCTAGGGAACCCCTACGCTTAGGCTTGGGCACCCCTAGGCTTAGGCTAGGGCACCCCTAGGCTTAGGCTAAGGCTAGGGATCCCCTAGGCTTAGGCTAAGGCTAGGGCTCCCCTAGCCTAAGGCTAGGGCACACCTAGGCTTAGGCTAGGGCACCCCTAGGCTTAGGATAGGGCACCCCTAGGCTTAGGCTAGGGCACCCCTAGGCTTAGGCTAGGGCACCCCTAGGCTTAGGCTAGGGCACCCCTAGGCTTAGGCTAAGGCTACCGCTCGACTAGCCTAAGGCTAGGGCAACCATAGGCTTAGGCTAGGTCACCCCAAGTCTTAGGCTAGGGCATCCCTAGGATTAGGCTGGGGCAACCCTAGGCTTAGACTAATGCTACGGCTCGAGTAGCCTAAGGCTAGGGCACGCCTAGGCATAGGCTAGGGCACCCCTAGGCTAAGGCTAGGGCACCCCTAGGCTTAGGCTAAGGCTAGGGCTCCCCTAGCCTAAGGTGAGCGCACCTCTAGGCTTAGGCTAGGGCACCCCTAGGCTTAGGCTAGGGCACCCCTAGGCTTAGGCTTGGGCACCCCTAGGCTTAGGGTTAGGCTAGGGCTCCTAGCCTAAGGCAAAAGCACCCCTAGGCTTAGGCTAGGGCACCCCTAGGCTTAACCTAGGGCACCCCTAGGCTTAGGCTAAGGCTAGGGAACCCCTATGCTTAGGCTAGGGCACCCCTAGGCTTAGGCTAAGGCTAGGGATCCCCTAGGCTTAGGCTAAGGCTAGGGCTCCCCTAGCCTAAGGCTAGGGCACACCTAGGCTTAGGCTAGGGCACCCCTAGGCTTAGGATAGGGCACCCCTAGGCTTAGGATAGGGCACCCCTAGGCTTAGGCTAGGGCACCCCTAGGCTTAGGCTAGGGCACCCCTAGGCTTAGGCTAGGGCACCCCTAGGCTTAGGCTAAGGCTACCGCTCGACTAGCCTAAGGCTAGGGCAACCATAGGCTTAGGCTAGGTCACCCCAAGTCTTAGGCTAGGGCATCCCTAGGATTAGGCTGGGGCAACCCTAGGCTTAGACTAATGCTACGGCTCGAGTAGCCTAAGGCTAGGGCACGCCTAGGCATAGGCTAGGGCACCCCTAGGCTAAGGCTAGGGCACCCCTAGGCTTAGGCTAAGGCTAGGGCTCCCCTAGTCTAAGGCTAGGGCACCCCTAGGCTTAGGCTACGGCACCCCTAGACTTAGGCTAGAGCACCCCTAGGCTTAAGCTAAGGCTAGGGCTCCCTTAACCTAAGGCTAGGGCACCCCTAGGCTTAGGCTAGGGCACCCCTTGGCTTAGGCTAGGGCACTCCTAGGCTTAGGCTAGGACACCCCTAGGCTTAGGCTAGGGCACCCCTAGGCTTAGGCTAAGGGTAAGGCTTCCCTAGCCTAAGGTTAGGGAACCACTACGCTTAGGCTAGAGCACCGCTAGGCTTAGGCTTGGGCCCCCGTTGGCTTAGGCTAGGGCACCCCTAGGCTTAGGCTAGGGCACTCCTAGGCTTACTAGGTCACCCCTAAGCTTAGGCTAGGGCACCCCTAGTCTTAGGCTAGGGCACCCCTAGGCTTAGGCTAGGGCACCCCTAGGCTTAGGCTAAGGCTAGGGCTCCCCTAGCCTAAGGCTAGGGCACCCCTAGACTTAGGCTAGGGCACCACTAGGCTTAGTCTAAGGCACCCCAAGGCTTAGGCTAAGGTTGGGCTCCCCTAGCCTAAGGCTAGGGCACCCTTAGGCTTAGGCTATGGCACACCTAGGCTTAGGATATGGCACCCCTAGGCTTAGGCTAGGGCACCCCTAGGCTTAGGTTAAGGCTAGGGCTCCCCTAGCCTAAGGCTAGGGCACCCCTAGGCTTAGGCTAGGGCGCCCCTAAGTTTAGGCAAGGGCACCCCTAGGCTTAGGCTAAGGCTAGGGCTCCCATAGCCTAAGGCTAGGGCACCACTAGGCTTAGGCTAGGGCACCCCTAGGCTTACTAGGGCACCCCTACGCTTTGGTTATGGCACCCCTAGGCTTAGGATAGGGCACCCCTAGGCTTAGGCTAAGGGTAGGGCTCCCCTAGCCTAAGAATAGGGCACCCCTAGGCATAGGCTATGGCAACCTTAGGCTTACGATAGGGCACCCCTAGGCTTAGGCTAGGGCACCCCTAGGCTTAGGGTAGGGCACCAGTAGGCTTAGGCTAGGGCACCCCTAGGCTTAGGCTAGGGCACCCCTAGTCTTAAGCTAAGGGTAGGGCTCCCCTAGCCTAAGGCTAAGGCACGCCTAAGCTTAGGCTAGGGCATCCCTAGGCTTAGGCTAAGGCTAGGGCTCCCCTAGCCTAATGCTTGGGAACCCCTAACTTAAGCTAGGGTAACCTAGGTTTAGGCTAGGGCACCCCTAGGCTTACTAGGGCACCCCTAGGCTTAGGCTAGGGCTAGGGCTCCCCTAGCCTAAGGCTAGGGAACCCCTAGGCATAAGCTAGGGCACCCTTAGGCTTACGATAGGGCACCCCTAGGCTTAGGATAGGCCACCCCTAGTATTAGGCTTAGGCTAGGGCTCCCCTAGCCTAAGGCTAGGGCACCCTTAGGCTTAGGCTATGGCACCCCTAGGCTTAGGCTAGCGCACCCCTAGGCTTAGGCTAAGGCTAGGGCTCCCCTAGCCTAAGGCTAGGGCACCCCTAGGTTTAGGCTAGGGCACACCTAGGCTTAGGCTAGTGCACCCCTAGGCTTAGGTTAAGGCACCCCTAGGCTTACGCTAGAGTACCCCTCGGCTTAGGCTCGGGCACCCCTAAGCTTAGGCTAGGGCACCAATAGGCTTAGGCTTGGGCACCCCTAGGCTTAGGCTAGGGCACCCCTAGGCTTAGGGTAAGGCTAGGGCTCCACTAGCCTAAGGCTAGGGCACCCCTAGGCTTAGGCTAGGGCAACCCTAGGCTTAGGCTAAGGCTAGGGCTCCCCTACCCTAAGGCTAGGGCACCCCTAGACTTAGGCTATGGCACCCCTAGGCTTAGGCTAGAGCACCCCTAGGCTTAGGCTAGGGCACCCCTAGGCTTAAGCTAAGGCTGGGGCTCCTATAGCCTAAGGCAAGGGCACCCGTAGGCTTATGCTAGGGCACCCCTAGGCTTAGGCTAGGGCACACCTAGGCTTAAGCTAAGGCTAGGGCTCCCCTAACCTAAGGCTAGGGGAGCCCTAACCTAAGGCTAGGGCACCCCTAGGCTTAGGCTAGGGCACCCCTAGGCTTAGGCTAGGGTACCCCTAGGCTTAGGCTAGGGCACCCCTAGGCTTAGGCTAGGGCACCCCTAGGCTTAGGCTAAGGCTAGGGCTTCCCTAGCCTAAGGCTAGGGAACCCCTACGCTTAGGCTTGGGCACCCCTAGGCTTAGGCTAGGGCACCCCTAGGCTTAGGCAAAGGCTAGGGCTCCCCTAGGCTTAGGCTAAGGCTAGGGCTCCCCTAGCCTAAGGCTAGGGCACAGCTAGGCTTAGGCTACGGCACCCTTAGGCTTAGGATAGGGCACCCCTAGGCTTAGGATAGGGCACCCCTAGGCTTACGCTAGGGAACCCCTAGGCTTAGGCTAGGGCACCCCTAGGCTTAGGCTAAGGCTACCGCTCGACTAGCCTAAGGCTAGGGCAACCATAGGCTTAGGCTAGGTCACCCCAAGTCTTAGGCTAGGGCATCCCTAGGATTAGGCTGGGGCAACCCTAGGCTTAGACTAATGCTACGGCTCGACTAGCCTAAGGCTAGGGCACGCCTAGGCATAGGCTAGGGCACCCCTAGGCTAAGGCTAGGGCACCCCTAGGCTTAGGCTAAGGCTAGGGCTCCCCTAGCCTAAGGTGAGCGCACCTCTAGGCTTAGGCTAGGGCACCCCTAGGCTTAGGCTAGGGCACCCCTAGGCTTAGGCTTGGGCACCCCTAGGCTTAGGGTTAGGCTAGGGCTCCTAGCCTAAGGCAAAAGCACCCCTAGGCTTAGGCTAGGGCACCCCTAGGCTTAACCTAGGGCACCCCTAGGCTTAGGCTAAGGCTAGGGAACCCCTATGCTTAGGCTAGGGCACCCCTAGGCTTAGGCTAGGGCACTCCTAGGCCTAGGCTAAGGCTAGGGCTCCCCTAGCCTAAGGCTAGGGCACCCCTAGGCTTAGGCTAGGACACACCTAGGCTTAGGCTAAGGCTAGGGCTCCCCTAGCCTAAGGCTAGGGCACCCCTAGGCTTAGGCTACGGCACCCCTATACTTAGGCTAGAGCACCCCTAGGCTTAAGCTAAGGCTAGGGCTCCCTTAACCTAAGGCTAGGGCACCCCTAGGCTTAGGCTAGGGCACCCCTTGGCTTAGGCTAGGGCAACCCTAGGCTTAGGCTAGGACACCCCTAGGTTTAGGCTAGGGCACCCCTAGGCTTAGGCTAAGGGTAAGGCTTCCCTAGCCTAAGGTTAGGGAACCACTACGCTTAGGCTAGAGCACCGCTAGGCTTAGGCTTGGGCCCCCCTTCGCTTAGGCTAGGGCACCCCTAGGCTTAGGCTAGGGCACTCCTAGGCTTACTAGGTCACCCCTAGGCTTAGGCTAGGGCACCCCTAGTCTTAGGCTAGGGCACCCCTAGGCTTAGGCTAGGGCACCCCTAGGCTTAGGCTAAGGCTAGGGTTCCCCTAGCCTAAGGCTAGGGCACCCTTAGGCTTAGGCTAGGGCACCCCTAGGTTTAGGCTAAGGCTAGGGCTCCCCTAGCCTAAAGCTAGGGCACCCCTAGGCTTAGGCTAGGGCACACCTAGGCTTAGGCTAGGGCACACCTAGCCTTAAGCTAAGGCTAGGGCTCCCCTCGCCTAAGGCTAGGGCACCCCTAGGCTTAGGCTAGGGCACACCTAGACTTAGGCTAGGGCACTGCTAGGCTTAAGCTACGGCTAGGGCTCCCCTAACCTAAGGCTAGGGCACCCCTAGGCTTAGGCTAGGGCACCCCTAGGCTTAGGCTAAGGCTAGGGCTCCCCTAGCCCAAGGCTAGGGCACCCCTAGGCTTAGGCTAAGGCACCCCTAGGTTTAGGCTAGGGCACCCCTAGAATTAGCCTAAGGCTAGGGATCCCCTAGCCTAAGGTTAGGGCACCCCTAGGCTTAGGCTAGGGCACCCCTAAGCTGAGGCTAGGGCACCCCTAGGCTTAGGCTAGGGCGCCCCTAGGCTTAGGCTAAGGCTAGGGCTCCCCTATTCTAAGGCAATGCACCCCTAGGCTTAGGCTAGGGCACCTCTTGGCTTAGGCTAGGTTACCCCTAGGCTTAGGCTTGGGCACCCCTAGGCTTAGGCTAGGGCACCCCTAGGCTTAGGATAGGACACCCCTAGGCTTAGGCTAGGGCAGCCCTAGGCTTAGGCTAGGTTACCCCTAGGCTTAGGCTTGGGCACCCCTAGGCTTAGGCTAGGGCACCCCTAGGATTAGGATAGGACACCCCTAGGCTTAGGCTAGGGCAGCCCTAGGCTTAGGCTAAGGCTAGGGCTCCCCTAGCCCAAGGCTAGGGCACCCCTAGGCTTAGGCTAGGGCACCCATAGGTTTAGGCTAGGGCACCCCTAGAATTAGCCTAAGGCTAGGGCACCCTTAGGCTTAGGCTAAGGCACCCCTAGTCTTACTTAAGCTAGGGCACACCTAGGCTTAGGCTAAGTCACCCCTAGGCTTAAGCTAAGGCTAGGGCTCACCTAGCGTAAGGCTAGGGCACCCCTAGGCTTAGGCTAGGGCACCCCTAAGCTTAGGCTAGGGCACCCCTAGTCTTAGATTAGGCAATGGATCCCCTAGCCCAAGGCTAGGGCACCCCTAGAATTAGCCTAAGGCTAGGGATCCCCTAGCCTAAGGTTAGGACACTCCTATGCTTATACTAGGGCACCCCTAGGCTTAGGGTAGGGCACCCCTAGGCTTAGGCTAAGGTTAGGGCTCCCCTAGACTAAGGGTAGGTCACCCCTAGGCTTAGGCTAGGGCACCGCTAGGCTTAGAGTAGGGCACCCCTAGGCTTAGGCTAAGGCTAGGGCACCCCTAGCTTAAGGCTAGGGCACCCCTAGGCTTAGGCGAGGGAACCCCTAGGCTCAGGCTAGGGCAGCCCTAGGCTCAGGCTAAGGCTAGGGCTCCCATAGCCCAAGGCTAGGGCACGCCTCGGCTTAGGCTAGGGCACCCCTAGGCTTAGGGTAGGCACCCCTAGGCTTAGGCTAAGGCTAGGGCTCTCATAGCCTAAGACTGGGAACCCCTAGACTTAGGCTAGGGCACCCCAAGGCTTAGGCTAAGGCTAGGGCTACCCGAGCCTAAGGCTAGGGCACCCCTAGGCTTAGGCTAGGGCACCCCTAGGCTTAGGCTAGGGCACCCCTAGGCTTAGGCTAGGGCACCCCTAGGCTTAGGCTAGGGCACCCCTAGGCTTAGGCTAAGGCTAGGGCTCCCTAGCCTAAGTCTAGGGCACCCATAGCCTAAGGCTAGGGCACCCCTAGCCTAAGGCAAGGGCACATCTACTCTTAGGCTAGGGCACCCCTAGGCTTAGGCTAGGGTACCCCTAGGTTTAAACTAAGGCTAGGGCGCCCCTAGCCTAAGGCTAGGGCACCCATAGCCTAAGGCAAGGGCACCCCTAGTCTTAGGCTAGGGCACCCCTAGGCTTAGGCTAGGGCATCCCTAGGCTTAGGCTAAGGCTAGGGCTCCCCTAGCCCAAGGCTAGGGCACCCCTAGGCTTAGGCTAGGGCACCCCTAGGTTTAAGCTGGGGCAGCTCTAGGCTTAGGCTAAGGCTAGTACTCCCATAGCCTAAGGCTAGGGCACCCCTAGGCTTAGGCTAGGGCACCCCATGGCTTAGGCTAAGGCTAGGGCTCACCAAGCCTAAGGCTAGGGCATCCCTAGGCTTAGGCTAGGGCACCCCTAGGCTTAGGCTAGGGCACCGCTAGGCTTAGGCTAAGGCTAGGGCTCCGTTAGCCTAAAGCTTGGCTCCCCTAGCCTAAAACTAGGGCACCCCTAGGCTTAGGCTAGGGCACCCCTAGTCTTAGTCTATGGCACCCCTAGGCTTAGGCTAGGGCACCCCTAAGCTTAGGCTAGGGCACCCCTAGGCTTAGTCCAGGGCACCACTAAGCTTAGGTTAGGGCACCCGTAGGCTTTGGCTAGGGCACCCCTAGGCTTAAGCTAAGGCTAGGGCTCCCCTAGCCTAAGGCTAGGGCACCACTAGGCTTAGGCCAGGGCACCCCTAGGCTTAGGCTAGGGCATCCCTAGGCTTAGGCTAGGGCACCCCTAGGCTTAGGCTAAGGCTAGGGCTCCACTAGCCTAAGGCTAGGGCACACTTAGGCATAAGCTAGGGCACCCCTAGGCTTAGGCCAGTGCACCCCTAGGCTTAGGCTAGGGAAACCCTAAGCTGAGGTTAGGGCACCCCTAGGCTTAGGCTAGGGCTCCCCTAGGCTTAGGCTAAGGCTAGGACTCCCCTAGCCTAAGGCAATGCACCCCTAGGCTTAGGCTAGGGCACCTCTTGGCTTAGGCTAGGGCACCCCTAGGCTTAGGCTAGGGCACCCCTAGGCTTAGGCTAGGGCACTCCTAGGCTTAGGATAGGACACTCCTAGGCTTAGGCTAGGGCAGCCCTAGGCTTAGGCTGGAGGCTAGGGCTCCCCGAGCCCAAGGCTAGGGCACCCCTGGGCTTAGGCTAGGGCACCCCTAGGTTTGGCTAGGGCACCCCTAGAATTAGCCTAAGTCTAGGGCACCCTTAGGCTTAGGCTATGGTACCCCTAGCCTTAGGTTAGGGCACACCTAGGCTTAGGCTAAGGCACCCCTAGGCTTAAGCTAAGGCTAGGGCTCCCCTAGCGTAAGGTTAGGGTACCCCTAGGCTTAGGCTACGGCACCCCTAAGCTTTGGCTAGGGCACCCCTAGGCTTAGATTAGGCTATGGATCCCCTAGCCCAAGGCTAGGGCACCCCTAGAATTAGCCTAAGGCTAGGGATCCCCTAGCCTAAGGTTAGGGCACCCCTAGGCTTAGGCTAGGGCACCCCTCTGCTTAGGGTAGGGCACCCCTAGGCTTAGGCTAAGGTTAGGGCTCCCCTAGCCTAAGGGTAGGGCACCCCTAGGCTTAGGCTAGGGCACCCCTAGGCTTAGAGTAGGGCACCCCTAGGCTTAGGCTTAGGCTAGGGCACCCCTAGGCTTAGGCTAGGGCACCCCTAGGCTCAGTCTAGGGCAGCCCTAGGCTCAGTCTAAGGCTAGGGCTCCCATAGCCCAAGGCTAGGGCACCCCTAGGCTTAGGCTAGGGCACCCCTAGGCTTAGGCTAGGGCACCCCTAGGCTTAGGCTAAGGCTAGGGCTCCCATAGCCTATGGCTGGGCACCCCTAGACTTCGGCTAGGGCACCCCAAGGCTTAGGCTAAGGCTAGGGCTCCACTAGCCTAAGGCTAGGGCACCCCTAGGCTTACGCTAGGGCACCCCTAGGATAGGCTACGGCACCCCTAGGCTTAGGCTAAGGCTAGGAATCCCCTAGCCTAAGGATTGGGCATCCCTAGGCTTAGGCTAGGGCACCCCTAGGCTTAGGCTTGGGCACCACTAGGCTTAGGCTAGGGCACCCAAAGGCTTAGGCTAAGGCTAGGGCACCCCTAATCTTAGGCTAGGGCACCCCTAGGTTTAGGCTAGGGCACCCCTAGGCTTAGGCTAGGGCACACCTAGGCTTAGTCTACAGCACCGCTAGGATTAGGCTAGGACACCCCTAGAATTAGCCTAAGTCTAGGGATCACTTAGCCTAATGTTAGGGCACCACTAGGCTTAGGCTAGGGCACCCCTAGGCTTAGGTTAGGGCACCCATAGGCTTAGGCTAGGGCACCCCTAGGCTTAGTCTAGGGCATCCCTAGGCTTAGGATAGGGCACCCCTAGGCTTAGGCTAAGGCACCCCCAGGCTTAGGCTAAGGCTAGGGTTCCCATAGCCTAAGGCTAGGGAACCCCTAGGCTTAGGCTATGGCACCCCTAGGCATAGGCTAGGGCACCCGTAGGCTTAGGCTAGGACACCCCTAGGCTTAGGCTAAGGCTAGGGTTCCCCTAGCCTAAGGTTAGGGCACCCATAGGCTTAGGCTAAGGCACCTCTAGGCTTAGGATAATGCTAGTGCTCCCCTAGACTAAGGCTATGGTACTCCTAGGCTTAGGCTAGGGCACCCCTAGGCTTAGGCTAGGGCACCTCTAGGCTTACTAGGGCACCCCTAGGCTTAGGCTAGTGCACCCCTAGGCTTAGGCTATGGCACCCCTAGGCTTAGGCTAAGTCTAGGGCTACCCTAGCCAAAGGCTATGGCACCCCTGGGCTTATGCTAGGGCACCCCTAGGCTTAGGGTAGGGCACCCCAAGCTTAGGCTAGGGCACCCCTAGGCTTAGGATAGGGCATCCCTATGCTTAGGCTAAGGCACCCCCAGGCTTAGGCTAAGGCTAGGGTTTCCTAAGGCTTGGGAACCCCTAGGCTTAGGCTAGGGCACTCCAAGGCTTAGGCTAGGGCACCCCTAGGCTTAGGCTAAGGCTAGGGCTCCCCTAGCCTAAGGCTTGGGCACCCCTAGGCTTAGGCTAGGGCACCCCTAGGCTTAGGCTAGGACACCCCTAGGCTTAGGGTAGGACACCCCTAGGCTTAGGCTAAGGCTAGGGTTCCTCTAGCCTAAGGCTAGGGCACCCATAGGCTTAGGCTTAGGCACCCCTAGGCTTAGGATAAGGCTAGGAATCCCCTAGACTAAGGCTATGGCACCCCTAGGCTTAGGCTAGGGCACCCCTAGGCTTAGGGTAGGGCACCCCTCGGCTTAGCATAGGGCACCCCTAGGCTTACTAGGGCACCGCTAGGCTTAGGCTAGGGCACCCCTAAGCTTAGGCTAAGTCTGGGCTCCCCTACCTAAGGCTAGGGCACCCCTAGGCTTACGATAGGGCACCCCTATGCTTAGGTTAGGGAACCCCTATGCTTAGGCTAAGTCTAGGGCTCCCCTAGCCTAAGGCTAGGGCACCCCTAAGCTTAGGCTAGGGCACCCCTAGGCTTAGGCTAGGGCACCCCTAGGCTTAAGCTAAGGCTAGGGCTCCCGTAGCCTAAGGCTAAGGCACCCCTAGGCTTAGGGTAGGGCACCCCTAGGATTAGGCTAGGGCACCCTTGGCTTAAGATAAGGTTAGGGCTCCCCTAACCTAAGGCTATGGCACCCCTATTCTTAGGCTAGGGCACCCCTAAGCTTAGGCTAGGGCCCCCTAGGCTTAGGATAGGGCACGCCTAGGCTTAGGCTAGGGTACCCCTAGGCTTAGGCAAAGGCTAGGGCTTCCCTAGCCTAAGGCTTGGGACCCCCAACGCTTAGGCTAGGGCACCCCTAGGCTTAGGCTAGGGCACCCCTAAGCTTAGGCTAGGGTATCCCTAGGCTTAGGCTAAGGCTAAGGCTTCCCTAGCCTAAGGCTAGGGAACCCCTAGGCTTAGGCTAGGGCACCCTTAGTCTTAGGCTAGGGCACCCCTAGGCTTGGGTTAGAGCACCCCTAGGCTTAGGCTAGGGCACCCCTAGGATTAAGCTAAGGCTGGGGCTCCTATAGCCTAAGGCTAGGGCACCCGTAGGCTTAGGCTTGGGCACCCCTAGGCTTAGGCTAGGGCACCCCTAGGCTTAAGCTAAGGCTAGGGCTCCCCTAACCTAAGGCTAGGGCACCCCTAACCTAAGGCTAGGGCACCCCTAGGCTTAGGCTAGGGAACCCCTAGGCTTAGGCTAGGGCACCCCTAGGCTTAGGCTAGGGCACCCCTAGGCTTAGGCTAAGACTAGGGCTTCCCTAGCCTAAGGCTAGGGAACCCCTACGCTTAGGCTTGGGCACCCCTAGGCTTAGGCTAAGGCACCCCTAGGTTTAGGCTAAGGCTAGGGCTCCCCTAGGCTTAGGCTAAGGCTAGGGCTCCCCTAGCCTAAGGCTAGGGCACACCTAGGCTTAGGCTAGGGCACCCCTAGGCTTAGGATAGGGCACCCCTAGGCTTAGGATAGGGCACCCCTAGGCTTAGGCTAGGGCACCCCTAGGCTTAGGCTAGGGCACCCCTAGGCTTAGGCTAAGGCTACCGCTCGACTAGCCTAAGGCTAGGGCAACCATAGGCTTAGGCTAGGTCACCCCAAGTCTTAGGCTAGGGCATCCCTAGGATTAGGCTGGGGCAACCCTAGGCTTAGAGTAATGCTACGGCTCGACTAGCCTAAGGCTAGGGCACGCCTAGGCATAGGGTAGGGCACCCCTAGGCTAAGGCTAGGGCACCCCTAGGCTTAGGCTAAGGCTAGGGCTCCCCTAGCCTAAGGCTAGCGCACCTCTAGGCTTAGGCTAGGGCACCCTTAGCCTTAGGCTAGGGCACCCCTAGGCTTAGGCTTGGGCACCCCTAAGCTTAGGGTTAGGCTAGGGCTCCTAGCCTAAGGCAAAAGCACCCCTAGGCTTAGGTTAGGGCACCTCTGGCTTAGGCTAGGGCACCCCTAGGCTTAACCTAGGGCACCCTAGCCTAAGGCTAGGGCACGCCTAGGCATAGGGTAGGGCACCCCTAGGCTAAGGCTAGGGCACCCCTAGGCTTAGGCTAAGGCTAGGGAACCCCTATGCTTAGGCTAGGGCACCCCTAGGCATAGGCTAGGGCACTCCTAGGCCTAGGCTAAGGCTAGGGCTCCCCTAGCCTAAGGCTAGGGCACCCCTAGGCTTAGGCTAGGACACACCTAGGCTTAGGCTAAGGCTAGGGCTCCCCTAGCCTAAGGCTAGGGCACCCCTAGGCTTAGGATACGGCACCCCTAGACTTAGGCTAGAGCACCCCTAGGCTTAAGCTAAGGCTAGGGCTCCCCTAACCTAAGGCTAGAGCACCCCTAGGCTTAGGCTAGGGCACCCCTTGGCTTAGGCTAGGGCACCCCTAGGCTTAGGCTAGGACACCCCTAGGCTTAGGCTAGGGCACCCCTAGGCTTAGGCTAAGGGTAAGGCTTCCCTAGCCTAAGGTTAGGGAACCACTATGCTTAGGCTAGAGCACCGCTAGGCTTTGGCTTGGGCCCCCCTTGGCTTAGGCTAGGGCACCCCTAGGCTTAGGCTAGGGCACTCCTAGGCTTACTAGGTCACCCCTAGGCTTAGGCTAGGGCATCCCTAGTCTTAGGCTAGGGCACCCCTAGGCTTAGGCTAGGGCACCCCTAGGCTTAGGCTAAGGCTAGGGTTCCCCTAGCCTGAGGCTTGGCAACCCCTAGGCTTAGGCTAGGGCACCCCTAGGCTTAGGCTAGGGCCCCCCTAGGCTTAGGCTTAGGCTAGGGCTCCCCTAGCCTAAGGCTAGGGCACCCTTAGGCTTAGGCTAGGGCACCCCTAGGTTTAGGATAAGGCTAGGGCTCCCCTAGCCTAAAGCTAGGGCACCCCTAGGCTTAGGCTAGGGCACACCTAGGCTTAGGCTAGGGCACATCTAGCCTTAAGCTAAGGCTAGGGCTCCCCTCGCCTAAGGCTAGGGCACCCCTAGGCTTAGGCTAGGGCACACCTAGACTTAGGCTAGGGCACTGCTAGGCTTAAGCTACAGCTAGGGCTCCCCTAACCTAAGGCTAGGGCACCCCTAGGCTTAGGCTAGGGCACCCCTAGGCTTAGGCTAAGGCTAGGGCTCCCCTAGCCCAAGGCTAGGGCACCCCTAGGCTTAGGCTAAGGCACCCCTAGGTTTAGGCTAGGGCACCCCTAGAATTAGCCTAAGGCTAGGGATCCCCTAGCCTAAGGTTAGGGCACCCCTAGGCTTAGGCTAGGGCACCACTAGGCTTAGGCTAGGGCACCGCTAGGCTTAGGCTAGGGCACCCCTAGTTTTAGACTAAGGCTACGGCTTGACTAGCCTAAGGCTAGGGCACCCCTAGGCTTAGGCTAAGGCTAGGGCTCCCCTAGCCTAAGGCTAGGGCACCTCTAGTCTTAGGCTAGGGCACCCCTAGTCTTAGGCTAGGGCACCCCTAAGCTGAGGCTAGGGCACCCCTAGGCTTAGGCTAGGGCCCCCCTAGGCTTAGGCTAAGGCTAGGGCTCCCCTATTCTAAGGCAATGCACCCCTAGGCTTAGGCTAGGGCACCTCTTGGCTTAGGCTAGGTTACCCCTAGGCTTTGGCTAGGGCACCCCTAGGCTTAGGCTAGGGCACCCCTAGGCTTAGGATAGGACACCCCTAGGCTTAGGCTAGGGCAGCCCTAGGCTTAGGCTAAGGCTAGGGCTCCCCTAGCCCAAGGCTAGGGCACCCCTAGGCTTAGGCTAGGGCACCCATAGGTTTAGGCTAGGGCACCCCTAGAATTAGCCTAAGACTAGGGCACCCTTAGGCTTAGGCTAGGGCACCCCTAGTCTTACTTAAGCTAGGGCACACCTAGGCTTAGGCTAAGGCACCCCTAGGCTTAAGTTAAGGCTAGGGCTCACCTAGCGTAAGGCTAGGGCACCCCTAGGCTTAGGCTAGGGCACCCCTAAGCTTAGGCTAGGGAACCCCTAGTCTTAGATTAGGCTATGGATCCCCTAGCCCAAGGCTAGGGCACCCCTAGAATTAGCCTAAGGCTAGGGATCCCCTAGCCTAAGGTTAGGGCACTCCTAGGCTTAGGCTAGGGCACCCCTAGGCTTAGGGTAGGGCACCCCTAGGCTTAGGCTAAGGTTAGGGCTCCCCTAGACTAAGGGTAGGGCACCCCTAGGCTTAGGCTAGGGCACCCCTAGGCTTAGGGTAGGGCACCCTTAGGCTTAGGCTAAGGCTAGGGCACCCCTAGCTTAAGGCTAGGGCACCCCTAGGCTTAGGCGAGGGAACCCCTAGGCTCAGGCTAGGGCAGCCCTAGGCTCAGGCTAAGGCTAGGGCTCCCATAGCCCAAGGCTAGGGCACCCCTCGGCTTAGGCTAGGGCACCCCTAGGCTTAGGCTAGGCACCCCTAGGCTTAGGCTAAGGCTAGGGCTCTCAAAGCCTAAGGTTGGGAACCCCTAGACTTAGGCTAGGGCACCCCAAGGCTTAGGCTAAGGCTAGGGCTCCCCGAGCCTAAGGCTAGGGCACCCCTAGGCTTAGGCTAGGGCACCCCTAGGCTTAGGCTATGGCACCCCTAGGCTTAGGCTTGGGCACCACTAGGCTTAGGCTAGGGCACCCCTAGGCTTAGGCTAAGGCTAGGGCTCCCTAGCCTAAGTCTAGGGCACCCATAGCCTAAGGCTAGGGCACCCCTAGCCTAAGGCAAGGGCACATCTAGTCTTAGGCTAGGGCACCCCTAGGCTTAGGCTAGGGTACCACTAGGTTTAAACTAAGGCTAGGGCGCCCCTAGCCTAAGGCTAGGGCACCCCTAGCCTAAGGCTAGGGCACCCATAGCCTAAGGCAAGGGCACCCCTAGTCTTAGGCTAGGGCACCCCTAGGCTTAGGCTAGGGCACCCCTAGGCTTAGGCTAAGGCTAGGGCTTCCCTAGCCCAAGGCTAGGGCACCCCTAGGCTTAGGCTAGGGCACCCCTAGGTTTAAGCTGGGGCACCCCTAGGCTTAGGCTAAGGCTAGGACTCCCATAGCCTAAAGCTAGGGCACCCCTAGGCTTAAGCTAGGGCACCCCATGGCTTAGGCTAAGGCTAGGGCTCACCAAGCCTAAGGCTAGGGCACCCCTAGGCTTAGGCTAGGGCACCCCTAGGCTTAGGCTAGGGCACCGCTAGGCTTAGGCTAAGGCTAGGGCTCCCCTAGCCTAAAGCTTGGCTCCCCTAGCCTAAAACTAGGGCACCCCTAGGCTTAGGCTAGGGCACCCCTAGCCTTAGTCTATGGCACCCCTAGGCTTAGGCTAGGGCACCCCTAAGCTTAGGCAAGGGCACCACTAGGCTTAGTCCAGGGCACCACTAAGCTTAGGTTAGGGCACCCGTAGGCTTTGGCTAGGGCACCCCTAGGCTTAAGTTAAGGCTAGGGCTCCCCTAGCCTAAGGCTAGGGCACCACTAGGCTTAGGCCAGGGCACCCCTTGGCTTAGGCTAGGGCATCCCTAGGCTTAGGCTAGGGCACCCCTAGGCTTAGGCTAAGGCTAGGGCTCCACTAGGCTAAGGATAGGGCACACTTAGGCATAAGCTAGGGCACCCCTAGGCTTAGGCCAGTGCACCATTAGGCTTAGGCTAGGGCAACCCTAGGCTTAGGCTAGGGCACCCCTAGGCTTAGGCTAAAGCTAGGGCTCCCCTAGCCTAAGGCTAGGGCACCCCAAGGCTTAGGCTAGGACACCCCTAGGCTTAGGCTAGGGCACCCCTACGCTGAGGCTAGGGCACCCCTAGGCTTAGGCTTGGGCGCCCCTAGGCTTAGGCTAAGGCTAGGGCTCCCCTAGCCTAAGGCAATGCACCCCTAGGCTTAGGCTAGGGCACCTCTTGGCTTAGGCTAGGGCACCCCTAGGCTTAGGCTAGGGCACCCATAGGCTTAGGCTAGGGCACCCCTAGGCTTAGGATAGGACACCCCTAGGCTTAGGCTAGGGCAGCCCTAGGCTTAGGCTAAGGCTAGGGCTCCCCGAGCCCAAGGCTAGGGCACCTCTGGGCTTAGGCTAGGGCACCCCTAGGTTTGTCTAGGGCAACCCTAGATTTAGCCTAAGTCTAGGGCACCCTTAGGCTTAGGCTAGGGCACCCCTAGCCTTAGGCTAGGGCACACGTAGGCTTAGGCTAAGGCACCCCTAGGCTTAAGCTAAGGCTAGGGCTCCCCTAGCGTAAGGTTAGGGTACCCCTAGGCTTAGGCTAGGGCACCCCTAAGATTTGGCTAGGGCACCCCTAGGCTTAGATTAAGCTATGGATCCCCTAGCCCAAGGCTAGGGCACCCCTAGAATTAGCCTAAGGCTAGGGATCCCCTAGCCTAAGGTTAGGGCACCCCTAGGCTTAGGCTGGGGCACCCCTCTGCTTAGGGTAGGGCACCCCTAGGCTTAGGCTAAGGTTAGGGCTCCCCTAGCCTAAGGGTAGGGCACCCCTAGGCTTAGGCTAGGGCACCCCTAGGCTTAGAGTAGGGCACCCCTAGGCTTAGGCTTAGGCTAGGGCACCCCTAGCTTAAGGCTAGGGCACCCCTAGGCTTAGGCTAGGGCACCCCTAGGCTCAGTCTAGGGCAGCCCTAGGCTCAGGTTAAGACTAGGGCTCCCATAGCCCAAGGCTAGGGCACCCCTAGGCTTCGGCTAGGGCACCCCTAGGCTTAGGCTAGGGCACCCCTAGGCTTAGGCTAAGGCTAGGGCTCCCATAGCCTATGGCTGGGCACCCCTAGACTTCGGCTAGGGCACCCCAAGGCTTAGGCTAAGGCTAGGGCTCCACTAGCCTAAGGCTAGGGCACCCCTAGGCTTAGGCTAGGGCACCCCTAGGATAGGCTACGGCACCCCTAGGCTTAGGCTAAGGCTAGGGATCCCCTAGCCTAAGGATTGGGCATCCCTAGGCTTAGGCTTGGGCACCCCTAGGCTTAGGCTTCGGCACCACTAGGCTTAGGCTAGGGCACCAAAAGGCTTAGGCTAAGGCTAGGGCTCCCCTAATCTTCGGCTAGGGCACCCCTAGGTTTAGGCTAGGGCACCCCTAGGCTTAGGCTAGGGCACACCTAGGCTTAGTCTACGGCACCCCTAGGATTAGGCTAGGACACCCCTAGAATTAGCCTAAGGCTAGGGATCCCCTAGCCTAATGTTAGGGCACCACTAGGCTTAGGCTAGGGCACCCCTAGGCTTAGGTTAGGGCACCCATAGGCTTAGGCTAGGGCACCCCTAGGCTTAGTCTAGGGCACCCCTAGGCTTAGGACAGGGCACCCCTAGGCTTAGGCTAAGGCACCCCCAGGCTTAGGCTAAGGCTAGGGTTCCCATAGCCTAAGTCTAGGGAACCCCTAGGCTTAGGCTAGGGCACCCCTAGGCTTAGGCTAAGGCTAGGGTTCCCCTAGCCTAAGGTTAGGGCACCCATAGGCTTAGGCTAAGGCACCCCTAGGCTTAGGATAATGCTAGTGCTCCCCTAGCCTAAGGCTATGGTACTCCTAGGCTTAGGTTAGGGCACCCCTAGCTTACTAGGGCACCCCTAGGCTTAGGCTAGGGCACCCCTAGGCTTAGGCTATGGCACACCTAGGCTTAGGCTAAGTCTAGGGCTACCCTAGCCAAAGGCTATGGCACCCCTGGGCTTATGCTAGGGCACCCCTAGGCTTAGGCTAGGGCACCCCAAGCTTAGGCTAGGGCACCCCTAGGCTTAGGATAGGGCATCCCTATGCTTAGGCTAAGGTACCCCCAGGCTTAGGCTAAGGCTAGGGTTCCCAAAGCCTAAGCCTAGGGAACCCCTAGGCTTAGGCTAGGGCACTCCAAGGCTTAGGCTAGGGCACCCCTAGGCTTAGGTTAGGGAACCCCTAAGCTTAGGCTAAGGCTAGGGTTCCCCTACCTAAGGCTAGGGCACCCCTAGGCTTAGGCTAGGGCACCCCTAGGCTTAGGTTAGGGAACCCCTAAGCTTAGGCTAAGGCTAGGGCTCCCCCAGCCTAAGGCTTGGGCACACCTAGGCTTAGGCTAGGGCACCCCTAGGCTTAGGCTAGGACACCCCTAGGCTTAGGGTAGGACACCCCTAGGTTTAGGCTAAGGCTAGGGTTCCCCTGGCCTAAGGCTGGGCACCCCTAGGCTTAGGCTACGGCACCCCTAGACTTAGGCTAGAGCACCCCTAGGCTTAAGCTAAGGCTAGGGCTCCCCTAACCTAAGGCTAGGGCACCCCTAGGCTTAGGCTAGGGCACCCCTTGGCTTAGGCTAGGGCACCCCTAGGCTTAGGCTAGGACACCCCTAGGCTTAGGCTAGGGCACCCCTAGGCTTAGGCTAAGGGTAAGGCTTCCCTAGCCTAAAGTTAGGGAACCACTACGCTTAGGCTAGAGCACCGCTAGGCTTAGGCTTGGGCCCCCCTTGGCTTAGGCTAGGGCACCCCTAAGCTTAGGCTAGGGCACTCCTAGGCTTACTAGGTCACCCCTAGGCTTAGGCTAGGGCACCCCTAGTCTTAGGCTAGGGCACCCCTAGGCTTAGGCTAGGGCACCCCTAGGCTTAGGCTAAGGCTAGGGTTCCCCTAGCCTGAGGCTTGGCAACCCCTAGGCTTAGGCTAGGGCACCCCTAGGCTTAGGCTAGGGCCCCCCTAGGCTTAGGCTTAGGCTAGGGCTCCCCTAGCCTAAGGCTAGGGCACCCTTAGGCTTAGGCTAGGGCACCCCTAGGTTTAGGATAAGGCTAGGGCTCCCCTAGCCTAAAGCTAGGGCACCCCTAGGCTTAGGCTAGGGCACACCTAGGCTTAGGCTAGGGCACACCTAGGCTTAGGCTAGGGCACACCTAGCCTTAAGCTAAGGCTAGGGCTCCCCTCGCCTAAGGCTAGGGCACCCCTAGGCTTAGGCTAGGGCACCCCTAGACTTAGGCTAGGGCACTGCTAGGCTTAAGCTACGGCTAGGTCTCCCTTAACCTAAGGCTAGGGCACCCCTAGGCTTAGGCTAGGGCACCCCTAGGCTTAGGCTAAGGCTAGGGCTCCCAAAGCCCAAGGCTAGGGCACCCCTAGGCTTAGGCTAAGGCACCCCTAGGTTTAGGCTAGGGCAACCCTAGAATTAGCCTAAGGCTAGGGATCCCCTAGCCTAAGGTTAGGGCACCCCTAGGCTTAGGCTAGGGCACCACTAGGCTTAGGCTAGGGCACCGCTAGGCTTAGGCTAGGGCACCCCTAGGCTTAGACTAAGGCTACGGCTCGACTAGCCTAAGGCTAGGGCACCCCTAGGCTTAGGCTAAGGCAAGGGCTCCCCTAGCCTAAGGTTAGGGCACCACTAGGCTTAGGCTAGGGCACCCCTAGGCTTACTAGGGCACCCCTAGGCTTAGGCTAGGGCACCCCTAGGCATAGGCTAGGGCACCCTTATGCTTACGATAGGGCACCCCTACGCTTAGGCTAGGGCACCCCTAGGCTTAGGCTAGGGTACCCCTAGGCTTAGGCCAAGGCTAGGGCTCCCCTAGCCTAAGGCTAGGGAACCCCTAGGCTTAGGCTAGGACACCCCTAGGCTTTGGCTAAGGCTAGGGCTCCACTAGCCTGAGGCTAAGGAACCCCTAG
This sequence comes from Tenrec ecaudatus, assembly GCF_050624435.1. NCBI lineage: Eukaryota > Metazoa > Chordata > Mammalia > Afrosoricida > Tenrecidae > Tenrec > Tenrec ecaudatus. Next base: position 3,316,180 of record NW_027457638.1, on the reverse strand, counting down.
GCTTAGGCTAGGGCACCCCTAGGCTTAGGCTAAGGCTAGGGATCCCCTAACCTAAGGCAAGGCACCCCTAGGCTTAGGCTAGGACACCTCTTGGCTTAGGCTAGGGCACCCCTAGGCTTAGGCTAAGGCACCCCTAGGCTTAGACTAGGACACACCTAGGCATTGGCTAGGACACCCCTAGGCTTAGGCTAGGACACCCCTAGGCTTAGGCTAAGGCTAGGGTTCCCATAGCCTAAGGCTAGGGCACCCCTAGGCTTAGGCTAAGGCACCCCCAGGTTTAGGCTAAGGCTAGGGCTCCCCTAGCCTAAGGCTAGGGCACCCCTAGGCTTACGCTAGGGTACCCCTGGCTTAGGCTAGGGCACCCCTAATCTTAGGCTAGGGCACCACTAGGCTTAGGCTAAGGCAAGGGCTCCTCTAGCCTAAGGTTAGGGCACCACTAGGCTTAGGCTAGGGCACCCCTAGGCTTAGGGTAAGGCTAAAGCTCTCCTAGCCTAAGGCTAGGGCACCCCTAGGCTTTGGCTAGGGTACCCCTAGGCTAAGGCTAAGGCTAGGGCTCGCCTAGCCTAAGGCTAGGGCACCCCTAGGCTTAGGCTAGGGCACCCCTAGGCTTACATTAGGGCACCCATAAGTTTAGGCCAAGGCTAGGGCGCCCCTAGCCTAAGGCTAGGGCACCCCTAGTCTTAGGCTAGGGAACCCATAGGCTTAGGCTAGGACACCCCTAGGCTTAGGCTAGGACACCCCAGGGTTAGGCTAAGGCTAGGGCTCCCCTAGTCTAAGGCTAGGGCACACCTAGGATTAGGTTAGGGCACCTCTAGGCTTAGGCTAGGGCACCCCTAGGTTTAGGCTAGGGCACCCCTAGGTTTAGGCGTTGGCACCCTTAGGCTTAGGCTAAGGCTAGGGCTCCCCTAGCCTAATGCTTGGGCAACCCTAGGCTTAGGCTACGGCACCCCTAGGCTTAGGCTAGGGTTCCCCTAGCATAAGGAGAAGGCTAGGGCACCTCTTGGCTTAGGCTAGGGCATTCCTAGGCTTAGGTTAGGACACCCCTAGGCTTAGGATAGGGCACCCCTAGGCTTAGGCTATGGCACCCCGAGTCTTAAATTTGGACACCCCAAGGCTTAGGCTAGGGAAGCCCTAGGCTTAGGCTAAGGCTATGGCTCCCCTAGCCTAAGACTAGGGCACCCCTACGCTTAGACTAGGGCACCCCTTGGCTTAGGCTAGTGCACCCCTAGGCTTAGGCTATGGCACCCCTAGGCTTAGGTTAAGGCTTGGGCTCCCCTAGGCTTAGGCTAGGGCACCCCTAGGCTTGGGTTGGGGCACCCCTAGGCTTAGGCTAGGGCACCCCTAGGCTTAGGCTATGGCACCCCTAGGCTTAGGCTAAGTCTAGGGCTACCCTAGCCAAAGGCTATGGCACCCCTGGGCTTATGCTAGGGCACCCCTAGGCTTAGGCTAGGGCACCCCAAGCTTAGGCTAGGGCACCCCTAGGCTTAGGATAGGGCATCCCTATGCTTAGGCTAAGGCACCACCAGGCTTAGGCTAAGGCTAGGGTTCCCATAGCCTAAGGCTAGGGAACCCCTAGGCTTAGGCTAGGGCACTCCAAGGCTTAGGCTAGGGCACCCCTAGGCTTAGGTTAGGGAACCCCTAAGCTTAGGCTAAGGCTAGGGCTCCCCCAGCCTAAGGCTTGGGCACCCCTAGGCTTAGGCTAGGGCACCCCTAGGCTTAGGCTAGGACACCCCTAGGCTTAGGGTAGGACACCCCTAGGCTTAGGCTAAGGCTAGGGTTCCCCTAGCCTAAGGCTAGGGCACCCCTAGGCTTAGGCTATGGCACCCCTAGACTTAGGCTAGAGCACCCCTAGGCTTAAGCTAAGGCTAGGGCTCCCCTAACCTAAGGCTAGGGCACCCCTAGGCTTAGGCTAGGGCACCCCTTGGCTTAGGCTAGGGCACCCCTAGGCTTAGGTTGGGACACCCCTAGGCTTAGGCTAGGGCACCCCTAGGCTTAGGCTAAGGGTAAGGCTTCCCTAGCCTAAGGTTAGGGAACCACTACGCTTAGGCTAGAGCACCGCTAGGCTTAGGCTTGGGCCCCCCATGGCTTAGGCTAGGGCACCCCTAGGCTTAGGTTGGGCACTCCTAGGCTTACTAGGTCACCCCTAGGCTTAGGCTACGGCACCCCTAGTCTTAGGCTAGGGCACCCCTAGGCTTAGGCTAGGGCACCCCTAGGCTTAGGCTAAGGCTAGGGTTCCCCTAGCCTGAGGCTTGGCAACCCCTAGGCTTAGGCTAGGGCACCCCTAGGCTTAGGCTAGGGCCCCCCTAGGCTTAGGCTTAGGCTAGGGCTCCCTTAGCCTAAGGCTAGGGCACCCTTAGGCTTAGGCTAGGGCACCCCTAGGTTTAGGATAAGGCTAGGGCTCCCCTAGCCTAAAGCTAGGGCACCCGTAGGCTTAGGCTAGGGCACACCTAGGCTTAGGCTAGGGCACACCTAGCTTTAAGCTAAGGCTAGGGCTCCCCTCGCCTAAGGCTAGGGCACCCCTAGGCTTAGGCTAGGGCACCCCTAGACTTAGGCTTGGGCACTGCTAGGCTTAAGCTACGGCTAGGTCTCCCCTAACCTAAGGCTAGGGCACCCCTAGGCTTAGGCTAGGGCACCCCTAGGCTTAGGCTAAGGCTAGGGCTCCCCTAGCCCAAGGCTAGGGCACCCCTAGGCTTAGGCTAAGGCACCCCTAGGTTTAGGCTAGGGCACCCCTAGAATTAGCCTAAGGCTAGGGATCCCCTAGCCTAAGGTTAGGGCACCCCTAGGCTTAGGCTAGGGCACCCCTAGGCTTAGACTAAGGCTACGGCTCGACTAGCCTAAGGCTAGGGCACCCCTAGGCTTAGGCTAAGGCAAGGGCTCCCCTAGCCTAAGGTTAGGGCACCACTAGGCTTAGGCTAGGGCACCCCTAGGCTTACTAGGGCATCCCCAGGCTTAGGCTAGGGCACCCCTAGGCTTAACCTAGGGTACCCCTAGGCTTACTAGGGCACCCCTAGGCATAGGCTAGGGCACCCTTATGCTTACGATAGGGCACCCCTACGCTTAGGCTAGGGCACTCCTAGGCTTAGGCTAGGGCACCCCTAGGCTTAGGCCAAGGCTAGGGCTCCCCTAGCCTAAGGCTAGGGAACCCCTAGGCTTAGGCTACGGCACCCCTAGACTTAGGCTAGAGCACCCCTAGGCTTAAGCTAAGGCTAGGGCTCCCCTAACCTAAGGCTAGGGCACCCCTAGGCTTAGGCTAGGGCACCCCTTGGCTTAGGCTAGGGCACCCCTAGGCTTAGGTTGGGACACCCCTAGGCTTAGGCTAGGGCACCCCTAGGCTTAGGCTAAGGGTAAGGCTTCCCTAGCCTAAGGTTAGGGAACCACTACGCTTAGGCTAGAGCACCGCTAGGCTTAGGCTTGGGCCCCCCATGGCTTAGGCTAGGGCACCCCTAGGCTTAGGTTGGGCACTCCTAGGCTTACTAGGTCACCCCTAGGCTTAGGCTAGGGCACCCCTAGTCTTAGGCTAGGGCACCCCTATGCTTAGGCTAGGGCACCCCTAGGCTTAGGCTAAGGCTAGGGTTCCCCTAGCCTGAGGCTTGGCAACCCCTAGGCTTAGGCTAGGGCACCCCTAGGCTTAGGCTAGGGCCCCCCTAGGCTTAGGCTTAGGCTAGGGCTCCCTTAGCCTAAGGCTAGGGCACCCTTAGGCTTAGGCTAGGGCACCCCTAGGTTTAGGATAAGGCTAGGGCTCCCCTAGCCTAAAGCTAGAGCACCCCTAGGCTTAGGCTAGGGCACACCTAGGCTTAGGCTAGGGCACACCTAGCCTTAAGCTAAGGCTAGGGCTCCCCTCGCCTAAGGCTAGGGCACCCCTAGGCTTAGGCTAGGGCACCCCTAGACTTAGGCTTGGGCACTGCTAGGCTTAAGCTACGGCTAGGTCTCCCCTAACCTAAGGCTAGGGCACCCCTAGGCTTAGGCTAGGGCACCCCTAGGCTTAGGCTAAGGCTAGGGCTCCCCTAGCCCAAGGCTAGGGCACCCCTAGGCTTAGGCTAAGGCACCCCTAGGTTTAGGCTAGGGCACCCCTAGAATTAGCCTAAGGCTAGGGATCCCCTAGCCTAAGGTCAGGGCACCCCTAGGCTTAGGCTAGGGCACCCGTAGGCTTAGACTAAGGCTACGGCTCGACTAGCCTAAGGCTAGGGCACCCCTAGGCTTAGGCTAAGGCAAGGGATCCCCTAGCCTAAGGTTAGGGCACCACTAGGCTTAGGCTAGGGCACCCCTAGGCTTACTAGGGCATCCCCAGGCTTAGGCTAGGGCACCACTAGGCTTAGGCTAGGGTACCCCTAGGCTTACTAGGGCACCCCTAGGCTTAGGCTAGGGCACCCCTAGGCATAGGCTAGGGCACCCTTATGCTTACGATAGGGCACCCCTACGCTTAGGCTAGGGCACTCCTAGGCTTAGGCTAGGGCACCCCTAGGCTTAGGCCAAGGCTAGGGCTCCCCTAGCCTAAGGCTAGGGAACCCTTAGGCTTAGGCTAGGACACCCCTAGGCTTAGGCTAAGGCTAGGGCTCCACTAGCCTAAGGCTAAGGAACCCCTAGGCTTAGGCTAGGGCACCCCTAGGCTTAGGCTAAGGCTAGGAATCCCCTAGCCTAAGGCAAGGGCACCCCTAGGCTTAGGCTAGGACACCTCTTGGGTTAGGCTAGGGCACCCCTAGGCTTAGGCTAAGGCACCCCTAGGCTTAGACTAGGACACCCCTAGGCATTGGCTAGGACACCCCTAGGCTTAGGCTAGGACACCCCTAGGCTTAGGCTAAGGCTAGGGTTCCCATAGCCTAAGGCTAGGACACCCCTAGGCTTAGGCTAAGGCACCCCCAGGCTTAGGCTAAGGCTAGGGCTCCCCTAGCCTAAGGCTAGGGCACCCCTAGGCTTACGCTAGGGTACCCCTGGCTTAGGCTAGGGCACCCCTAATCTTAGGCTAGGGCACCACTAGGCTTAGGCTAAGGCAAGGGCTCCTCTAGCCTAAGGTTAGGGCACCACTAGGCTTAGGCTAGGGCACCCCTAGGCTTAGGGTAAGGCTAAAGCTCTCCTAGCCTAAGGCTAGGGCACCCCTAGGCTTTGGCTAGGGTACCCCTAGGCTAAGGCTAAGGCTAGGGCTCGCCTAGCCTAAGGCTAGGGCACCCCTAGGCTTAGGCTAGGGCACCCCTAGGCTTTCATTAGGGCACCCATAAGTTTAGGCCAAGGCTAGGGCGCCCCTAGCCTAAGGCTAGGGCACCCCTAGTCTTAGGCTAGGGAACCCATAGGCTTAGGCTACGACACCCCTAGGCTTAGGCTAGGACACCCCAGGCTTAGGCTAAGGCTAGGGCTCCCCTAGTCTAAGGCTAGGGCACACCTAGGATTAGGTTAGGGCACCTCTAGGCTTAGGCTAGGGCACCCCTAGGTTTAGGCTAGGGCACCCCTAGGTTTAGGCGTTGGCACCCTTAGGCTTAGGCTAAGGCTAGGGCTCCCCTAGCCTAATGCTTGGGCAACCCTAGGCTTAGGCTACGGCACCCCTAGGTTTAGGCTAGGGTACCCCTAGCATAAGGGGAAGGCTAGGGCACCTCTTGGCTTAGGCTAGGGCATTCCTAGGCTTAGGTTAGGACACCCCTAGGCTTAGGATAGGGCACCCCTAGGCTTAGGCTATGGCACCCCGAGTCTTAAATTTGGACACCCCAAGGCTTAGGCTAGGGAAGCCCTAGGCTTAGGCTAAGGCTTGGGCTCCCCTTGGCTTTGGCTAGGGCACCCCTAGGCTTGGGTTGGGGCATCCCTAGGCTTAGGCTAGGGCACCCCTAGGCTTAGGCTATGGCACCCCTAGGCTTAGGCTAAGTCTAGGGCTACCCTAGCCAAAGGCTATGGCACCCCTGGGCTTATGCTAGGGCACCCCTAGGCTTAGGCTAGGGCACCCCAAGCTTAGGCTAGGGCACCCCTAGGCTTAGGATAGGGCATCCCTATGCTTAGGCTAAGGCACCCCCAGGCTTAGGCTAAGGCTAGGGTTCCCATAGCCTAAGGCTAGGGAACCCCTAGGCTTAGGCTAGGGCACTCCAAGGCTTAGGCTACGGCACCCCTAGGCTTAGGTTAGGGAACCCCTAAGCTTAGGCTAAGGCTAGGGTTCCCCTACCTAAGGCTAGGGCACCCCGAGGCTTAGGCTAGGGCACCCCTAGGCTTAGGTTAGGGAACCCCTAAGCTTAGGCTAAGGCTAGGGCTCCCCCAGCCTAAGGCTTAGGCACCCCTAGGCTTAGGCTAGGGCACCCCTAGGCTTAGGCTAGGACACCCCTAGGCTTAGGGTAGGACACCCCTAGGCTTAGGCTAAGGCTAGGGTTCCCCTAGCCTAAGGCTAGGGCACCCCTAGGCTTAGGCTACGGCACCCCTAGACTTAGGCTAGAGCACCCCTAGGCTTAAGCTAAGGCTAGGGCTCCCCTAACCTAATGCTAGGGCACCCCTAGGCTTAGGCTAGAGCACCCCTTGGCTTAGGCTAGGGCACCCCTAGGCTTAGGCTAGGACACCCCTAGGCTTAGGCTAGGGCACCCCTAGGCTTAGGCTAAGGGTAAGGCTTCCCTAGCCTAAGGTTAGGGAACCACTACGCTTAGGCTAGAGCACCGCTAGGCTTAGACTTGGGCCCCCCATGGCTTAGGCTAGGGCACCCCTAGGCTTAGGCTAGGGCACTCCTAGGCTTACTAGGTCACCCCTACTTAGGCTAGGGCACCCCTAGTCTAAGGCTAGGGCACCCCTAGGTTTAGGCTAGGGCACCCCTAGGCTTAGGCTAAGGCTAGGGTTCCCCTAGCCTGAGGCTTGGCAACCCCTAGGCTTAGGCTAGGGCACCCCTAGGCTTAGGCTAGGGCCCCCCTAGGCTTAGGCTTAGGCTAGGGCTCCCCTAGCCTAAGGCTAGGGCACCCTTAGGCTTAGGCTAGGGCACCCCTAGGTTTAGGATAAGGCTGGGCTCCCCTAGCCTAAAGCTAGGGCACCCCTAGGCTTAGGCTAGGGCACACCTAGGCTTAGGCTCGGGCACACCTAGCCTTAAGCTAAGGCTAGGGCTCCCCTCGCCTAAGGCTAGGGCACCCCTAGGCTTAGGCTAGGGCACCCCTAGACTTAGGCTAGGGCACTGCTAGGCTTAAGCTACGGCTAGGTCTCCCCTAACCTAAGGCTAGGGCACCCCTAGGCTTAGGCTAGGGCACCCCTAGGCTTAGGCTAAGGCTAGGGCTCCCCTAGCCCAAGGCTAGGGCACCCCTAGGCTTAGGCTAAGGCACCCCTAGGTTTAGGCTAGGGCACCCCTAGAATTAGCCTAAGGCTAGGGATCCCCTAGCCTAAGGTTAGGGCACCCCTAGGCTTAGGCTACGGCACCACTAGGCTTAGGCTAGGGCACCGCTAGGCTTAGGCTAGGGCACCCCTAGGCTTAGACTAAGGCTACGGCTCGACTAGCCTAAGGCTAGGGCACCCCTAGGCTTAGGCTACGGCACCCCTAGACTTAGGCTAGAGCACCCCTAGGCTTAAGCTAAGGCTAGGGCTCCCCTAACCTAAGGCTAGGGCACCCCTAGGCTTAGGCTAGGGCACCCCTTGGCTTAGGCTAGGGCACCCCTAGGCTTAGGCTAGGACACCCCTAGGCTTAGGCTAGGGCACCCCTAGGCTTAGGCTAAGGGTAAGGCTTCCCTAGCCTAAGGTTAGGGAACCACTACGCTTAGGCTAGAGCACCGCTAGGCTTAGGCTTGGGCCCCCCTTGGCTTAGGCTAGGGCACCCCTAGGCTTAGGCTAGGGCACTCCTAGGCTTACTAGGTCACCCCTAGGCTTAGGCTAGGGCACCCCTAGTCTTAGGATAGGGCACCCCTAGGCTTAGGCTAGGGCACCCCTAGGCTTAGGCTAAGGCTAGGGTTCCCCTAGCCTGAGGCTTGGCAACCCCTAGGCTTAGGCTAGGGCACCCCTAGGCTTAGGCTAGGGCCCCCCTAGGCTTAGGCTTAGGCTAGGGCTCCCCTAGCCTAAGGCTAGGGCACCCTTAGGCTTAGGCTAGGGCACCCCTAGGTTTAGGATAAGGCTAGGGCTCCCCTAGCCTAAAGCTAGGGCACCCGTAGGCTTAGGCTAGGGCACACCTAGGCTTAGGCTAGGGCACACCTAGCCTTAAGCTAAGGCTAGGGCTCCCCTCGCCTAAGGCTAGGGCACCCCTAGGCTTAGGCTAGGGCACCCCTAGACTTAGGCTAGGGCACTGCTAGGCTTAAGCTACGGCTAGGTCTCCCCTAACCTAAGGCTAGGGCACCCCTAGGCTTATGCTAGGGCACCCCTAGGCATAGGCTAAGGCTAGGGCTCCCCTAGCCCAAGGCTAGGGCACCCCTAGGCTTAGGCTAAGGCACCCCTAGGTTTAGGCTGGGGCACCCCTAGAATTAGCCTAAGGCTAGGGATCCCCTAGCCTAAGGTTAGGGCACCCCTAGGCTTAGGCTAGGGCACCACTAGGCTTAGGCTAGGGCACCGCTAGGCTTAGGCTAGGGCACCCCTAGGCTTAGACTAAGGCTACGGCTCGACTAGCCTAAGGCTAGGGCACCCCTAGGCTTAGGCTAAGGCAAGGGCTCCCCTAGCCTAAGGTTAGGGCACCACTAGGCTTAGGCTAGGGCACCCCTAGGCTTACTAGGGCATCCCCAGGCTTAGGCTAGGGCACCCCTAGGCTTAGGCTAGGGTACCCCTAGGCTTACTAGGGCACCCCTAGGCTTAGGCTAGGGCACCCGTAGGCATAGGCTAGGGCACCCTTATGCTTACGATAGGGCACCCCTACGCTTAGGCTAGGGCACCCCTAGGCTTAGGCTAGGGCACCCCTAGGCTTAGGCCAAGGCTAGGGATCCCCTAGCCTAAGGCTAGGGAACCCCTAGGCTTAGGCTAGGACACCCCTAGGCTTAGGCTAAGGCTAGGGCTCCACTAGCCTAAGGCTAAGGAACCCCTAGGCTTAGGCTAGGGCACCCCTAGGCTTAGGCTAAGGCTAGGGATCCCCTAGCCTAAGGCAAGGGCACCCCTAGGCTTAGGCTAGGACACCTCTTGGCTTAGGCTAGGGCACCCCTAGGCTTAGGCTAAGGCACCCCTAGGCTTAGACTAGGACACCCCTAGGCATTGGCTAGGACACCCCTAGGCTTAGGCTAGGACACCCCTAGGCTTAGGCTAAGGCTAGGGTTCCCATAGCCTAAGGCTAGGGCACCCCTAGGCTTAGGCTAAGGCACCCCCAGGCTTAGGCTAAGGCTAGGGCTCCCCTAGCCTAAGGCTAGGGCACCCCTAGGCTTACGCTAGGGTACCCCTGGCTTAGGCTAGGGCACCCCTAATCTTAGGCTAGGGCACCACTAGGCTTAGGCTAAGGCAAGGGCTCCTCTAGCCTAAGGTTAGGGCACAACTAGGCTTAGGCTAGGGCACCCCTAGGCTTAGGGTAAGGCTAAAGCTCTCCTAGCCTAAGGCTAGGGCACCCCTAGGCTTTGGTTAGGGTACCCCTAGGCTAAGGCTAAGGCTAGGGCTCGCCTAGCCTAAGGCTAGGGCACCCCTAGGCTTAGGCTAGGGCACCCCTAGGCTTACATTAGGGCACCCATAAGTTTAGGCCAAGGCTAGGGCGCCCCTAGCCTAAGGCTAGGGCACCCCTAGTCTTAGGCTAGGGAACCCATAGGCTTAGGCTAGGACACCCCTAGGCTTAGGCTAGGACACCCCTAGGCTTAGGCTAAGGCTAGGGCTCCCCTAGTCTAAGGCTAGGGCACACCTAGGATTAGGTTAGGGCACCTCTAGGCTTAGGCTAGGGCACCCCTAGGTTTAGGCTAGGGCACCCCTAGGTTTAGGCGTTGGCACCCTTAGGCTTAGGCTAAGGCTAGGGCTCCCCTAGCCTAATGTTTGGGCAACCCTAGGCTTAGGCTACGGCACCCCTAGGCTTAGGCTAGGGTACCCCTAGCATAAGGGGAAGGCTAGGGCACCTCTTGGCTTAGGCTAGGGCATTCCTAGGCTTAGGTTAGGACACCCCTAGGCTTAGGATAGGGCACCCCTAGGCTTAGGCTATGGCACCCCGAGTCTTAAATTTGGACACCCCAAGGCTTAGGCTAGGGAAGCCCTAGGCTTAGGCTAAGGCTATGGCTCCCCTAGCCTAAGGCTAGGGCACCCCTAGGCTTAGACTAGGGCACCCCTTGGCTTAGGCTAGTGCACCCCTAGGCTTAGGCTATGGCACCCCTAGGCTTAGGCTAAGGCTTGGGCTCCCCTAGGCTTTGGCTAGGGCACCCCTAGGCTTGTGTTGGGGCACCCCTAGGCTTAGGCTAAGGCACCCTTAGGCTTAGGCTAAGGCTAGGGCTCCCCTAGCCTCAGACTAGGGCACTCCTAGGCTCAGGCTAGGGCACCCTTAGGCTTAGGCTAGGGCAATCCTTGGCTTATGCTAAGGCTAGGGCTCCCCTAGCCTCAGGCGAGGGCAACCCTAGGCTTAGGATAAGGCTAGGGCTCCCCTAGCCTCAGGCTAAGGCACCGCAAGGCTTAGACTAGGGCACCCCTAGGCTTAGGCTTCGACACCACTAGGCTTAGGCTAGGGCACCCCTAGGCTTAGGCTAAGGCTAGAGCTCCCCTAGCCTAAGACTAGGGCACCTCTAGGCTTAGGCTAAGGCACCCCTAGGCTTAGGCTAAGGCTAGCGCTCCCCTAGCCTAAGGTTAGGGCACCCCTAGGCTTTGGCTAGGGCACCCTTAGCCTAAGGCTAGGGCACCACTAGGCTTTGGCTAGGGCACAACTAGGCTTAGGTTAAGCCTAGGGCTCCCCTAGTCTAAGGCTTGGGCACGCCTAGACTTTGGCTAGGGCACCCCTGGGCTTATGCTAGGGCACCCCTAGGCTTAGGCTAAGGCTAGGGCTCCCCTAGCCTAAGGCTAGGGCACCCCTAGGCTTACACTAGGGCACCCCTTGGCTTAGGCTAAGGCTAGGGATCCCCTAGCCTAATGCTTGGGCAACCCGAGCCTTAGGCTAGGGCACCCCTAGGCTTAAGCTAGGGTACCCCTAGTTTAATCTAAGGCTAGGGCTCCCCTAGCCTAAGGCTAGGGCACCCCTAGGCTTAGACTAGGGCACCCCTAGGCTTAGGCTATGGCACCCCTAGGCTCTAGTTTGGACACCCCAAGGCTTAGGCTAGCGCAACCCTAGGCTTAGGTTAAGGCTACGGCTCCCCTAGCCTAAGTCTTGGGCACCCCTAGGCTTAGACTAGGGCACCCCCATCCTTAGGCCAGGGCACCCCTTGGCTTTATCCAGTGCTCCCCTAGCCTTAGGCTAGGGCTCCCCTAGGCTTAGGCTCGGGCACCCCTTGGCTTAGGCTAGGGCTCTCCTAGCCTTAGGCTAGGGTTCCCCTAACCTTATGCTAGGGCACCCCAGGCTTAGGCTAGGGCTCCCCTAGGCTTAGGCTAGGGCACACCTAGGCTTAGGCTAGGGCTCCCCTAGGTTTAGGATAAGGCTAGGGCTCCCCTAGCCTAAAGCTAGGGCACCCCTAGGCTTAGGCTAGGGCACACCTAGGCTTAGGCTAGGGCACACCTAGCCGTAAGCTAAGGCTAGGGCTCCCCTCGCCTAAGGCTAGGGCACCCCTAGGCTTAGGCTAGGGCACCCCTAGACTTAGGCTAGGGCACTGCTAGGCTTAAGCTACGGCTAGGTCTCCCCTAACCTAAGGCTAGGGCACCCCTAGGCTTAGGCTAGGGCACCCCTAGGCTTAGGCTAAGGCTAGGGCTCCCCTAGCCCAAGGCTAGGGCACCCCTAGGCTTAGGCTAAGGCACCCCTAGGTTTAGGCTAGGGCACCCCTAGAATTAGCCTAAGGCTAGGGATCCCCTAGCCTAAGGTTAGGGCACCCCTAGGCTTAGGCTACGGCACCACTAGGCTTAGGCTAGGGCACCGCTAGGCTTAGGCTAGGGCACCCCTAGGCTTAGACTAAGGCTACGGCTCGACTAGCCTAAGGCTAGGGCACCCCTAGGCTTAGGCTACGGCACCCCTAGACTTAGGCTAGAGCACCCCTAGGCTTAAGCTAAGGCTAGGGCTCCCCTAACCTAAGGCTAGGGCACCCCTAGGCTTAGGCTAGGGCACCCCTTGGCTTAGGCTAGGGCACCCCTAGGCTTAGGCTAGGACACCCCTAGGCTTAGGCTAGGGCACCCCTAGGCTTAGGCTAAGGGTAAGGCTTCCCTAGCCTAAGGTTAGGGAACCACTACGCTTAGGCTAGAGCACCGCTAGGCTTAGGCTTGGGCCCCCCTTGGCTTAGGCTAGGGCACCCCTAGGCGTAGGCTAGGGCACTCCTAGGCTTACTAGGTCACCCCTAGGCTTAGGCTAGGGCACCCCTAGTCTTAGGCTAGGGCACCCCTAGGCTTAGGCTAGGGCACCCCTAGGCTTAGGCTAAGGCTAGGGTTCCCCTAGCCTGAGGCTTGGCAACCCCTAGGCTTAGGCTAGGGCACCCCTAGGCTTAGGCTAGGGCCCCCCTAGGCTTAGGCTTAGGCTAGGGCTCCCCTAGCCTAAGGCTAGGGCACCCTTAGGCTTAGGCTAGGGCACCCCTAGGTTTAGGATAAGGCTAGGGCTCCCCTAGCCTAAAGCTAGGGCACCCGTAGGCTTAGGCTAGGGCACACCTAGGCTTAGGCTAGGGCACACCTAGCCTTAAGCTAAGGCTAGGGCTCCCCTCGCCTAAGGCTAGGGCACCCCTAGGCTTAGGCTAGGGCACCCCTAGACTTAGGCTAGGGCACTGCTAGGCTTAAGCTACGGCTAGGTCTCCCCTAACCTAAGGCTAGGGCACCCCTAGGCTTATGCTAGGGCACCCCTAGGCATAGGCTAAGGCTAGGGCTCCCCTAGCCCAAGGCTAGGGCACCCCTAGGCTTAGGCTAAGGCACCCCTAGGTTTAGGCTAGGGCACCCCTAGAATTAGCCTAAGGCTAGGGATCCCCTAGCCTAAGGTTAGGGCACCCCTAGGCTTAGGCTAGGGCACCACTAGGCTTAGGCTAGGGCACCGCTAGGCTTAGGCTAGGGCACCCCTAGGCTTAGACTAAGGCTACGGCTCGACTAGCCTAAGGCTAGGGCACCCCTAGGCTTAGGCTAAGGCAAGGGCTCCCCTAGCCTAAGGTTAGGGCACCACTAGGCTTAGGCTAGGGCACCCCTAGGCTTACTAGGGCATCCCCAGGCTTAGGCTAGGGCACCCCTAGGCTTAGGCTAGGGTACCCCTAGGCTTACTAGGGCACCCCTAGGCTTAGGCTAGGGCACCCGTAGGCATAGGCTAGGGCACCCTTATGCTTACGATAGGGCACCCCTACGCTTAGGCTAGGGCACCCCTAGGCTTAGGCTAGGGCACCCCTAGGCTTAGGCCAAGGCTAGGGATCCCCTAGCCTAAGGCTAGGGAAACCCTAGGCTTAGGCTAGGACACCCCTAGGCTTAGGCTAAGGCTAGGGCTCCACTAGCCTAAGGCTAAGGAACCCCTAGGCTTAGGCTAGGGCACCCCTAGGCTTAGGCTAAGGCTAGGGATCCCCTAGCCTAAGGCAAGGGCACCCCTAGGCTTAGGCTAGGACACCTCTTGGCTTAGGCTAGGGCACCTCTAGGCTTAGGCTAAGGCACCCCTAGGCTTAGACTAGGACACCCCTAGGCATTGGCTAGGACACCCCTAGGCTTAGGCTAGGACACCCCTAGGCTTAGGCTAAGGCTAGGGTTCCCATAGCCTAAGGCTAGGGCACCCCTAGGCTTAGGCTAAGGCACCCCCAGGCTTAGGCTAAGGCTAGGGCTCCCCTAGCCTAAGGCTAGGGCACCCCTAGGCTTACGCTAGGGTACCCCTGGCTTAGGCTAGGGCACCCCTAATCTTAGGCTAGAGCACCACTAGGCTTAGGCTAAGGCAAGGGCTCCTCTAGCCTAAGGTTAGGGCACAACTAGGCTTAGGCTAGGGCACCCCTAGGCTTAGGGTAAGGCTAAAGCTCTCCTAGCCTAAGGCTAGGGCACCCCTAGGCTTTGGCTAGGGTACCCCTAGGCTAAGGCTAAGACTAGGGCTCGCCTAGCCTAACGCTAGGGCACCCCTAGGCTTAGGCTAGGGCACCCCTAGGCTTACATTAGGGCACCCATAAGTTTAGGCCCAGGCTAGGGCGCCCCTAGCCTAAGGCTAGGGCACCCCTAGTCTTAGGCTAGGGAACCCATAGGCTTAGGCTAGGACACCCCTAGGCTTAGGCTAGGACACCCCTAGGCTTAGGCTAAGGCTAGGGCTCCCCTAGTCTAAGGCTAGGGCACACCTAGGATTAGGTTAGGGCACCTCTAGGCTTAGGCTAGGGCACCCCTAGGTTTAGGCTAGGGCACCCCTAGGTTTAGGCGTTGGCACCCTTAGGCTTAGGCTAAGGCTAGGGCTCCCCTAGCCTAATGTTTGGGCAACCCTAGGCTTAGGCTACGGCACCCCTAGGCTTAGGCTAGGGTACCCCTAGCATAAGGGGAAGGCTAGGGCACCTCTTGGCTTAGGCTAGGGCATTCCTAGGCTTAGGTTAGGACACCCCTAGGCTTAGGATAGGGCACCCCTAGGCTTAGGCTATGGCACCCCGAGTCTTAAATTTGGACACCCCAAGGCTTAGGCTAGGGAAGCCCTAGGCTTAGGCTAAGGCTATGGCTCCCCTAGCCTAAGGCTAGGGCACCCCTAGGCTTAGACTAGGGCACCCCTTGGCTTAGGCTAGTGCACCCCTAGGCTTAGGCTATGGCACCCCTAGGCTTAGGCTAAGGCTTGGGCTCCCCTAGGCTTTGGCTAGGGCACCCCTAGGCTTGTGTTGGGGCACCCCTAGGCTTAGGCTAAGGCACCCTTAGGCTTAGGCTAAGGCTAGGGCTCCCCTAGCCTCAGACTAGGGCACTCCTAGGCTCAGGCTAGGGCACCCTTAGGCTTAGGCTAGGGCAATCCTTGGCTTATGCTAAGGCTAGGGCTCCCCTAGCCTCAGGCGAGGGCAACCCTAGGCTTAGGATAAGGCTAGGGCTCCCCTAGCCTCAGGCTAAGGCACCGCAAGGCTTAGGCTAGGGCACCCCTAGGCTTAGGCTTCGACACCACTAGGCTTAGGCTAGGGCACCCCTAGGCTTAGGCTAAGGCTAGAGCTCCCCTAGCCTAAGACTAGGGCACCTCTAGGCTTTGGCTAGGGCACCCTTAGCCTAAGGCTAGGGCACCACTAGGCTTTGGCTAGGGCACAACTAGGCTTAGGTTAAGCCTAGGGCTCCCCTAGTCTAAGGCTTGGGCACGCCTAGACTTTGGCTAGGGCACCACTGGGCTTATGCTAGGGCACCCCTAGGCTTAGGCTAAGGCTAGGGCTCCCCTAGCCTAAGGCTAGGGCACCCCTAGGCTTACACTAGGGCACCCCTTGGCTTAGGCTAAGGCTAGGGATCCCCTAGCCTAATGCTTGGGCAACCCGAGCCTTAGGCTAGGGCACCCCTAGGCTTAAGCTAGGGTACCCCTAGGTTAATCTAAGGCTAGGGCTCCCCTAGCCTAAGGCTAGGGCACCCCTAGGCTTAGACTAGGGCACCCCTAGGCTTAGGCTATGGCACCCCTAGGCTCTAGTTTGGACACCCCAAGGCTTAGGCTAGCGCAACCCTAGGCTTAGGTTAAGGCTACGGCTCCCCTAGCCTAAGTCTTGGGCACCCCTAGGCTTAGACTAGGGCACCCCCATCCTTAGGCCAGGGCACCCCTTGGCTTTATCCAGTGCTCCCCTAGCCTTAGGCTAGGGCTCCCCTAGGCTTAGGCTCGGGCACCCCTTGGCTTAGGCTAGGGCTCTCCTAGCCTTAGGCTAGGGTTCCCCTAACCTTATGCTAGGGCACCCCAGGCTTAGGCTAGGGCTCCCCTAGGCTTAGGCTAGGGAACACCTAGGCTTAGGCTAGGGCTCCCCTAGCCTTAGGTTCGGCCACTCCTAGGCTTTGCCAAGGGCTCCCCTAGGCTTAGACTAGGGCACCCCTAGGCTTAGGCTAGGACTCCCCTAGCCTTAGGTTAGGGCACCCCTAGGCTTAACTAGGGTTCCCTTAGCCTTAGGCTATGGCTCCCATAGCCTAAGGCTAGGGCTCCCCTATCCTTAGGCTAGGGTACCCTTAGGCTTAGGCTAAGACTAGGGATCCCCTAGCCTTAGGCTAGGACTCCCCTAGCTTTAGGTTAGGGCACCCCTAGGCTTAGGCTAGGGCTCCCCTAGCCTTAGCATAGGGCTCCCCTAGGCTTAGGCTAGGGCTCCCTTAGCTTTAGGCTAGGGCTCCCCTAGCCTTAGGGTAGGGCACCCCTAGGCTTAGGCTAGGGCTCCCCTAGCCTTAGGCTAGGGCAACCCTAGGCTTAGGATAAGGCTAGGGCTCCCCTAGCCTTAGGCTAGTGCTGCCCAACCTTAGGCTAGGGCACCCCTAGGCTTAGGCTAATGCTAGCGCTCCCCTAGCCTTAGGCTACGGCTCCCCTAGCCTTAGGCTAGGGCACCCATAGGCTTAGGCTAGGGCTCCCCTAGCCTTAGGTATGGCAGCCCTAGGCTTAGGCTTGGGCTCCCCTAGCCTTAGGCTAGGGCACCCCTAGGCTTAGGCTAAGGCTAGGGCTCCTCTAGCCTTAGGTTAGGGCTCTCCTAGCCTTAGGCTAGGGCACCCCTCGGCTTAGGCTAGGGCTACCCTAGCCTTAGGCTCGGGCTCCCCTAGCCTTAGGCTCGGGCTCCCCTAGCCTTAGGCTCGGGCACCCCTAGCCTTAGGCTAGGGCTCCCCTAGACTTAGTCCAGGGCTCCCCTAGCCTTAGGGTAGGGCTCCCCTACACTTAAGGTAGGGCATCCCTAGCCGTATGCTAGGGCTCCGGTAGCCTAAGCCTAGGGCTCCCCTAGCCTTGGCTATGGCACCGCTAGGCTTAGTCTAACGCTAGAGCTCCCATAGCCTTAGGCTAGTGCTCTCCGAGCCTTAGGCTCGGGCACCCCTAAGCTTAGGATAAGGCTAGGGCTCCCCCTAGGCTTAGGCTAAGGCTACGGCTCCCTTTGCCTAAGGCTAGGGCACCCCTAGCCTAAGGCTATGGAACACCTAGGATTAGGCTAGGGCACCCCTAGGCTTAGGCTAGGGCACCCTTAGGATTAGGTTAGGGCACCCCTAGGCTTAGGCTATGGCATCCCTAGGCTTAGGATAAGGCTAAGGCTCCCCTAGCCTAAGGCTAGGGCACCCCTAGGCTTAGGGTACGGGACCCCGAGGCTTAGGCTAGGGCACCCCTAGGTTTAGGCTAGGGCACCCCTAGGCTTAAGCTATGGCACACCTAGGCTTAGGCTTAGGCTAGGGCTCCCCTGGCCTTAGGCTAGGGCACCCCTTGGCTTAGGCTAGGGTACGCCTAGGCTTAGGCTAGCGCACTCCTAGGTTTAGGCTAGGGCACCCCTAGGCTTAGGCTAGGGTACCCCGAGGCTTAGGCTGGGTCACCCCGAGGCTTAGGCTAGGGCACCCCGAGGCTTAGGCTAGGGCACCCCGAGGCTTAGGCTAGGGCACCCCGATTCTTAGACTAGGCCACCCCGAGGCTTAGGCTAGGGGACCCGGAGGCGTAGGCTAGGGTATCCCGAGGCTTAGGCTAAGGCTAGGGCTCCCCTAGCCTCAGGCTAGGGCACCTTTAGACTCAGGCTAGGGCCCCACTAGGCTTAGGCTAAGGCTAGGTCTCCCCAGCCTTAGGTTACGGCACCCCTAGGCTTAGGCTCAGGCACCCCTAGGCTTAGGCTAGGTTTCCCTTAGCCTTAGGCTAAGGCTCCCCTAGCCTTAGGCTAGGGCACACCTAGGTTTCGGGTAGGGCTCCCCTAGCCTTAGGTTCGGGCACCCCTAGGCTTAGGCTAGGGTTCCCTTAGCCTTAGACTAGGCCTCCCATAGCCTAAGGATAGGGCACCCCTAGGCTTAGGCTAGGGCTCCATTAACCTTAGGTTAGGGCTCCCCTAGCCTTAGGCTAGGGCTCCCCTCACTTTATGCTACGGCACCCCTTGGCTTAGGCTAAGGCTAGGGTTCCCCTAGCCTTAGGTATGGCCGCCCTAGACTTAGGCTTGGGCTCCCCTAGCCTTAGGCTAGGGCACCCGTAGGCTTCGTCTAAGGCTAGGGTTCCACTAGTCTTAGGTTAGGGCACCACTAAGCTTTGGCTAAGGCTAGGGCTCGAGTAGCCTTAGTCTAGGACTCCCCTATCCTTAGGCTAGGGCTCCCCTAGCTTTAGGCTAGGGCACCCCTAGGCTTAGGCTAAGGCTAGGGCTCTCCTAGCCTTAGGCTGGGGTTCTCCTAGCCTTAGGCTAGGGCTCCCCTAGGCTTAGGCTAGGGCTCCCCTAGCCTTAGGCTCGGGTTCCCCTAACCTTAGGCCAGGGCACCCCTAGGCTAAGTCAAGGGCTCCCCTAACCTTAGGCTAGGGTTCCCCTATCCTTAGGCTAGGGCACCCCTAGGGTAAGTCAAGTGCTCCCCTAGCCTTAGGCTAGGGCTCCCCTAACCTTATGCTAGGGCACCCCAAGGCTTAGGCTAGGGTTCCCTAGACTTAGGCTAGGGCTCTCCTAGCCTTAGGCTAGTGCTCCCCTATCCTTAGGCCAAGGCACCCCTAGGCTTAGTCCAGGGATCCCCTAGCCTTAGGCTAGGGTTCCCCTAGGCTTAGGCTCGGGCACCCCTTGGCTTAGGATAGGGCTCTCCTAGCCTTAGGGTAGGGCTCCCCTAACCTTATGCTAGGGCACCCCTAGGCTTAGGCTAAGGCTAGGGCTCCCATAGCCTTCGGTTAGGGCTCCCCGAGCCTTAGGGTAGGTCACCCCAAGGCTTAAGCTAAGGCTAGGGCTCCCCTAGCCTTAGGCTAAGGCTCCCCTAGCCTTAGGCTAGGGCTCCCCAAGGCTTAGGCTAAGGCTAGGGCTCCCTAGCCTTAGGCTAGCGCTCCCCTAGCCTTAGGCTAGGGCTCTCCTAGCCTTAGGCTAGGGCACCCCTAGGCTAATTCTCGGGCACCCCTAGGCTAAGGCTAGGGCTCCACTAGCCTTAGGCTAGGGCACCCCTAGCCTTAGCGTAGGGCTCCCCTAACCTTAGGCTAGGGCACCCCTAGCCTTAGGCTAGGGCTCCCCTAGCCTTAGGTTCGGGCACCCGTAGGCTTAGGCTAGGACTCCCATAGCCTTAGGTTAGGGCACCCCTAGGCTTAGGCTAGGGCTCCCCTAGCCTTAGTTTCGTGCACCCCTAGGCTTAGGCTAGGGCACACCTAGGATTAGGCTAGGGCACCCCTAGGCTTAGGCTAGGGCACCCTTAGGCTTAGGCTAGGGCACCCCTAGGCTTAGGCTATGGCACCCCTAGACTTAGGATAAGGCTAAGGCTCAGCTAGCCTAAGGCTAGGGCACCCCTAGGCTTAGGGTAGGGGACCCCTAGGCTTAGGCTAGGATACCCCTAGGCTTAGGCTAGGGCACTCCTAGGTTTAGGCTAGGGCACCCCTAGGCTTAGGCTAAGGCTTGGGCTCCCCTAGCCTAAGGCTAGGGCACCCCTAGGCTTAGGCTTGGGCACCCGTAGGCTTGGGCTATGGCACCCCTAGGCTAAGGCTAGGGCACCCCTAGTCTTAGGCTAAGTCTAGGGCTCCCCTTGCCTTAGGCTGGGGGACCCCTAGTCTTAGGCTAGGGCACCCCTAGGCTTAGGCTAAGGCTATGGCCCCCCTAGCCTTAGGCTAGGGCACCCCTAGGCTTAGGTTAGGGCACCACTAGGCTTAGGCTAGGGCACCCCTAGGCTTAGGCTAGGGCACCCCAATCCTTAGGCTAGGGCACCCCTAGGCTTAGGCTCGGGCACCCCTAAGCTTAGACTATGGTTCCCTTTGCCTTAGGCTAGGGCTCCCCTAGCATTAGGCTAGGGCACACCTAGGCTTAGGCATGGGCTCCCCTAGCCTTAGGTTCGGGCACCCATAGGCTTAGACTAGGACACCCCTCGGCTTAGGCTAGGACTCCCCTAGCCTTAGGTTATGGCACCCCTAGGCTTAGTTTAGGGTTCCCCTAGCCTTAGGTTAGGGCACCCCAAGGCTTAGGCTAAGGCTAGGGCTCCCCTAGCCTTAGGCAAGCGCTCCCCTAGCCTTAGGCTAGGGCTCTCATAGCCTTAGGCTAGGGCACCCCTAGGCTAATGCTAGGGCACCCCTAGGCTAAGGCTAGGGCTCCACTAGCCTTAGGCTAGGGCTCCCCTAGCCTTAGCGTAGGGGTCCCCTAGCCTTAGGCTAGGGCACCCCTAGGCTTAGGCTAAGGCTAGGGCTCCCCTAGCTTTAGGCTAGGGCACCCCTAGCCTTAGCGTAGGGCTCCCCTAACCTTAGGCTAGGGCACCCCTAGGCTTAGGCTAGGGCTCCCCTAGCCTTAGGTTCGGGCACCCCTAGGCTTAGGCTAGGACTCCCATAGTCTTAGGTTAGGGCACCCCTAGGCTTAGGCTAGGGCTCCCCTAGCCTTAGGTTCGGGCACCCCTAGGCTTAGGCTAGGGTTTCCATAGCCTAAGGCTAGGGCTCCGCTAGCCTTAGGCTAGGGCACCCATAGGCTTAGGCTAGGGCTCCCCTAGCCTTAGGCTAGGGCAACCCTAGGCTTAGGATAAGGTTAGGGCTCCCCTAGCCTTAGGCTAGTGCTGCCCAACCTTAGGCTAGGGCACCCCTAGGCTTAGGCTAATGCTAGCGCTCCCCTAGCCTTAAGCTACGGCTCCCCTAGCCTTAGGCTAGGGCACCCATAGGCTTAGGCTAGGGCTCCCCTAGCCTTAGGTATGGCAGCCCTAGGCTTAGGCTTGGGCTCCCCTAGCCTTAGGCTAGGGCACCCCTAGGCTTAGGCTAAGGCTAGGGCTCCTCTAGCCTTAGGTTAGGGCTCTCCTAGCCTTAGGCTAGGGCACCCCTCGGCTTAGGCTAGGGCTACCCTAGCCTTAGGCTCGGGCTCCCCTAGCCTTAGGCTCGGGCTCCCCTAGCCTTAGGCTCGGGCACCCCTAGCCTTAGGCTAGGGCTCCCCTAGACTTAGTCCAGGGCTCCCCTAGCCTTAGGGTAGGGCTCCCCTACACTTAAGGTAGGGCATCCCTAGCCTTATGCTAGAGCTCCGGTAGCCTAAGCCTAGGGCTCCCCTAGCCTTGGCTATGGCACCGCTAGGCTTAGTCTAACGCTAGAGCTCCCATAGCCTTAGGCTAGTGCTCTCCGAGCCTTAGGCTCGGGCACCCCTAAGCTTAGGATAAGGCTAGGGCTCCCCTAGGCTTAGGCTAAGGCTACGGCTCCCTTTGCCTAAGGCTAGGGCACCCCTAGCCTAAGGCTATGGAATACCTAGGATTAGGCTAGGGCACCCCTAGGCTTAGGCTAGGGCACCCTTAGGCTTAGGTTAGGGCACCCCTAGGCTTAGGCTATGGCACCCCTAGGCTTAGGATAAGGCTAAGGCTCCCCTAGCCTAAGGCTAGGGCACCCCTAGGCTTAGGGTACGGGACCCCGAGGCTTAGGCTAGGGCACCCCTAGGTTTAGGCTAGGGCACCCCTAGGCTTAAGCTATGGCACACCTAGGCTTAGGCTTAGGCTAGGGCTCCCCTGGCCTTAGGCTAGGGCACCCCTTGGCTTAGGCTAGGGTACGCCTAGGCTTAGGCTAGCGCACTCCTAGGTTTAGGCTAGGGCACCCCTAGGCTTAGGCTAGGGTACCCCGAGGCTTAGGCTGGGTCACCCCGAGGCTTAGGCTAGGGCACCCCGAGGCTTAGGCTAGGGCACCCCAAGCTTAGGCTAGGGCACCCCTAGGCTTAGGATAGGGCATCCCTATGCTTAGGCTAAGGCACCCCCAGGCTTAGGCTAAGGCTAGGGTTCCCATAGCCTAAGGCTAGGGAACCCCTAGGCTTAGGCTAGGGCACTCCAAGGCTTAGGCTACGGCACCCCTAGGCTTAGGTTAGGGAACCCCTAAGCTTAGGCTAAGGCTAGGGTTCCCCTACCTAAGGCTAGGGCACCCCTAGACTTAGGCTAGGGCACCCCTAGGCTTAGGTTAGGGAACCCCTAAGCTTAGGCTAAGGCTAGGGCTCCCCCAGCCTAAGGCTTAGGCACCCCTAGGCTTAGGCTAGGGCACCCCTAGGCTTAGGCTAGGACACCCCTAGGCTTAGGGTAGGACACCCCTAGGCTTAGGCTAAGGCTAGGGTTCCCCTAGCCTAAGGCTAGGGCACCCCTAGGCTTAGGCTACGGCACCCCTAGACTTAAGCTAGAGCACCCCTAGGCTTAAGCTAAGGCTAGGGCTCCCCTAACCTAATGCTAGGGCACCCCTAGGCTTAGGCTAGAGCACCCCTTGGCTTAGGCTAGGGCACCCCTCGGCTTAGGCTAGGACACCCCTAGGCTTAGGCTAGGGCACCCCTAGGCTTAGGCTAAGGGTAAGGCTTCCCTAGCCTAAGGTTAGGGAACCACTACGCTTAGGCTAGAGCACCGCTAGGCTTAGGCTTGGGCCCCCTTGGCTTAGGCTAGGGCACCCCTAGGCTTAGGCTAGGGCACTCCTAGGCTTACTAGGTCACCCCTAGGCTTAGGCTAGGGCACCCCTAGTCTAAGGCTAGGGCGTCCCTAGGCTTAGGCTAGGGCACCCCTAGGCTTAGGCTAAGGCTAGGGTTCCCCTAGCCTGAGGCTTGGCAACCCCTAGGCTTAGGCTAGGGCACCCCTAGGCTTAGGCTAGGGCCCCCCTAGGCTTAGGCTTAGGCTAGGGCTCCCCTAGCCTAAGGCTAGGGCACCCTTAGGCTTAGGCTAGGGCACCCCTAGGTTTAGGATAAGGCTAGGGCTCCCCTAGCCTAAAGCTAGGGCACCCCTAGGCTTAGGCTAGGGCACACCTAGGCTTAGGCTAGGGCACACCTAGCCTTAAGCTAAGGCTAGGGCTCCCCTCGCCTAAGGCTAGGGCACCCCTAGGCTTAGGCTAGGGCACCCCAGACTTAGGCTAGGGCACTGCTAGGCTTAAGCTACGGCTAGGTCTCCCCTAACCTAAGGCTAGGGCACCCCTAGGCTTAGGCTAGGGCACCCCTAGGCTTAGGCTAAGGCTAGGGCTCCCCTAGCCCAAGGCTAGGGCACCCCTAGGCTTAGGCTAAGGCACCCCTAGGTTTAGGCTAGGGCACCCCTAGAATTAGCCTAAGGTTAGGGATCCCCTAGCCTAAGGTTAGGGCACCCCTAGGCTTAGGCTACGGCACCACTAGGCTTAGGCTAGGGCACCGCTAGGCTTAGGCTAGGGCACCCCTAGGCTTAGACTAAGGCTACGGCTCGACTAGCCTAAGGCTAGGGCACCCCTAGGCTTAGGCTACGGCACCCCTAGACTTAGGCTAGAGCACCCCTAGGCTTAAGCTAAGGCTAGGGCTCCCCTAACCTAAGGCTAGGGCACCCCTAGGCTTAGGCTTGGGCACCCCTTGGCTTAGGCTAGGGCACCCCTAGGCTTAGGCTAGGACACCCCTAGGCTTAGGCTAGGGCACCCCTAGGCTTAGGCTAAGGGTAAGGCTTCCCTAGCCTAAGGTTAGGGAACCACTACGCTTAGGCTAGGGCACCGCTAGGCTTAGGCTTGGGCCCCCCTTGTCTTAGGCTAGGGCACCCCTAGGCTTAGGCTAGGGCACTCCTAGGCTAACTAGGTCACCCCTAGGCTTAGGCTAGGGCACCCCTAGGCTTAGGCTAGGGCACCCCTAGGCTTAGGCTAAGGCTAGGGTTCCCCTAGCCTGAGGCTTGGCAACCCCTAGCCTTAGGCTAGGGCACCCCTCGGCTTAGGCTAGGGCTACCCTAGCCTTAGGCTCGGGCTCCCCTAGCCTTAGGCTCGGGCTCCCCTAGCCTTAGGCTCGGGCACCCCTAGCCTTAGGCTAGGGCTCCCCTAGACTTAGTCCAGGGCTCCCCTAGCCTTAGGGTAGGGCTCCCCTACACTTAAGGTAGGGCATCCCTAGCCTTATGCTAGAGCTCCGGTAGCCTAAGCCTAGGGCTCCCCTAGCCTTGGCTATGGCACCGCTAGGCTTAGTCTAACGCTAGAGCTCCCATAGCCTTAGGCTAGTGCTCTCCGAGCCTTAGGCTCGGGCACCCCTAAGCTTAGGATAAGGCTAGGGCTCCCCTAGGCTTAGGCTAAGGCTACGGCTCCCTTTGCCTAAGGCTAGGGCACCCCTAGCCTAAGGCTATGGAATACCTAGGATTAGGCTAGGGCACCCCTAGGCTTAGGCTAGGGCACCCTTAGGCTTAGGTTAGGGCACCCCTAGGCTTAGGCTATGGCACCCCTAGGCTTAGGATAAGGCTAAGGCTCCCCTAGCCTAAGGCTAGGGCACCCCTAGGCTTAGGGTACGGGACCCCGAGGCTTAGGCTAGGGCACCCCTAGGTTTAGGCTAGGGCACCCCTAGGCTTAAGCTATGGCACACCTAGGCTTAGGCTTAGGCTAGGGCTCCCCTGGCCTTAGGCTAGGGCACCCCTTGGCTTAGGCTAGGGTACGCCTAGGCTTAGGCTAGCGCACTCCTAGGTTTAGGCTAGGGCACCCCTAGGCTTAGGCTAGGGTACCCCGAGGCTTAGGCTGGGTCACCCCGAGGCTTAGGCTAGGGCACCCCGAGGCTTAGGCTAGGGCACCCCAAGCTTAGGCTAGGGCACCCCTAGGCTTAGGATAGGGCATCCCTATGCTTAGGCTAAGGCACCCCCAGGCTTAGGCTAAGGCTAGGGTTCCCATAGCCTAAGGCTAGGGAACCCCTAGGCTTAGGCTAGGGCACTCCAAGGCTTAGGCTACGGCACCCCTAGGCTTAGGTTAGGGAACCCCTAAGCTTAGGCTAAGGCTAGGGTTCCCCTACCTAAGGCTAGGGCACCCCTAGACTTAGGCTAGGGCACCCCTAGGCTTAGGTTAGGGAACCCCTAAGCTTAGGCTAAGGCTAGGGCTCCCCCAGCCTAAGGCTTAGGCACCCCTAGGCTTAGGCTAGGGCACCCCTAGGCTTAGGCTAGGACACCCCTAGGCTTAGGGTAGGACACCCCTAGGCTTAGGCTAAGGCTAGGGTTCCCCTAGCCTAAGGCTAGGGCACCCCTAGGCTTAGGCTACGGCACCCCTAGACTTAAGCTAGAGCACCCCTAGGCTTAAGCTAAGGCTAGGGCTCCCCTAACCTAATGCTAGGGCACCCCTAGGCTTAGGCTAGAGCACCCCTTGGCTTAGGCTAGGGCACCCCTCGGCTTAGGCTAGGACACCCCTAGGCTTAGGCTAGGGCACCCCTAGGCTTAGGCTAAGGGTAAGGCTTCCCTAGCCTAAGGTTAGGGAACCACTACGCTTAGGCTAGAGCACCGCTAGGCTTAGGCTTGGGCCCCCTTGGCTTAGGCTAGGGCACCCCTAGGCTTAGGCTAGGGCACTCCTAGGCTTACTAGGTCACCCCTAGGCTTAGGCTAGGGCACCCCTAGTCTAAGGCTAGGGCGTCCCTAGGCTTAGGCTAGGGCACCCCTAGGCTTAGGCTAAGGCTAGGGTTCCCCTAGCCTGAGGCTTGGCAACCCCTAGGCTTAGGCTAGGGCACCCCTAGGCTTAGGCTAGGGCCCCCCTAGGCTTAGGCTTAGGCTAGGGCTCCCCTAGCCTAAGGCTAGGGCACCCTTAGGCTTAGGCTAGGGCACCCCTAGGTTTAGGATAAGGCTAGGGCTCCCCTAGCCTAAAGCTAGGGCACCCCTAGGCTTAGGCTAGGGCACACCTAGGCTTAGGCTAGGGCACACCTAGCCTTAAGCTAAGGCTAGGGCTCCCCTCGCCTAAGGCTAGGGCACCCCTAGGCTTAGGCTAGGGCACCCCTAGACTTAGGCTAGGGCACTGCTAGGCTTAAGCTACGGCTAGGTCTCCCCTAACCTAAGGCTAGGGCACCCCTAGGCTTAGGCTAGGGCACCCCTAGGCTTAGGCTAAGGCTAGGGCTCCCCTAGCCCAAGGCTAGGGCACCCCTAGGCTTAGGCTAAGGCACCCCTAGGTTTAGGCTAGGGCACCCCTAGAATTAGCCTAAGGTTAGGGATCCCCTAGCCTAAGGTTAGGGCACCCCTAGGCTTAGGCTACGGCACCACTAGGCTTAGGCTAGGGCACCGCTAGGCTTAGGCTAGGGCACCCCTAGGCTTAGACTAAGGCTACGGCTCGACTAGCCTAAGGCTAGGGCACCCCTAGGCTTAGGCTACGGCACCCCTAGACTTAGGCTAGAGCACCCCTAGGCTTAAGCTAAGGCTAGGGCTCCCCTAACCTAAGGCTAGGGCACCCCTAGGCTTAGGCTTGGGCACCCCTTGGCTTAGGCTAGGGCACCCCTAGGCTTAGGCTAGGACACCCCTAGGCTTAGGCTAGGGCACCCCTAGGCTTAGGCTAAGGGTAAGGCTTCCCTAGCCTAAGGTTAGGGAACCACTACGCTTAGGCTAGGGCACCGCTAGGCTTAGGCTTGGGCCCCCCTTGTCTTAGGCTAGGGCACCCCTAGGCTTAGGCTAGGGCACTCCTAGGCTAACTAGGTCACCCCTAGGCTTAGGCTAGGGCACCCCTAGGCTTAGGCTAGGGCACCCCTAGGCTTAGGCTAAGGCTAGGGTTCCCCTAGCCTGAGGCTTGGCAACCCCTAGGCTTAGGCTAGGGCACCCCTAGGCTTAGGCTAGGGCCCCCCTAGGCTTAGGCTTAGGCTATGGCTCCCCTAGCCTAAGGCTAGGGCACCCTTAGGCTTAGGCTAGGGCACCCCTAGGTTTAGGATAAGGCTAGGGCTCCCCTAGCCTAAAGCTAGGGCACCCGTAGGCTTAGGCTAGGGCACACCTAGGCTTAGGCTAGGGCACCCCTAGCCTTAAGCTAAGGCTAGGGCTCCCCTCGCCTAATGCTAGGGCACCCCTAGGCTTAGGCTAGGGCACCCCTAGACTTAGGCTAGGGCACTGCTAGGCTTAAGCTACGGCTAGGTCTCCCCTAACCTAAGGATAGGGCACCCCTAGGCTTATGCTAGGGCACCCCTAGGCATAGGCTAAGGCTAGGGCTCCCCTAGCCCAAGGCTAGGGCACCCCTAGGCTTAGGCTAAGGCACCCCTAGGTTTAGGCTAGGGCACCCCTAGAATTAGCCTAAGGCTAGGGATCCCCTAGCCTAAGGTTAGGGCACCCCTAGGCTTAGGCTAGGGCACCACTAGGCTTAGGCTAGGGCACCGGTAGGCTTAGGCTAGGGCACCCCCAGGCTTAGACTAAGGCTACGGCTCGACTAGCCTAAGGCTAGGGCACCCCTAGGCTTAGGCTAAGGCAAGGGCTCCCCTAGCCTAAGGTTAGGGCACCACTAGGCTTAGGCTAGGGCACCCCTAGGCTTACTAGGGCATCCCCAGGCTTAGGCTACGGCACCCCTAGGCTTAGGCTAGGGTACCCCTAGGCTTACTAGGGCACCCCTAGGCTTAGGCTAGGGCACCCCTAGGCATAGGCTAGGGCACCCTTATGCTTACGATAGGGCACCCCTACGCTTAGGCTAGGGCACCCCTAGGATTAGGCTAGGGCACCCCTAGGCTTAGGCCAAGGCTAGGGATCCCCTAGCCTAAGGCTAGGGAACCCCTAGGCTTAGGCTAGGACACCCCTAGGCTTAGGCTAAGGCTAGGGCTCCCCTAGCCTAAGGCTAGGGCACCCCTAGGCTTACGCTAGGGTACCCCTGGCTTAGGCTAGGTCACCCCTAATCTTAGGCTAGGGCACCACTAGGCTTAGGCTAAGGCAAGGGCTCCTCTACCTAAGGTTAGGGCACAACTAGGCTTAGGCTAGGGCACCCCTAGGCTTAGGGCAAGGCTAAAGCTCTCCTAGCCTAAGGCTAGGGCACCCCTAGGCTTTGGCTAGGGTACCCCTAGGCTAAGGCTAAGGCTAGGGCTCGCCTAGCCTAAGGATAGGGCACCCCTAGGCTTAGGCTAGGGCACCCCTAGGCTTACATTAGGGCACCCATAAGTTTAGGCCCAGGCTAGGGCGCCCCTACCCTAAGGCTAGGGCACCCCTAGTCTTAGGCTAGGGAACCCATAGGCTTAGGCTAGGACACCCCTAGGCTTAGGCTAGGACACCCCAGGCTTAGGCTAAGGCTAGGGCTCCCCTAGTCTAAGGCTAGGGTACACCTAGGATTAGGTTAGGGCACCTCTAGGCTTAGGCTAGGGCACCCCTAGGTTTAGGCTAGGGCACCCCTAGGTTTAGGTGTTGGCACCCTTAGGCTTAGGCTAAGGCTAGGGCTCCCCTAGCCTAATGTTTGGGCAACCCTAGGCTTAGGCTACTCACCCCTAGGCTTAGGCTAGGGTACCCCTAGCATAAGGGGAAGGCTAGGGCACCTCTTGGCTTAGGCTAGGGCATTCCTAGGCTTAGGTTAGGACACCCCTAGGCTTAGGATAGGGCACCCCTAGGCTTAGGCTATGGCACCCCGAGTCTTAAATTTGGACACCCCAAGGCTTAGGCTAGGGAAGCCCTAGGCTTAGGCTAAGGCTATGGCTCCCCTAGCCTAAGGCTAGGGCACCCCTAGGCTTAGACTAGGGCACCCCTTGGCTTAGGCTAGTGCACCCCTAGGCTTAGGCTATGGCAACCCTAGGCTTAGGCTAAGGCTTGGGCTCCCCTAGGCTTTGGCTAGGGCACCCCTAGGCTTGGGTTGGGGCACCCCTAGGCTTAGGCTAGGGCACCCTTAGGCTTAGGCTAAGGCTAGGGCTCCCCTAGCCTCAGACTAGGGCACTCCTAGGCTCAGGCTAGGGCACCCTTAGGCTTAGGCTAGGGCAATCCTTGGCTTATGCTAAGGCTAGGGCTCCCCTAGCCACAGGCGAGGGCAACCCTAGGCTTAGGATAAGGCTAGGGCTCCCCTAGCCTCAGGCTAAGGCACCGCAAGGCTTAGGCTAGGGCACCCCTAGGCTTAGGCTTCGACACCACTAGGCTTAGGCTAGGGCACCCCTAGGCTTAGGCTAAGGCTAGAGCTCCCCTAGCCTAAGACTAGGGCACCTCTAGGCTTAGGCTAAGGCACCCCTAGGCTTAGGCTAAGGCTAGCGCTCCCCTAGCCTAAGGTTAGGGCACCCCTAGGCTTTGGCTAGGGCACCCTTAGCCTAAGGCTAGGGCACCACTAGGCTTTGGCTAGGGCACAACTAGGCTTAGGTTAAGCCTAGGGCTCCCCTAGTCTAAGGCTTGGGCACGCCTAGACTTTGGCTAGGGCACCCCTGGGCTTATGCTAGGGCACCCCTAGGCTTAGGAGAAGGCTAGGGCTCCCCTAGCCTAAGGCTAGGGCACCCCTAGGCTTACACTAGGGCACCCCTTGGCTTAGGCTAAGGCTAGGGATCCCCTAGCCTAATGCTTGGGCAACCCGAGCCTTAGGCTAGGGCACCCCTAGGCTTAAGCTAGGGTACCCCTAGGTTAATCTAAGGCTAGGGCTCCCCTAGCCTAAGGCTAGGGCACCCCTAGGCTTAGACTAGGGCACCCCTAGGCTTAGGCTATGGCACCCCTAGGCTCTAGTTTGGACACCCCAAGGCTTAGGCTAGCGCAACCCTAGGCTTAGGTTAAGGCTACGGCTCCCCTAGCCTAAGGCTTGGGAACCCCTAGGCTTAGACTAGGGCACCCCCATCCTTAGGCCAGGGCACCCCTTGGCTTTATCCAGTGCTCCCCTAGCCTTAGGCTAGGGCTCCCCTAGGCTTAGGCTCGGGCACCCCTTGGCTTAGGCTAGGGCTCTCCTAGCCTTAGGCTAGGGTTCCCCTAACCTTATGCTAGGGCACCCCAGGCTTAGGCTAGGGCTCCCCTAGGCTTAGGCTAGGGCACACCTAGGCTTAGGCTAGGGCTCCCCTAGCCTTAGGTTCGGCCACTCCTAGGCTTTGCCAAGGGCTCCCCTAGGCTTAGACTAGGGCAGCCCTAGGCTTAGGCTAGGACTCCCCTAGCCTTAGGTTAGGGCACCCCTAGGCTTAGGCTAGGGTTCCCTTAGCCTTAGGCTATGGCTCCCATAGCCTAAGGCTAGGGCTCCCCTATCCTTAGGCTAGGGCACCCTTAGGCTTAGGCTAAGACTAGGGATCCCCTAGCCTTAGGCTAGGACTCCCCTAGCTTTAGGTTTGGGCACACCTAGGCTTAGGCTAGGGCTCCCCTAGCCTTAGCATAGGGCTCCCCTAGGCTTAGGCTAGGGCTCCCTTAGCTTTAGGCTAGGGCTCCCCTAGCCTTAGGGTAGGGCACCCCTAGGCTTAGGCTAGGGCTCCCCTAGCCTTAGGCTAGGGCAACCCTAGGCTTAGGATAAGGCTAGGGCTCCCCTAGCCTTAGGCTAGTGCTGCCCAACCTTAGGCTAGGGCACCCCTAGGCTTAGGCTAATGCTAGCGCTCCCCTAGCCTTAGGCTACGGCTCCCCTAGCCTTAGGCTAGGGCACCCATAGGCTTAGGCTAGGGCTCCCCTAGCCTTAGGTATGGCAGCCCTAGGCTTAGGCTTGGGCTCCGCTAGCCTTAGGCTAGGGCACCCCTAGGCTTAGGCTAAGGCTAGGGCTCCTCTAGCCTTAGGTTAGGGCTCTCCTAGCCTTAGGCTAGGGCACCCCTCGGCTTAGGCTAGGGCTACCCTAGCCTTAGGCTCGGGCTCCCCTAGCCTTAGGCTCGGGCTCCCCTAGCCTTAGGCTCGGGCACCCCTAGCCTTAGGCTAGGGCTCCCCTAGACTTAGTCCAGGGCTCCCCTAGCCTTAGGGTAGGGCTCCCCTACACTTAAGGTAGGGCATCCCTAGCCTTATGCTAGGGCTCCGGTAGCCTAAGCCTAGGGCTCCCCTAGCCTTGGCTATGGCACCGCTAGGCTTAGTCTAACGCTAGAGCTCCCATAGCCTTAGGCTAGTGCTCTCCGAGCCTTAGGCTCGGGCACCCCTAAGCTTAGGATAAGGCTAGGGCTCCCCCTAGGCTTAGGCTAAGGCTACGGCTCCCTTTGCCTAAGGCTAGGGCACCCCTAGCTTAAGGCTATGGAACACCTAGGATTAGGCTAGGGCACCCCTAGGCTTAGGCTAGGGCACCCTTAGGCTTAGGTTAGGGCACCCCTAGGCTTAGGCTATGGCACCCCTAGGCTTAGGATAAGGCTAAGGCTCCCCTAGCCTAAGGCTAGGGCACCCCTAGGCTTAGGGTACGGGACCCCGAGGCTTAGGCTAGGGCACCCCTAGGTTTAGGCTAGGGCACCCCTAGGCTTAAGCTATGGCACACCTAGGCTTAGGCTTAGGCTAGGGCTCCCCTGGCCTTAGGCTAGGGCACCCCTTGGCTTAGGCTAGGGTACGCCTAGGCTTAGGCTAGCGCACTCCTAGGTTTAGGCTAGGGCACCCCTAGGCTTAGGCTAGGGTGCCCCGAGGCTTAGGCTGGGTCACCCCGAGGCTTAGGCTAGGGCACCCCGAGGCTTAGGCTAGGGCACCCCGAGGCTTAGGCTAGGGCACCCCGATTCTTAGACTAGGCCACCCCGAGGCTTAGGCTAGGGGACCCGGAGGTGTAGGCTAGGGTATCCCGAGGCTTAGGCTAAGGCTAGGGCTCCCCTAGCCTCAGGCTAGGGCACCATTAGACTCAGGCTAGGGCCCCACTAGGCTTAGGCTAAGGCTAGGTCTCCCCAGCCTTAGGTTACGGCACCCCTAGGCTTAGGCTCAGGCACCCCTAGGCTTAGGCTAGGGTTCCCATAGCCTTAGGTTAAGGCTCCCCTAGCCTTAGGCTAGGGCACACCTAGGTTTCGGGTAGGGCTCCCCTAGCCTTAGGTTCGGGCACCCCTAGGCTTAGGCTAGGGTTCCCTTAGCCTTAGACTAGGCCTCCCATAGCCTAAGGATAGGGCACCCCTAGGCTTAGGCTAGGGCTCCATTAACCTTAGGTTAGGGCTCCCCTAGCCTTAGGCTAGGGCTCCCCTCACTTTATGCTACGGCACCCCTTGGCTTAGGCTAAGGCTAGGGCTCCCCTAGCCTTAGGTATGGCCGCCCTAGACTTAGGCTTGGGCTCCCCTAGCCTTAGGCTAGGGCACCCGTAGGCTTCGTCTAAGGCTAGGGTTCCACTAGTCTTAGGTTAGGGCACCACTAAGCTTTGGCTAAGGCTAGGGCTCGAGTAGCCTTAGGCTAGGACTCCCCTATCCTTAGGCTAGGGCTCCCCTAGCTTTAGGCTAGGGCACCCTTGGCTTAGGCTAAGGCTAGGGCTCTCCTAGCCTTAGGCTGGGGTTCTCCTAGCCTTAGGCTAGGGCTCCCCTAGGCTTAGGCTAGGGTTCCCTAGACTTAGGCTAGGGCTCTCCTAGCCTTAGGCTAGTGCTCCCCTATCCTTAGGCCAGGGCACCTCTAGGCTTAGTCCAGGGATCCCCTAGCCTTAGGCTAGGGTTCCCCTAGGCTTAGGCTCGGGCACCCCTTGGCTTAGGATAGGGCTCTCCTAGCCTTAGGGTAGGGCTCCCCTAACCTTATGCTAGGGCACCCCTAGGCTTAGGCTAAGGCTAGGGCTCCCATAGCCTTCGGTTAGGGCTCCCCGAGCCTTAGGGTAGGTCACCCCAAGGCTTAAGCTAAGGCTAGGGCTCCCCTAGCCTTAGGCTAAGGCTCCCCTAGCCTTAGGCTAGGGCTCCCCAAGGCTTAGGCTAAGGCTAGGGCTCCCTAGCCTTAGGCTAGCGCTCCCCTAGCCTTAGGTTGTGCTCTCCTAGCCTTAGGCTAGGGCACCCCTAGGCTAATTCTCGGGCACCCCTAGGCTAAGGCTAGGGCTCCACTAGCCTTAGGCTAGGGCACCCCTAGCCTTAGCGTAGGGCTCCCCTAACCTTAGGCTAGGGCACCCCTAGCCTTAGGCTAGGGCTCCCCTAGCCTTAGGTTCGGGCACCCGTAGGCTTAGGCTAGGACTCCCATAGCCTTAGGTTAGGGCACCCCTAGGCTTAGGCTAGGGCTCCCCTAGCCTTAGTTTCGTGCACCCCTAGGCTTAGGCTAGGGCACACCTAGGATTAGGCTAGGGCACCCCTAGGCTTAGGCTAGGGCACCCTTAGGCTTAGGCTAGGGCACCCCTAGGCTTAGGCTATGGCACCCCTAGACTTAGGATAAGGCTAAGGCTCAGCTAGCCTAAGGCTAGGGCACCCCTAGGCTTAGGGTAGGGGACCCCTAGGCTTAGGCTAGGATACCCCTAGGCTTAGGCTAGGGCACTCCTAGGTTTAGGCTAGGGCACCCCTAGGCTTAGGCTAAGGCTTGGGCTCCCCTAGCCTAAGGCTAGGGCACCACTAGGCTTAGGCTTGGGCACCCGTAGGCTTGGGCTATGGCACCCCTAGGCTAAGGCTAGGGCTATGGCCCCCCTAGCCTTAGGCTAGGGCACCCCTAGGCTTAGGTTAGGGCACCACTAGGCTTAGGCTAGGGCACTCCTAGGCTTAGGCTAGGGCACCCCAATCCTTAGGCTAGGGCACCCCTAGGCTTAGGCTCGGGCACCCCTAAGCTTAGACTATGGTTCCCTTTGCCTTAGGCTAGGGCTCCCCTAGCATTAGGCTAGGGCACACCTAGGCTTAGGCATGGGCTCCCCTAGCCTTAGGTTCGGGCACCCTTAGGCTTAGACTAGGACACCCCTAGGCTTAGGCTAGGACTCCCCTAGCCTTAGGTTATGGCACCCCTAGGCTTAGTTTAGGGTTCCCTTAGCCTTAGGTTAGGGCTCTCCTAGCCTAAGGCTAGGGCTCCCCTAGCCTTAGGCTTGGACTCCCCTAGCCTTAGGTTAGGGCACCCCAAGGCTTAGGCTAAGGCTAGGGCTCCCCTAGCCTTAGGCAAGCGCTCCCCTAGCCTTAGGCTAGGGCTCTCATAGCCTTAGGCTAGGGCACCCCTAGGCTAATGCTAGGGCACCCCTAGGCTAAGGCTAGGGCTCCACTAGCCTTAGGCTAGGGCTCCCCTAGCCTTAGCGTAGGGGTCCCCTAGCCTTAGGCTAGGGCACCCCTAGGCTTAGGCTAAGGCTAGGGCTCCCTAGCCTTAGGCTAGGGCACCCCTAGCCTTAGCGTAGGGCTCCCCTAACCTTAGGCTAGGGCACCCCTAGGCTTAGGCTAGGGCTCCCCTAGCCTTAGGTTCGGGCACCCCTAGGCTTAGGCTAGGACTCCCATAGCCTTAGGTTAGGGCACCCCTAGGCTTAGGCTAGGGCTCCCCTAGCCTTTTTTCGGGCACCCCTAGGCTTAGGCTAGGGTTTCCATAGCCTAAGGCTAGGGCTCCGCTAGCCTTAGGCTAGGGCACCCATAGGCTTAGGCTAGGGCTCCCCTAGCCTTAGGCTAGGGCAACCCTAGGCTTAGGATAAGGCTAGGGCTCCCCTAGCCTTAGGCTAGTGCTGCCCAACCTTAGGCTAGGGCACCCCTAGGCTTAGGCTAATGCTAGCGCTCCCCTAGCCTTAGGCTACGGCTCCCCTAGCCTTAGGCTAGGGCACCCATAGGCTTAGGCTAGGGCTCCCCTAGCCTTAGGTATGGCAGCCCTAGGCTTAGGCTTGGGCTCCCCTAGCCTTAGGCTAGGGCACCCCTAGGCTTAGGCTAAGGCTAGGGCTCCTCTAGCCTTAGGTTAGGGCTCTCCTAGCCTTAGGCTAGGGCACCCCTCGGCTTAGGCTAGGGCTACCCTAGCCTTAGGCTCGGGCTCCCCTAGCCTTAGGCTCGGGCTCCCCTAGCCTTAGGCTCGGGCACCCCTAGCCTTAG
Organism: Tenrec ecaudatus; assembly: GCF_050624435.1. Classification (NCBI taxonomy): domain Eukaryota; kingdom Metazoa; phylum Chordata; class Mammalia; order Afrosoricida; family Tenrecidae; genus Tenrec; species Tenrec ecaudatus. The sequence goes on along the minus strand of NW_027457638.1, from coordinate 3,281,813 downwards.
GCTAGGGCTCCCCTAGACTTAGTCCAGGGCTCCCCTAGCCTTAGGGTAGGGCTCCCCTACACTTAAGGTAGGGCATCCCTAGCCTTATGCTAGAGCTCCGGTAGCCTAAGCCTAGGGCTCCCCTAGCCTTGGCTATGGCACCGCTAGGCTTAGTCTAACGCTAGAGCTCCCATAGCCTTAGGCTAGTGCTCTCCGAGCCTTAGGCTCGGGCACCCCTAAGCTTAGGATAAGGCTAGGGCTCCCCTAGGCTTAGGCTAAGGCTACGGCTCCCTTTGCCTAAGGCTAGGGCACCCCTAGCCTAAGGCTATGGAATACCTAGGATTAGGCTAGGGCACCCCTAGGCTTAGGCTAGGGCACCCTTAGGCTTAGGTTAGGGCACCCCTAGGCTTAGGCTATGGCACCCCTAGGCTTAGGATAAGGCTAAGGCTCCCCTAGCCTAAGGCTAGGGCACCCCTAGGCTTAGGGTACGGGACCCCGAGGCTTAGGCTAGGGCACCCCTAGGTTTAGGCTAGGGCACCCCTAGGCTTAAGCTATGGCACACCTAGGCTTAGGCTTAGGCAAGGGCTCCCCTGGCCTTAGGCTAGGGCACCCCTTGGCTTAGGCTAGGGTACGCCTAGGCTTAGGCTAGCGCACTCCTAGGTTTAGGCTAGGGCACCCCTAGGCTTAGGCTAGGGTACCCCGAGGCTTAGGCTGGGTCACCCCGAGGCTTAGGCTAGGGCACCCCGAGGCTTAGGCTAGGGCACCCCGAGGCTTAGGCTAGGGCACCCGATTCTTAGACTAGGCCACCCCGAGGCTTAGGCTAGGGGACCCGGAGGTGTAGGCTAGGGCATCCCGAGGCTTAGGCTAAGGCTAGGGCTCCCCTAGCCTCAGGCTAGGGCACCTTTAGACTCAGGCTAGGGCCCCACTAGGCTTAGGCTAAGGCTAGGTCTCCCCAGCCTTAGGTTACGGCACCACTAGGCTTAGGCTCAGGCACCCCTAGGCTTAGGCTAGGGTTCCCTTAGCCTTAGGCTAGGGCTCCCCTAGCCTTAGGCTAGGGCACACCTAGGTTTCGGGTAGGGCTCCCCTAGCCTTAGGTTCGGGCACCCCTAGGCTTAGGCTAGGGTTCCCTTAGCCTTAGACTAGGCCTCCCATAGCCTAAGGATAGGGCACCCCTAGGCTTAGGCTAGGGCTCCATTAACCTTAGGTTAGGGCTCCCCTAGCCTTAGGCTAGGGCTCCCCTCACTTTATGCTACGGCACCCCTTGGCTTAGGCTAAGGCTAGGGCTCCCCTAGCCTTAGGTATGGCCGCCCTAGACTTAGGCTTGGGCTCCCCTAGCCTTAGGCTAGGGCACCCGTAGGCTTCGTCTAAGGCTAGGGTTCCACTAGTCTTAGGTTAGGGCACCACTAAGCTTTGGCTAAGGCTAGGGCTCGAGTAGCCTTAGGCTAGGACTCCCCTATCCTTAGGCTAGGGCTCCCCTAGCTTTAGGCTAGGGCACCCCTAGGCTTAGGCTAAGGCTAGGGCTCTCCTAGCCTTAGGCTGGGGTTCTCCTAGCCTTAGGCTAGGGCTCCCCTAGGCTTAGGCTAGGGCTCCCCTAGCCTTAGGATCGGGTTCCCCTAACCTTAGGCCAGGGCACCCCTAGGCTAAGTCAAGGGCTCCCCTAACCTTAGGCTAGGGTTCCCCTATCCTTAGGCCAGGGCACCCCTAGGGTAAGTCAAGTGCTCCCTAGCCTTAGGCTAGGGCTCCCCTAACCTTATGCTAGGGCACCCCAAGGCTTAGGCTAGGGTTCCCTAGACTTAGGCTAGGGCTCTCCTATCCTTAGGCCAGGGCACCCCTAGGCTTAGTCCAGGGATCCCCTAGCCTTAGGCTAGGGTTCCCCTAGGCTTAGGCTCGGGCACCCCTTGGCTTAGGATAGGGCTCTCCTAGCCTTAGGGTAGGGCTCCCCTAGCCTTAGGGTAGGGCTCCCCTAACCTTATGCTAGGGCACCCCTAGGCTTAGGCTAAGGCTAGGGCTCCCATAGCCTTCGGTTAGGGCTCCCCGAGCCTTAGGGTAGGTCACCCCAAGGCTTAAGCTAAGGCTAGGGCTCCCCTAGCCTTAGGCTAAGGCTCCCCTAGCCTTAGGCTAGGGCTCCCCAAGGCTTAGGCTAAGGCTAGGGCTCCCTAGCCTTAGGCTAGCGCTCCCCTAGCCTTATGCTAGGGCTCTCCTAGCCTTAGGCTAGGGCACCCCTAGGCTAATTCTCGGGCACCCCTAGGCTAAGGCTAGGGCTCCACTAGCCTTAGGCTAGGGCACCCCTAGCCTTAGCGTAGGGCTCCCCTAACCTTAGGCTAGGGCACCCCTAGCCTTAGGCTAGGGCTCCCCTAGCCTTAGGTTCGGGCACCCGTAGGCTTAGGCTAGGACTCCCATAGCCTTAGGTTAGGGCACCCCTAGGCTTAGGCTAGGGCTCCCCTAGCCTTAGTTTCGTGCACCCATAGGCTTAGGCTAGGGCACACCTAGGATTAGGCTAGGGCACCCCTAGGCTTAGGCTAGGGCACCCTTAGGCTTAGGCTAGGGCACCCCTAGGCTTAGGCTATGGCACCCCTAGACTTAGGATAAGGCTAAGGCTCAGCTAGCCTAAGGCTAGGGCACCCCTAGGCTTAGGGTAGGGGACCCCTAGGCTTAGGCTAGGATACCCCTAGGCTTAGGCTAGGGCACTCCTAGGTTTAGGCTAGGGCACCCCTAGGCTTAGGCTAAGGCTAGGGCTCCCCTAGCCTAAGGCTAGGGCACCCCTAGGCTTAGGCTTGGGCACCCGTAGGCTTGGGCTATGGCACCCCTAGGCTAAGGCTAGGGCACCCCTAGTCTTAGGCTAAGTCTAGGGCTCCCCTTGCCTTAGGCTAGGGGACCCCTAGGCTTAGGCTAGGGCACCCCTAGGCTTAGGCTAAGGCTATGGCCCCCCTAGCCTTAGGCTAGGGCACCCCTAGGCTTAGGTTAGGGCACCACTAGGCTTAGGCTAGGGCACCCCTAGGCTTAGGCTAGGGCACCCCAATCCTTAGGCTAGGGCACCCCTAGGCTTAGGCTCGGGCACCCCTAAGCTTAGACTATGGTTCCCTTTGCCTTAGGCTAGGGCTCCCCTAGCATTAGGCTAGGGCATAACTAAGCTTAGGCATGGGCTCCCCTAGCCTTAGGTTCGGGCACCCTTAGGCTTAGACTAGGACACCCCTAGGCTTAGGCTAGGACTCCCCTAGCCTTAGGTTATGGCACCCCTAGGCTTAGTTTAGGGTTCCCTTAGCCTTAGGTTAGGGCTCCCCTAGCCTAAGTCTAGGGCTCCCCTAGCCTTATGCTTGGACTCCCCTAGCCTTAGGTTAGGGCACCCCAAGGCTTAGGCTAAGGCTAGGGCTCCCCTAGCCTTAGGCAAGCGCTCCCCTAGCCTTAGGCTAGGGCTCTCATAGCCTTAGGCTAGGGCACCCCTAGGCTAATGCTAGGGCACCCCTAGGCTAAGGCTAGGGCTCCACTAGCCTTAGGCTAGGGCTCCCCTAGCCTTAGCGTAGGGCTCCCCTAGCCTTAGGCTAGGGCACCCCTAGGCTTAGGCTAAGGCTAGGGCTCCCCTAGCTTTAGGCTAGGGCACCCCTAGCCTTAGCGTAGGGCTCCCCTAACCTTAGGCTAGGGCACCCCTAGGCTTAGGCTAGGGCTCCCCTAGCCTTAGGTTCGGGCACCCCTAGGCTTAGGCTAGGACTCCCCTAGCCTTTGTTTCGGGCACCCCTAGGCTTAGGCTAGGGTTTCCATAGCCTAAGGCTAGGGCTCCGCTAGCCTTAGGCTAGGGCACCCATAGGCTTAGGCTAGGGCACACCTAGGATTAGGCTAGGGCACCCCTCGGCTTAGGCTAGGGCACCCCTAGGCTTAGGCTATGGCACCCCTAGACTTAGGATAAGGCTAAGGCTCAGCTAGCCTAAGGCTAGGGCACCCCTAGGCTTAGGGTAGGGGACCCCTAGGCTTAGGCTAGGGTACCCCTAGGCTTAGGCTAGGGAACTCCTAGGTTTAGGCTAGGGCACCCCTAGGCTTAGGCTAGGGCACCCCTAGGCTTAGGCTAAGGCTAGGGCTCCCCTAGCCTAAGGCTATGGCACCCCTAGGCTTAGGCTTGGGCACCCGTAGGCTTGGGCTATGGCATCCGTAGGCTAAGGCTAGGGCACCCCTAGTCTTAGGCTAAGTCTAGGGCTCCCCTTGCTTTGGCTAGGGGACCCCTAGGCTTAGGCTAGGGCACCCCTAGGCTTAGGCTAAGGCTAGGGCTCCCCTAGCCTTAGGCTAGGGCACTCCTAGGCTTAGGCTAGGGTTCCCCTAGCCTTAGGCTAGGGCACCACTAGGCTAAGGCTCGGGCACCCCTAGGCTTAGGCTAGGGCTCCAGTAGCCTTAGCTGGGGCTCCCCTAGCCTTAGGGTAGGGCTCCCCTAGCCTTAGGCTAGGGCACCCCTAGGCTTAGGCTTGGGCACCCCTAGGCTTAGGCTAGGGCACCCTTAGTCTTAGGCTTGGGCACCCCTAGGCTTAGGCTATGGCACGCCTAGGCTTAGGATAAGGCTAAGGCTTCCCTAGCCTAATGCTAGGGCACCCCTAGGCTTAGGCTAGGGGACCCCTAGGCTTAGGCTAGGGCACCCCTAGGCTTAGGCTAGGGCACCCCTAGGCTTAGGCTAAGGTTAGGGCTCCGCTAGCCTAAGGCTAGGGCACCCCTTTGCTTAGGCTAGGGTACCCCTAGGCTTAGGCTAGGGCATTCCTACGTTTAGGCTAGGGCACCCCGAGGCTTAGGCTAGGGCACCTCTAAGCTTAGGCAAGGGCACCCCTTGGCTAAGGCTAGGGCACCCCTAGGCTTAGGCTAGGGCACCCCAAGGCTTAGGCTAGGGCACCCCTAGGATTAGGCTAGGGCTCCCCTAGCGTAAGGCTAGGGCACCCCTAGGCTTAGGCTAGGGCACCCCTAGGCTTAGGCTAGGGCACACCTAGGCTTAGGCTAGGGCACCCATAGGCTTAGGCGAGGGCACCCCTAGGCTTAGGCTAAGGCTACGGCTCCCCAAGCCTCAGGCTAGGACACCTTTAGGCTCAGGCTAGGGCCCCCCTAGGCTTAGGCTAGGGAACCCCTAGACTTAGGCTAGGGCACCCCTAGGCTTAGGCTAAGGCTAGGGATCCCCTAGACTCAGGCTAGGGCACCCCTAGACTCAGGCTAGCGCGCCCCTAGTCTTAGGCTAGGGCACACATAGGCTTAGGCTAGGGCACCCCTAGGCTTAAGCTAGGACACCCCTAGGCTTACGCTAAGGCTAGGGCTCCCCTAGCCTAAGGCTAGGGCACCCTTATGCTTAGGTTAGGGCACCCCAAGGTTTAAGCTACGGCAGCCCTAGGCTTATGCTAGGGCACCACTAGGCTTAGGCTAGGGCACCCATAGCTTAGGCTAAGGCTAGGGCTCCCCTATCCTAAGGCTGGGGCACCCCTAGGTTTAGGCTAGGTCACCCCTAGACTTAGGCTAGGACACCCCAGGCTTAGTCTAAGGCTAGGGATACCCTAGCCTAAGGCTAGGGCACACCTAGGATTAGGATAGGGCACCCCTAGGCTTAGGCTAGGGCACTCCTAGGCTTAGGCTAGGGCACCCCTAGGTTTAGACTATGGCACCCCTAGGCTTAGGATAAGCCTACGGCTCCCGTAGTCTAAGGCTTGGGCACCCTTAGGCTTAGGCTAGAGCACCCCTAGGCTTATGCTAGGGCAGCCCTAGGCTTAGGCTAAGGCTAGGGCTCCCCTAGCCTATGGCTAGGGCATGCCTAGGCTTAGGCTAGGTAACCCTAGGCTTAGGGTAGGTCACCCCTATGCTTAGGCTAGGGCACGCCTAGCTTAGGTTAAGGCTAGGGCTCCCCTAGCCTAAGGCTAGGGCACCCATAGGCTTAGGCTAGGGCACCCCTAGGCGTAGGGTAAGGCTAGGGCTCCTCTAGCCTAAGGCTAGGGCACCCCTAGGCTTAGGCTTGGACACCCCCAGGCTTAGGCTAGGGCACCCCGAGGCTTAGGCTAAGGCTAGGGTTCCCCTAGCCTAAGGCTAGGGCACCCCTAAGCTTAGGCTAGGGCACCCCTAGGCTTAGGGTAAGGCTAGCGTTCTCCTAGCTTAAGGCTAGGGCACCCCTAGGCTTTGGCTAGGGTACCCCTAGGCTAAGGGTAAGGCTAGGGCTCACCTAGTCTAAGGCTAGGGCACCCCTAGGCTTAGGCTAGGGCACCCCTAGGCTTACACTAGGACACACTTAGGCTTAGGCTAGGGCACCCGTAGGTTTAGGCTAAGGCTAGGGCGCCCCTAGGCTTAGGCTAGGGTAACCCTAGGCTTAGGCTCGGGCACCCCTTGGCTTAGGATAGGGCTCTCCTAGCCTTAGGGTAGGGCTCCCCTAACCTTATGCTAGGGCACCCCTAGGCTTAGGCTAAGGCTAGGGCTCCCATAGCCTTCGGTTAGGGCTCCCCGAGCCTTAGGGTAGGTCACCCCAAGGCTTAAGCTAAGGCTAGGGCTACCCTAGCCTTAGGCTAAGGCTCCCCTAGCCTTAGGCTAGTGCTCCCCAAGGCTTAGGCTAAGGCTAGGGCTCCCTAGCCTTAGGCTAGCGCTCCCCTAGCCTTAGGCTAGGGCTCTCCTAGCCTTAGGCTAGGGCACCCCTAGGCTAATTCTCGGGCACCCCTAGGCTAAGGCTAGGGCTCCACTAGCCTTAGGCTAGGGCACCCCTAGCCTTAGCGTAGGGCTCCCCTAACCTTAGGCTAGGGCACCCCTAGCCTTAGGCTAGGGCTCCCCTAGCCTTAGGTTCGGGCACCCGTAGGCTTAGGCTAGGACTCCCATAGCCTTAGGTTAGGGCACCCCTAGCCTTAGTTTCGTGCACCCCTAGGCTTAGGCTAGGGCACACCTAGGATTAGGCTAGGGCACCCCTAGGCTTAGGCTAGGGCACCCTTAGGCTTAGGCTAGGGCACCCCTAGGCTTAGGCTATGGCACCCCTAGACTTAGGATAAGGCTAAGGCTCAGCTAGCCTAAGGCTAGGGTACCCGTAGGCTTAGGGTAGGGGACCCCTAGGCTTAGGCTAGGATACCCCTAGGCTTAGGCTAGGGCACTCCTAGGTTTAGGCTAGGGCACCCCTAGGCTTAGGCTAAGGCTTGGGCTCCCCTAGCCTAAGGCTAGGGCACCCCTAGGCTTAGGCTTGGGCACCCGTAGGCTTGAGCTATGGCACCCCTAGGCTAAGGCTAGGGCACCCCTAGTCTTAGGCTAAGTCTAGGGCTCCCCTTGCCTTAGGCTAGGGGACCCCTAGTCTTAGGCTAGGGCACCCCTAGGCTTAGGCTAAGGCTATGGCCCCCCTAGCCTTAGGCTAGGGCACCCCTAGGCTTAGGTTAGGGCACCACTAGGCTTAGGCTGGGGCACCCCTAGGCTTAGGCTAGGGCACCCCAATCCTTAGGCTAGGGCACCCCTAGGCTTAGGCTCGGGCACCCCTAAGCTTAGACTATGGTTCCCTTTGCCTTAGGCTAGGGCTCCCCTAGCATTAGGCTAGGGCACACCTAGGCTTAGGCATGGGCTCCCCTAGCCTTAGGTTCGGGCACCCTTAGGCTTAGACTAGGACACCCCTAGGCTTAGGCTAGGACTCCCCTAGCCTTAGGTTATGGCACCCCTAGGCTTAGTTTAGGGTTCCCTTAGCCTTAGGTTAGGGCTCCCCTAGCCTAAGGCTAGGGCTCCCCTAGCCTTAGGCTTGGACTCCCCTAGCCTTAGGTTAGGGCACCCCAAGGCTTAGGCTAAGGCTAGGGCTCCCCTAGCCTTAGGCAAGCGCTCCCCTAGCCTTAGGCTAGGGCTCTCATAGCCTTAGGCTAGGGCACCCCTAGGCTAATGCTAGGGCACCCCTAGGCTAAGGCTAGGGCTCCACTAGCCTTAGGCTAGGGCTCCCCTAGCCTTAGCGTAGGGCTCCCCTAGCCTTAGGCTAGGGCACCCCTAGGCTTAGGCTAAGGCTAGGGCTCCCCTAGCCTTAGGCTAGGGCACGCCTAGCCTTAGCGTAGGGCTCCCCTAACCTTAGGCTAGGGCACCCCTAGGCTTAGGCTAGGGCTCCCCTAGCCTTAGGTTCGGGCACCCCTAGGCTTAGGCTAGGACTCCCATAGCCTTAGGTTAGGGCACCCCTAGGCTTAGGCTAGGGCTCCCCTAGCCTTTGTTTCGGGCACCCCTAGGCTTAGGCTAGGGTTTCCATAGCCTAAGGCTAGGCCTCCGCTAGCCTTAGGCTAGGGCACCCATAGGCTTAGGCTAGGGCTCCCCTAGCCTTAGGCTAGGGCAACCCTAGGCTTAGGATAAGGCTAGGGCTCCCCTAGCCTTAGGCTAGTGCTGCCCAACCTTAGGCTAGGGCACCCCTAGGCTTAGGCTAATGCTAGCGCTCCCCTAGCCTTAGGCTACGGCTCCCCTAGCCTTAGGCTAGGGCACCCATAGGCTTAGGCTAGGGCTCCCCTAGCCTTAGGTATGGCAGCCCTAGGCTTAGGCTTGGGCTCCCCTAGCCTTAGGCTAGGGCACCCCTAGGCTTAGGCTAAGGCTAGGGCTCCTCTAGCCTTAGGTTAGGGCTCTCCTAGCCTTAGGCTAGGGCACCCCTCGGCTTAGGCTAGGGCTACCCTAGCCTTAGGCTCGGGCTCCCCTAGCCTTAGGCTCGGGCTCCCCTAGCCTTAGGCTCGGGCACCCCTAGCCTTAGGCTAGGGCTCCCCTAGACTTAGTCCAGGGCTCCCCTAGCCTTAGGGTAGGGCTCCCCTACACTTAAGGTAGGGCATCCCTAGCCTTATGCTAGAGCTCCGGTAGCCTAAGCCTAGGGCTCCCCTAGCCTTGGCTATGGCACCGCTAGGCTTAGTCTAACGCTAGAGCTCCCATAGCCTTAGGCTAGTGCTCTCCGAGCCTTAGGCTCGGGCACCCCTAAGCTTAGGATAAGGCTAGGGCTCCCCTAGGCTTAGGCTAAGTCTACGGCTCCCTTTGCCTAAGGCTAGGGCACCCCTAGCCTAAGGCTATGGAATACCTAGGATTAGGCTAGGGCACCCCTAGGCTTAGGCTAGGGCACCCTTAGGCTTAGGTTAGGGCACCCCTAGGCTTAGGCTATGGCACCCCTAGGCTTAGGATAAGGCTAAGGCTCCCCTAGCCTAAGGCTAGGGCACCCCTAGGCTTAGGGTACGGGACCCCGAGGCTTAGGCTAGGGCACCCCTAGGTTTAGGCTAGGGCACCGCTAGGCTTAAGCTATGGCACACCTAGGCTTAGGCTTAGGCAAGGGCTCCCCTGGCCTTAGGCTAGGGCACCCCTTGGCTTAGGCTAGGGTACGCCTAGGCTTAGGCTAGCGCACTCCTAGGTTTAGGCTAGGGCACCCCTAGGCTTAGGCTAGGGTACCCCGAGGCTTAGGCTGGGTCACCCCGAGGCTTAGGCTAGGGCACCCCGAGGCTTAGGCTAGGGCACCCCGAGGCTTAGGCTAGGGCACCCGATTCTTAGACTAGGCCACCCCGAGGCTTAGGCTAGGGGACCCGGAGGTGTAGGCTAGGGCATCCCGAGGCTTAGGCTAAGGCTAGGGCTCCCCTAGCCTCAGGCTAGGGCACCTTTAGACTCAGGCTAGGGCCCCACTAGGCTTAGGCTAAGGCTAGGTCTCCCCAGCCTTAGGTTACGGCACCACTAGGCTTAGGCTCAGGCACCCCTAGGCTTAGGCTAGGGTTCCCTTAGCCTTAGGCTAGGGCTCCCCTAGCCTTAGGCTAGGGCACACCTAGGTTTCGGGTAGGGCTCCCCTAGCCTTAGGTTCGGGCACCCCTAGGCTTAGGCTAGGGTTCCCTTAGCCTTAGACTAGGCCTCCCATAGCCTAAGGATAGGGCACCCCTAGGCTTAGGCTAGGGCTCCATTAACCTTAGGTTAGGGCTCCCCTAGCCTTAGGCTAGGGCTCCCCTCACTTTATGCTACGGCACCCCTTGGCTTAGGCTAAGGCTAGGGCTCCCCTAGCCTTAGGTATGGCCGCCCTAGACTTAGGCTTGGGCTCCCCTAGCCTTAGGCTAGGGCACCCGTAGGCTTCGTCTAAGGCTAGGGTTCCACTAGTCTTAGGTTAGGGCACCACTAAGCTTTGGCTAAGGCTAGGGCTCGAGTAGCCTTAGGCTAGGACTCCCCTATCCTTAGGCTAGGGCTCCCCTAGCTTTAGGCTAGGGCACCCCTAGGCTTAGGCTAAGGCTAGGGCTCTCCTAGCCTTAGGCTGGGGTTCTCCTAGCCTTAGGCTAGGGCTCCCCTAGGCTTAGGCTAGGGCTCCCCTAGCCTTAGGATCGGGTTCCCCTAACCTTAGGCCAGGGCACCCCTAGGCTAAGTCAAGGGCTCCCCTAACCTTAGGCTAGGGTTCCCCTATCCTTAGGCCAGGGCACCCCTAGGGTAAGTCAAGTGCTCCCTAGCCTTAGGCTAGGGCTCCCCTAACCTTATGCTAGGGCACCCCAAGGCTTAGGCTAGGGTTCCCTAGACTTAGGCTAGGGCTCTCCTATCCTTAGGCCAGGGCACCCCTAGGCTTAGTCCAGGGATCCCCTAGCCTTAGGCTAGGGTTCCCCTAGGCTTAGGCTCAGGCACCCCTTGGCTTAGGATAGGGCTCTCCTAGCCTTAGGGTAGGGCTCCCCTAACCTTATGCTAGGGCACCCCTAGGCTTAGGCTAAGGCTAGGGCTCCCATAGCCTTCGGTTAGGGCTCCCCGAGCCTTAGGGTAGGTCACCCCAAGGATTAAGCTAAGGCTAGGGCTCCCCTAGCCTTAGGCTAAGGCTCCCCTAGCCTTAGGCTAGGGCTCCCCAAGGCTTAGGCTAAGGCTAGGGCTCCCTAGCCTTAGGCTAGCGCTCCCCTAGCCTTAGGCTAGGGCTCTCCTAGCCTTAGGCTAGGGCACCCCTAGGCTAATTCTCGGGCACCCCTAGGCTAAGGCTAGGGCTCCACTAGCCTTAGGCTAGGGCACCCCTAGCCTTAGCGTAGGGCTCCCCTAACCTTAGGCTAGGGCACCCCTAGCCTTAGGCTAGGGCTCCCCTAGCCTTAGGTTCGGGCATCCGTAGGCTTAGGCTAGGACTCCCATAGCCTTAGGTTAGGGCACCCCTAGGCTTAGGCTAGGTCTCCCCTAGCCTTAGTTTCGTGCACCCCTAGGCTTAGGCTAGGGCACACCTAGGATTAGGCTAGGGCACCCCTAGGCTTAGGCTAGGGCACCCTTAGGCTTAGGCTAGGGCACCCCTAGGCTTAGGCTATGGCACCCCTAGACTTAGGATAAGGCTAAGGCTCAGCTAGCCTAAGGCTAGGGCACCCCTAGGCTTAGGGTAGGGGACCCCTAGGCTTAGGCTAGGATACCCCTAGGCTTAGGCTAGGGCACTCCTAGGTTTAGGCTAGGGCACCCCTAGGCTTAGGCTAAGGCTAGGGCTCCCCTAGCCTAAGGCTAGGGCACCCCTAGGCTTAGGCTTGGGCACCCGTAGGCTTGGGCTATGGCACCCCTAGGCTAAGGCTAGGGCACCCCTAGTCTTAGGCTAAGTCTAGGGCTCCCCTTGCCTTAGGCTAGGGGACCCCTAGTCTTAGGCTAGGGCACCCCTAGGCTTAGGCTAAGGCTATGGCCCCCCTAGCCTTAGGCTAGGGCACCCCTAGGCTTAGGTTAGGGCACCACTAGGCTTAGGCTAGGGCACCCCTAGGCTTAGGCTAGGGCACCCCAATCCTTAGGCTAGGGCACCCCTAGGCTTAGGCTCGGGCACCCCTAAGCTTAGACTATGGTTCCCTTTGCCTTAGGCTAGGGCTCCCCTAGCATTAGGCTAGGGCATAACTAAGCTTAGGCATGGGCTCCCCTAGCCTTAGGTTCGGGCACCCTTAGGCTTAGACTAGGACACCCCTAGGCTTAGGCTAGGACTCCCCTAGCCTTAGGTTATGGCACCCCTAGGCTTAGTTTAGGGTTCCCTTAGCCTTAGGTTAGGGCTCCCCTAGCCTAAGTCTAGGGCTCCCCTAGCCTTATGCTTGGACTCCCCTAGCCTTAGGTTAGGGCACCCCAAGGCTTAGGCTAAGGCTAGGGCTCCCCTAGCCTTAGGCAAGCGCTCCCCTAGCCTTAGGCTAGGGCTCTCATAGCCTTAGGCTAGGGCACCCCTAGGCTAATGCTAGGGCACCCCTAGGCTAAGGCTAGGGCTCCACTAGCCTTAGGCTAGGGCTCCCCTAGCCTTAGCGTAGGGCTCCCCTAGCCTTAGGCTAGGGCACCCCTAGGCTTAGGCTAAGGCTAGGGCTCCCCTAGCCTTAGGCTAGGGCACCCCTAGCCTTAGCGTAGGGCTCCCCTAACCTTAGGCTAGGGCACCCCTAGGCTTAGGCTAGGGCTCCCCTAGCCTTAGGTTCGGGCACCCCTAGGCTTAGGCTAGGACTCCCATAGCCTTAGGTTAGGGCACCCCTAGGCTTAGGCTAGGGCTCCCCTAGCCTTTGTTTCGGGCACCCCTAGGCTTAGGCTAGGGTTTCCATGGCCTAAGGCTAGGGCTCCGCTAGCCTTAGGCTAGGGCACCCATAGGCTTAGGCTAGGGCACACCTAGGATTAGGCTAGGGCACCCCTCGGCTTAGGCTAGGGCACCCCTAGGCTTAGGCTATGGCACCCCTAGACTTAGGATAAGGCTAAGGCTCAGCTAGCCTAAGGCTAGGGCACCCCTAGGCTTAGGGTAGGGGACCCCTAGGCTTAGGCTAGGGTACCCCTAGGCTTAGGCTAGGGAACTCCTAGGTTTAGGCTAGGGCACCCCTAGGCTTAGGCTAGGGCACCCCTAGGCTTAGGCTAAGGTTAGGGCTCCCCTAGCCTAAGGCTATGGCACCCCTAGGCTTAGGCTTGGGCACCCGTAGGCTTGGGCTATGGCATCCGTAGGCTAAGGCTAGGGCACCCCTAGTCTTAGGCTAAGTCTAGGGCTCCCCTTGCTTTGGCTAGGGGACCCCTAGGCTTAGGCTAGGGCACCCCTAGGCTTAGGCTAAGGCTAGGGCTCCCCTAGCCTTAGGCTAGGGCACCCCTAGGCTTAGGCTAAGGCTATGGCCCCCCTAGCCTTAGGCTAGGGCACCCCTAGGCTTAGGTTAGGGCACCACTAGGCTTAGGCTAGGGCACCCCTAGGCTTAGGCTAGGGCACCCCAATCCTTAGGCTAGGGCACCCCTAGGCTTAGGCTCGGGCACCCCTAAGCTTAGACTATGGTTCCCTTTGCCTTAGGCTAGGGCTCCCCTAGCATTAGGCTAGGGCATAACTAAGCTTAGGCATGGGCTCCCCTAGCCTTAGGTTCGGGCACCCTTAGGCTTAGACTAGGACACCCCTAGGCTTAGGCTAGGACTCCCCTAGCCTTAGGTTATGGCACCCCTAGGCTTAGTTTAGGGTTCCCTTAGCCTTAGGTTAGGGCTCCCCTAGCCTAAGTCTAGGGCTCCCCTAGCCTTATGCTTGGACTCCCCTAGCCTTAGGTTAGGGCACCCCAAGGCTTAGGCTAAGGCTAGGGCTCCCCTAGCCTTAGGCAAGCGCTCCCCTAGCCTTAGGCTAGGGCTCTCATAGCCTTAGGCTAGGGCACCCCTAGGCTAATGCTAGGGCACCCCTAGGCTAAGGCTAGGGCTCCACTAGCCTTAGGCTAGGGCTCCCCTAGCCTTAGCGTAGGGCTCCCCTAGCCTTAGGCTAGGGCACCCCTAGGCTTAGGCTAAGGCTAGGGCTCCCCTAGCCTTAGGCTAGGGCACCCCTAGCCTTAGCGTAGGGCTCCCCTAACCTTAGGCTAGGGCACCCCTAGGCTTAGGCTAGGGCTCCCCTAGCCTTAGGTTCGGGCACCCCTAGGCTTAGGCTAGGACTCCCATAGCCTTAGGTTAGGGCACCCCTAGGCTTAGGCTAGGGCTCCCCTAGCCTTTGTTTCGGGCACCCCTAGGCTTAGGCTAGGGTTTCCATAGCCTAAGGCTAGGGCTCCGCTAGCCTTAGGCTAGGGCACCCATAGGCTTAGGCTAGGGCACACCTAGGATTAGGCTAGGGCACCCCTCGGCTTAGGCTAGGGCACCCCTAGGCTTAGGCTATGGCACCCCTAGACTTAGGATAAGGCTAAGGCTCAGCTAGCCTAAGGCTACGGCACCCCTAGGCTTAGGGTAGGGGACCCCTAGGCTTAGGCTAGGGTACCCCTAGGCTTAGGCTAGGGAACTCCTAGGTTTAGGCTAGGGCACCCCTAGGCTTAGGCTAGGGCACCCCTAGGCTTAGGCTAAGGCTAGGGCTCCCCTAGCCTAAGGCTATGGCACCCCTAGGCTTAGGCTTGGGCACCCGTAGGCTTGGGCTATGGCATCCGTAGGCTAAGGCTAGGGCACCCCTAGTCTTAGGCTAAGTCTAGGGCTCCCCTTGCTTTGGCTAGGGGACCCCTAGGCTTAGGCTAGGGCACCCCTAGGCTTAGGCTAAGGCTAGGGCTCCCCTAGCCTTAGGCTAGGGCACTCCTAGGCTTAGGCTAGGGTTCCCCTAGCCTTAGGCTAGGGCACCACTAGGCTAAGGCTCGGGCACCCCTAGGCTTAGGCTAGGGCTCCAGTAGCCTTAGCTGGGGCTCCCCTAGCCTTAGGGTAGGGCTCCCCTAGCCTTAGGCTAGGGCACCCCTAGGCTTAGGCTTGGGCACCCCTAGGCTTAGGCTAGGGCACCCTTAGTCTTAGGCTTGGGCACCCCTAGGCTTAGGCTACGGCACGCCTAGGCTTAGGATAAGGCTAAGGCTTCCCTAGCCTAATGCTAGGGCACCCCTAGGCTTAGGCTAGGGGACCCCTAGGCTTAGGCTAGGGCACCCCTAGGCTTAGGCTAGGGCACCCCTAGGCTTAGGCTAAGGTTAGGGCTCCGCTAGCCTAAGGCTAGGGCACCCCTTTGCTTAGGCTAGGGTACCCCTAGGCTTAGGCTAGGGCATTCCTACGTTTAGGCTAGGGCACCCATAGGCTTAGGCTAGGGCACATCTAGGCTTAGGCTAAGGTTATGGCTCCCCTAGCCTTAGGCTAGGGCACCCCTAGGCTTAGGCTAGGGCACCCCTAGGCTGAGGCTAGGGCACCCCGAGGCTTAGGCTAGGGCACCTCTAAACTTAGGCAAGGGCACCCCTTGGCTAAGGCTAGGGCACCCCTAGGCTTAGGCTAGGGCACCCCAAGGCTTATGCTAGGGCACCCCTAGGATTAGGCTAGGGCTCCCCTAGCGTAAGGCTAGGGCACCCCTAGGCTTAGGCTAGGGCACCCCTAGGCTTAGGCTAGGGCACACCTAGGCTTAGGCTAGGGCACCCAAAAGCTTAGGCGAGGGCACCCCTAGGCTTAGGCTAAGGCTACGGCTCCCCAAGCCTCAGGCTAGGACACCTTTAGGCTCAGGCTAGGGCCCCCCTAGGCTTAGGCTAGGGAACCCCTAGACTTAGGCTAGGGCACCCCTAGGCTTAGGCTAAGGCTAGGGATCCCCTAGACTCAGGCTAGGGCACCCCTAGACTCAGGCTAGCGCGCCCCTAGTCTTAGGCTAGGGCACACATAGGCTTAGGCTAGGGCACCCCTAGGCTTAAGCTAGGACACCCCTAGGCTTACGCTAAGGCTAGGGCTCCCCTAGCCTAAGGCTAGGGCACCCTTATGCTTAGGTTAGGGCACCCCAAGGTTTAAGCTACGGCAGCCCTAGGCTTATGCTAGGGTACCATTAGGCTTAGGCTAGGGCACCCATAGCTTAGGCTAAGGCTAGGGCTCCCCTATCCTAAGGCTGGGGCACCCCTAGGTTTAGGCTAGGTCACCCCTAGACTTAGGCTAGGACACCCCAGGCTTAGTCTAAGGCTAGGGATACCCTAGCCTAAGGCTAGGGCACACCTAGGATTAGGATAGGGCACCCCTAGGCTTAGGCTAGGGCACTCCTAGGCTTAGGCTAGGGCACCCCTAGGTTTAGGCTATGGCACCCCTAGGCTTAGGATAAGCCTACGGCTCCCGTAGTCTAAGGCTTGGGCACCCTTAGGCTTAGGCTAGGTCACCCCTATGCTTAGGCTAGGGCACGCCTAGCTTAGGTTAAGGCTAGGGCTCCCCTAGCCTAAGGCTAGGGCACCCATAGGCTTAGGCTAGGGCACCCCTAGGCTTAGGGTAAGGCTAGGGCTCCTCTAGCCTAAGGCTAGTGCACCCCTAGGCTTAGGCTTGGACACCCCCAGGCTTATGCTAGGGCACCCCGAGGCTTAGGCTAAGGCTAGGGTTCCCTAGTCTAAGGCTAGGGCACCCCTAGGCTTAGGCTAGGGCACCCCTAGGCTTAGGGTAAGGCTAGCGTTCTCCTAGCTTAAGGCTAGGGCACCCCTAGGCTTTGGCTAGGGTACCCCTAGGCTAAGGGTAAGGCTAGGGCTCACCTAGTCTAAGGCTAGGGCACCCCTAGGCTTAGGCTAGGGCACCCCTAGGCTTACACTAGGACACACTTAGGCTTAGGCTAGGGCACCCGTAGGTTTAGGCTAAGGCTAGGGCGCCCCTAGGCTTAGGCTAGGGTAACCCTAGGCTTAGGCTAGGGCACCCCAAGATTTAGGATATGGCACCCCTAGGCTTAGGCTAAGGCTAGGGCTCCCTTTGCTTAATGCTAGGGCACCCTTAGGCTTAGGCAAGGGCACCAATAGGCTTAGGCTAAGGCTAGGGCTCCCCTAGCCTAAGGCTAGGCCACCCCCAGGCTTAGACTAGGGGACCCCTTGGCTTAGACTAGGGCACCCCTAGGCTTAGGCTATGGCACCCCTAGGCTTAAGTTTGGACACCCCAAGGCTTAGGCTAGGGCAGCCCTAGGCTTAGGCTAAGGCTAGGGCTCTCCTAGCTTAAGGCTAGGGCACCCCAAGGCTTAGACTAGGGCACTCCTTGGATTAGGCTAGGGCACCCCTAGTCTTAGGCTATAGAACCCCTAGGCTTAGGCTAAGGCTACGGCTTCCCTAGGCTTAGGCTAAGGTACCCCTAGGCTGAGGCTAAGGCTAGGGCTCCCCTAGCCTCAGGCTAGGGCACCCCTAGGCTCAGGCTAGGGCACCCTGAGGCTAGGCTAGGGTAATCCTAGGCTTAGGCTAAGGCTAGGGCTCCCCTAGCATCAGGCTAGGGCAACCCTAGGCTTAGACTAAGGCTAGGGCTCCCCTAGCCTCAGGGTAGGGCACCCAAAGGCTTAGGCTAGGGCACCCCTAGGCTTAGGATTCGACACCACTAGGCTTAGGCTAGGGCACCCCTAGGCTTAGGCTAAGGCTAGAGCTCCCCTAGCCTAAGACTAGGGCACCACTAGGCTTAGGCTAGGGCACCCCTAGGCTTAGGCCAAGGCTAGGGCTCCCCTAGCCTATGGCTAGGGCATGCCTAGGCTTAGGCTAGGTAACCCTAGGCTTAGGCTAGGTCACCCCTAGGCTTAGGCTAAGGCTAGGGCTACCCTAGCCTAATGCTTGGGCAACCCTAGGCTTAGGCTAGGGCACCCCTAGGCTTAAGCTAGGGTACCCCTAGCTTAGGCTAAGGCTAGGGCTCCCCTAGCCTAAGGCTAGGGAACCCGTAGGCTTAGGCTAGGGCACCCCTAGCTTAAGGGTAGGACACCACTAGGCTTCGGCAGGCTCACCCCTAGGCTTAGGCTAAGGCTAGGGCTCCCCTAGTCTAAGACTAGGGCACCCCTAGGCTTAGACTAGTGCACCCCTAGGCTTAGGCTATGGCACCCCTAGGCTTAAGTTTGGACACCCCAAGGCTTAGGCTAGCGCAGCCCTAGGCTTAGGCTAAGGCTAGGGCTCCCCTAGCTTAAGGGTAGGACACCGCTAGGCTTCGGCAGGCGCAACCCTAGGCTTAGGCTAAGGCTAGGGCTCCCCTAATCTAAGGCTTTGGCACCCCTAGGCTTAGACTAGGGCACACATTGGCTTAGGCTAGGGCACCCCTAGGCTTAGGTTATGGCACCCCTAGGCTTAGGCTGAGTCTAGGGCTCCCCTAGCCTCAGGCTAGGGCACCCCTAGGCTCAGGCTAGGGCACCCCGAGGCTTAGGCTAGGGCACCCCTAGGCTTAGGCTAAGGCTAGGGCTCCCCAAGGTTTAGGCTAGGGCACCCCTAGGTTTAGGCTAAGGCTCAGGCTAGGGCACCCCGAAGCTTAGGCTTGGGCAATCCTAGGCTTAGGCTAAGGCTAGGGCTCCCCTAGCCTCAGGCTAGGGAAACCCCAGGCTTAGGCTAAGGCTAGGGCTCCCCTAGCCTCAGGCTAGGGCACTTCGAGGCTTAGGCTAGGGCACCCCTAGGCTTAAGCTAAGGCTAGGGCTCCTCTAGCCTCATGCTAGGGCACCTCTAGGCTTAGGCCAGGGCACCCCTAGGCTTAGGCTAACATTAGGGTTCCCCTAGCCTCAGGCTAGGGCACCTCTAGTCTTAAGTTAGGTCACCCCTAGGTTTAGGCTAGGGCACCACTAGGCTTAGGCTAGGGCACACCTAGGCTTAGGCTAGGACACCCCTAGGCTTACGCTAAGGCTAGGGCTCCCCTAGCCTAAGGCTAATGCACCCCCATGCTTAGGTTAGGGCACCCCTAGGCTTAAGCTAGGGCAGCCCTAAGCTTAGGCTAGGGCACCCATAAGCTTAGGCCTGGGCTCCCCTAGGCTTAGGCTAATGCTAGGTCTCCCCTAGCCTAATGCTAGGGCAACCCTAGGCTTAGGCTAGGGCACCCATAGGTTAGGCCAAGCTAGGGCTCCCATAGCCTAAGGCTAGGGTACCCCTAGGATTAGGCTAGGTCACCCCTAGCCTTAGGCTAAGGCTAGGGCTCCCCTAGCCTAAGGCTAGGGCACCCCTAGGCTTAGGCTAGGGAACCCTTAGGCTTAGGCTAGGGCACCCCTAGGCTAAGGCTAAGGCTAGGGCTCCCCTAGCATAAGGCTAGGGCTCCTCTAGGCTTAGGCTAGGGCACGTCTAGCTTAGGTTAAGGCCAGGGCTCCCCTAGCCTAAGGCTAGGGCACCCCTAGGCTTAGGCTAGGGCACCCCTAGGCTTAGGGTAAGGCTAGGGCTCCTCTAGCCTAAGGCTAGGGCACCCCTAGTCTTAGCCTTTGACACCCCTAAGCTTGGGCTAGGGCACCCCTAGGCTTAGGCTAAGGCTAGAGCTCCCCTAGCCTAAGGCTAGGGCACCCCTAGGCTTAGGCTAGGGCACCCCTAGGCTTAGGCTAAGGCTAGGGCACCCTTAGCCTAAGGCTAGGGTACCCCTAAGCTTAGGGTATGGATAGCGCTCTCCTATCTTAAGGTTAGGGCACGCCTAGGCTTTAGCTAGGGTACCCCTAGCCTAAGGCTATGGCACCCCTAGGCTTAGGCTAAGGAACCCCTAGGCTTAGGCTAGGGCACCCCTAGGCTTAGGCTAAGGCTAGGGCTCCCCTAACCTAAGGCTAGGGCAACCCTAGGCTTAGACTAGGGCACCCCTTGGCTTAGGCTAAGGCTAGGGATCCCCTAGCCTAATGCTTGGGCAACCCGAGCCTTAGGCTAGGGAACCCCTAGGCTTAAGCTAGGGTACCCCTAGCTTAATCTAAGGCTAGGGCTCCCCTAGCCTAAGGCTAGGGAACACCTAGGCTTAGGCTAGGGCACCCCTAGGCTTAGACAAAGACTAGGGCTCCCCTAGATTAAGTGTAGGACACTCCTAGGCTTCTGCAGGCGTACCCCTAGGCTTAGGCTAAGGCTAGGGCTCCCCTAGTCTAAGGCTAGGGCACCCCTAGGCTTAGACTAGGGCACACCTATGCTTAGGCTATGGCACCCCTAGGCTTTAGTTTGGACACCCCAAGGCTTAGGCTAGCGCAACCCTAGGCTTAGGCTAAGGCTACGGCTCCCCTAGCCTAAGGCTAGGGCACCCCTAGGCATAGACTAGGGCACCCCTTGGCTTAGGCTAGGGCACCCTTAGGCTTAGGCTATGGCACCCCTAGGGTTAGGCTACGGCTAGGGGTCCCATAACCTCAGGCTAGGGCACCCCTAGGCTCAGGCTAGGGCACCCCGAGGCTTAGGCTAGTGCAACCCTAGGCTTAGGCTAGGGCACCCCTAGGCTTATGCTAAGGCTAGGGCTCCCCTAGGCTTAGGCTAGGGCACCCCTAGGCTTAGGCTAAGGCTAGGGCTCCCCTAGCCTCAGGCTAGAGCACCCCTAGGCTCAGGCTAGGGCACCCCGAGGCTCAGGTTAGGGCAATCCTAGCCTTAGGCTAAGGCTAGGGCTCCCCTAGCCTCAGGCTAGGGCAACCCTAGGCTTAGGCTAAGGCTAAGGCTCCCCTAGCCTCAGGCTAGGACACCCCAAGGCTTAGTTTAGGGCACCCCTAGGCCAAGGCTAAGGCTAGGGCACCCCTAGCCTCAGATTCGGGCATCTCTAGGCTTAGGCCAGGGCACCCATAGGCTTAGGCTAACGTTAGGGCTCCCCTAGCCTCAGGCTAGGGCACCTCTAGTCTTAGGCAAGGGCACCCCTAGGTTTAGGCTAGGGCACCCCTAGGCTTACGCTAGGGCACCCCTAGGCTTAGGCTAGGGCACACCTAGGCTTAGGCTAAGGCTAGGGCTCCCCTAGCTTAAGGCAAGGGCAACCCTAGGGTTAGGCTTGGGCACCCCTAGGCTAAGGCTAGGGCACCCCTAGGCTTAGGCTAGGGCACCCCTAGGCTTAGGCTAGGGCACCCCTAGGCTTAGGCTAGGGCACCCCTAGGCTAAGGCTAAGGCTAGGGCTCCCCTAGCCTAATGCTTTGGCAACCCTAGGCTTAGGTTAGGGCACACCTAGGCTTAAGCTAGGGTACCCCAAGCTTAGGCTAAGGCTAGGGTTCCCCTAGCCTAAGGCTAGGGCACACCTAGGCTTAGGAAAAGACTAGGTCTCCCCTAGCTTAAGGGTAGGCCACCCCTAGGTTTCAGCAGGCGCACCCCTAGGCTTAGGTTAAGGCTAGGGCTCCCCTAGGCTTAGACTAGGGCACCCTTTGGCTTAGGCTAGGGCACCCCTAGGCTTAAGTTTGGACACCCCAAGGCTTAGGCTAGCGCAGCCCTAGGCTTCGGCTAAAGCTAGGGCTCCCCTACCCTAAGACTAGGGCACCCCTAGGCTTAGAATACGGTACCCCTTGGCTTAGGCTATGGCACCCCTAGGCTTAGGCTATGGCACCCCTAGGCTTAGGCTAAGGCTAGGGCTCCCCTAGCCTCAGGCTAGGGCACCCCTAGGCTCAGGCTAGGGCACCCCGAGGCTTAGGCTAGGGCAATCCTAGGCTTAGGCTAAGCCTAGGGCTCCCCTAGCTTAAGGCTAGGGCACCCCTAGGTTTAGGCTAGGGCATCCCTAAGCTTAGGGTAAGGCTATCGCTCCCCTAGCCTAAGGCTAGGGCACCCCAAGGCTTTGGCCAGAGTACCCCTAGTCTAAGGCTAAGGCTAGGGCTCGCCTAGCCTAAGGCTAGGGCACCCCTAGGCTTATGATAAAGCACCCCTAGGCTTACACTAGGGCACCCTTAGGCTTACGCTAGGGCACCCCTAGGCTTAGGCTAAGGCTAGGGCTACCCTAGCCTAATGCTTAGGCACCCCTAGGCTTAGGCTAGGGCACCCCTAGGCTTATGATTGGGCACCCCTAGGCTTAGGCTAAGGCTAGGGCTCCCCTAGCCTATGGCTCGGGCATGCCTAGGCTTAGGCTAGGTAACCCTAGGCTTAGGCTAGGTCACCCCTAGGCTAAGGCTAAGGCTAGGGCTCCCCTAGCCTAATGCTTGGGCAACCCTAGGCTTAGGTTAGGGCACAACTAGGCTTAAGCTAGGGTACCCCTAGCTTAGGCTAAGGCTAGGGCTCCCCTAGCCTAAGGCTAGGGCACCCCTAGGCTTAGGCTAGGGCACCCCTAGGCTTAGGAAAAGACTAGGTCTCCCCTAGCTTAAGGGTAGGACACCCCTAGTCTAAGGCTGGGGCACCCCTTGGCTTAGGCTAGGGCACCCCTGGGCTTAGGCTAAGGCACCCCTAGGCTTAAGTTTGGACACGCCAAGGCTTAGGCTAGCGCAGCCCTAGGCTTAGGCTAAGGCTAGGGCTCCCCTAGCCTATGGCTAGGGCTCCCCTAGGCTTAGGCTAGGGCACCCCTAGGCTTAGGCTAGGGCACCCCTAGGCTTAGGCTAAGGCTAGGGCTCCCCCAGCCTCAGGCTAGGGCACCCCTAGGCTCAGGCTAGTTC
The DNA here is from genome assembly GCF_050624435.1 of Tenrec ecaudatus. Classification (NCBI taxonomy): domain Eukaryota; kingdom Metazoa; phylum Chordata; class Mammalia; order Afrosoricida; family Tenrecidae; genus Tenrec; species Tenrec ecaudatus. Next base: position 3,259,837 of record NW_027457638.1, on the reverse strand, counting down.
ACCCCGAGGTTTAGTCTAGGGCAATCCTAGGCTTAGGCTAAGGCTAGGGCAACCCTAGACTCAGGCTAGGGCACCCCAAGGCTTAGGCTAGGGCAATCATAGGCTTAGGCGAAGGCTAGGGCTCCCTTAGCCTCAGGCTAGGGCAACCCTAGGCTTAGGCTAAGGCTAGGGCTCCGCTAGCCTCAGGCTAGGGCACCCCAAGGCTTAGGCTAGGGCACGCCTAGGCTTAGGCTTCGACACCCCTAGGCTTAGGAAAAGGACACCCAAGGCTTAGGGTAAGGCTAGAGCTCCCTTAGCCAAAGGCTAGGGCACCCCTAGGCTTTGGCTAGGGTACCCCTAGCCTAAGGCTAGGGCACCCCTAGGCTTTGGCTAGGGCACAACTAGGCTTATGCTAGGGCACCCCTAGGCTTAGGCTAAGGCTAGGGCTCCCCTAGCCTATGGCGAGGTCATGCCTAGGCTTAGGCTAGGTCACCCCTAGGCTTAGGCTAAGGCTAGGGCTCCCCTAGCCTAATGCTTGTGCAACCCTCTGCTTAGGCTAGGGCACCCCTAGGCTTCAGCTAGGGTACCCCTAGCTTAGGCTAAGGCTAGGGCTCCCCAAGCCTAAGGCTAGGGAACCCCTAGGCTTAGGCTAGGGCACCCCTAGGCTCAGGCTAGGGCACCCCGAGGCTTAGGCTAGTGCAACCCTAGGCTTAGGCTAGGGCACCCCTAGGCTTATGCTAAGGCTAGGGCTCCCCTAGGCTTAGGCTAGGGCACCCCTAGGCTTAGGCTAAGGCTAGGGCTCCCCTAGCCTCAGGCTAGAGCACCCCTGGGCTCAGGCTAGGGCACCCCGAGGCTCAGGTTAGGGCAATCCTAGCCTTAGGCTAAGGCTAGGGCTCCCCTAGCCTCAGGCTAGGGCAACCCTAGGCTTAGGCTAAGGCTAAGGCTCCCCTAGCCTCAGGCTAGGACACCCCAAGGCTTAGTTTAGGGCACCCCTAGGCCAAGGCTAAGGCTAGGGCACCCCTAGCCTCAGATTCGGGCATCTCTAGGCTTAGGCCAGGGCACCCATAGGCTTAGGCTAACGTTAGGGCTCCCCTAGCCTCAGGCTAGGGCACCTCTAGTCTTAGGCAAGGGCACCCCTAGGTTTAGGCTAGGGCACCCCTAGGCTTACGCTAGGGCACCCCTAGGCTTAGGCTAGGGCACACCTAGGCTTAGGCTAAGGCTAGGGCTCCCCTAGCTTAAGGCAAGGGCAACCCTAGGGTTAGGCTTGGGCACCCCTAGGCTAAGGCTAGGGCACCCCTAGGCTTAGGCTAGGGCACCCCTAGGCTTAGGCTAGGGCACCCCTAGGCTTAGGCTAGGGCACCCCTAGGCTAAGGCTAAGGCTAGGGCTCCCCTAGCCTAATGCTTTGGCAACCCTAGGCTTAGGTTAGGGCACACCTAGGCTTAAGCTAGGGTACCCCAAGCTTAGGCTAAGGCTAGGGTTCCCCTAGCCTAAGGCTAGGGCACACCTAGGCTTAGGAAAAGACTAGGTCTCCCCTAGCTTAAGGGTAGGCCACCCCTAGGTTTCGGCAGGCGCACCCCTAGGCTTAGGTTAAGGCTAGGGCTCCCCTAGGCTTAGACTAGGGCACCCTTTGGCTTAGGCTAGGGCACCCCTAGGCTTAAGTTTGGACACCCCAAGGCTTAGGCTAGCGCAGCCCTAGGCTTCGGCTAAAGCTAGGGCTCCCCTACCCTAAGACTAGGGCACCCCTAGGCTTAGAATACGGTACCCCTTGGCTTAGGCTATGGCACCCCTAGGCTTAGGCTATGGCACCCCTAGGCTTAGGCTAAGGCTAGGGCTCCCCTAGCCTCAGGCTAGGGCACCCCTAGGCTCAGGCTAGGGCACCCCGAGGCTTAGGCTAGGGCAATCCTAGGCTTAGGCTAAGCCTAGGGCTCCCCTAGCTTAAGGCTAGGGCACCCCTAGGTTTAGGCTAGGGCATCCCTAAGCTTAGGGTAAGGCTATCGCTCCCCTAGCCTAAGGCTAGGGCACCCCAAGGCTTTGGCCAGAGTACCCCTAGTCTAAGGCTAAGGCTAGGGCTCGCCTAGCCTAAGGCTAGGGCACCCCTAGGCTTATGATAAAGCACCCCTAGGCTTACACTAGGGCACCCTTAGGCTTACGCTAGGGCACCCCTAGGCTTAGGCTAAGGCTAGGGCTACCCTAGCCTAATGCTTAGGCACCCCTAGGCTTAGGCTAGGGCACCCCTAGGCTTATGATTGGGCACCCCTAGGCTTAGGCTAAGGCTAGGGCTCCCCTAGCCTATGGCTCGGGCATGCCTAGGCTTAGGCTAGGTAACCCTAGGCTTAGGCTAGGTCACCCCTAGGCTAAGGCTAAGGCTAGGGCTCCCCTAGCCTAATGCTTGGGCAACCCTAGGCTTAGGTTAGGGCACAACTAGGCTTAAGCTAGGGTACCCCTAGCTTAGGCTAAGGCTAGGGCTCCCCTAGCCTAAGGCTAGGGCACCCCTAGGCTTAGGCTAGGGCACCCCTAGGCTTAGGAAAAGACTAGGTCTCCCCTAGCTTAAGGGTAGGACACCCCTAGTCTAAGGCTGGGGCACCCCTTGGCTTAGGCTAGGGCACCCCTGGGCTTAGGCTAAGGCACCCCTAGGCTTAAGTTTGGACACGCCAAGGCTTAGGCTAGCGCAGCCCTAGGCTTAGGCTAAGGCTAGGGCTCCCCTAGCCTATGGCTAGGGCTCCCCTAGGCTTAGGCTAGGGCACCCCTAGGCTTAGGCTAGGGCACCCCTAGGCTTAGGCTAAGGCTAGGGCTCCCCCAGCCTCAGGCTAGGGCACCCCTAGGCTCAGGCTAGTTCACCCCGAGGTTTAGTCTAGGGCAATCCTAGGCTTAGGCTAAGGCTAGGGCAACCCTAGACTCAGGCTAGGGCACCCCAAGGCTTAGGCTAGGGCAATCATAGGCTTAGGCGAAGGCTAGGGCTCCCTTAGCCTCAGGCTAGGGCAACCCTAGGCTTAGGCTAAGGCTAGGGCTCCGCTAGCCTCAGGCTAGGGCACCCCAAGGCTTAGGCTAGGGCACGCCTAGGCTTAGGCTTCGACACCCCTAGGCTTAGGAAAAGGACACCCAAGGCTTAGGGTAAGGCTAGAGCTCCCTTAGCCAAAGGCTAGGGCACCCCTAGGCTTTGGCTAGGGTACCCCTAGCCTAAGGCTAGGGCACCCCTAGGCTTTGGCTAGGGCACAACTAGGCTTATGCTAGGGCACCCCTAGGCTTAGGCTAAGGCTAGGGCTCCCCTAGCCTATGGCGAGGTCATGCCTAGGCTTAGGCTAGGTCACCCCTAGGCTTAGGCTAAGGCTAGGGCTCCCCTAGCCTAATGCTTGTGCAACCCTCTGCTTAGGCTAGGGCACCCCTAGGCTTCAGCTAGGGTACCCCTAGCTTAGGCTAAGGCTAGGGCTCCCCAAGCCTAAGGCTAGGGAACCCCTAGGCTTAGGCTAGGGCACCCCTAGGCTTAGGCAAAGACTAGGGCTCCCCTTGCTTAAGGGTAGGCCACCCCTAGGCTTCGGCAGGCACACCCCTAGGCTTAGGCTAAGGCTAGGGCTCCCCTCGTCTAAGGCTAGGGCACCCCTAGGCTTAGACTAGGGCACACCTTGGCTTAGGCTAGGGCACCCCTAGGCATAGGCTATGGCACCCCTAGGCTTAAGTTTGGACACCCCAAGGCTTAGGCTCGTGCAGCCCTAGGCTTAGGCTAAGGCTAGGGCTCCCCTACCCTAAGACTAGGGCACCCCTAGGATTAGACTAGGGTACCCCTTGGCTTAGGCTAGGGCACCCCTAGGCTTAGGCTAAGGCTAGGGCTCCCCTAGCCTCAGGCTAGGGCAACCCTAGGCTCAGCCTAAGGCTAGGGCTCCCCTAGCCTCAGGCTATGGCACCCCAAGGCTTAGGCTAGGGCACCCCTAGGCTTAGTCTAAGGCTAGGGCTCCCCTAGCCTAACACTAGGGCACCTCTAGGCTTAGGCCAGGGCACCCCTAGGCTTAGGCTAACATTAGGGCTCCCCTAGCCTCAGGCTAGGGCACCTCTGGTCTTAGGCTAGGGCACCCCAAGGTTTAGGCTAGGGCACCCCTATGTTAGGCTAGGGCACCCCTAGGCTTAGGCTAGGGCACCCCTAGGCTTAGGCTGAGGCTAGGGCTCCCCTAGCTTAAGGCTAGGGCACCCCTAGGCTTAGGCTTGGGCACCCCTAGGCTTACACTATGGCACCCCTAGGCTAAGGCTAGGCACCCCTAGGCTTAGGCTAAGGCTAGGGAACCCCTAGGCTTAGGCTTGGGCACCCCTAGGCTTAGGCTATTGCACCCCTAGGCTTGGGCTAGGGCACCCCTAGACTTAGGCTAGGGCAACCCTAAGCTTAGGCTAAGGCTAGGGATCCCCTAGACTCAGGCTAGGGCACCCCTAGGCTCAGGCTATCACGCCCCTAGGCTTAGGCTAGGGCACACTTAGGCTTAGGCTATGGCACCCCTAGGCTTAAGCTAGGACACCCCTAGGCTTACGCTAAGGCTAGGGCTCCCCTAGCCTAAGGCTAGTGCACACCTAGGCTTAGGCTAGGGCACCCCTAGGGTTAGGCTAGGACACCCCTAGGCTTAGGGTAGGGCACCCCTAGGCTTAAGCTAGGAAACCCCTTGGCTTACGCTAAGGCTAGGGATCTTCTAGCCTAAGGCTAGGGCACACCTAGACTTAGGCTAGGGCACCGCTAGGCTTAGGCTAGGACACCCCTAGGCTTTGTCTAAGGCTAGGGCTCCCGTAGCCTAAGGCTAGGGCACCCCTATGCTTAGGTTAGGGCACCCCTAGGCTTAAGCTAGGGCAGCCCTAGGCTTAGGCTACGACACCCCTAGGCTTAGGCTAGGGCACCCATAGCTTAGGCTAAGGCTAGGGCTCCCCTATCCTAAAGCTAGGGCACCCCTAGGCTTAGGCTAGGGCACCCATAGTTTAGGCTAAGGCTAGGGCTCCCCTATCCTAAGGCTAGGGCACCCCTACGCTTAGGCTAGGGCACCCCAAGGTTTAGGCTATGGCACCCCTAGGCTTTGGATAAGCCTAGGGCTCCCCTAGTCTAATGCTTGGGCACCCCTAGGCTTAGGCTAGGGCACCACTAGGCTTATGCTAGGGCACCACTAGGCTTAGGTTAAGGCTAAGGCTTCCCTAGTCTAAGGCTAGGGCACCCCTAGGCTTAGACTAGGGCACCCCTTGGCTTAGGCTAGGGCACTCATAGGCTTAGGCTATGGCACCCATAGGCTTAAGTTTGGACACCCCAAGGCTTAGGCTAGTGCAGCCCTAGGCTTAGGCTAAGGCTAGGGCTCCCCTAGCCTAAGGCTCGGGCACCCCTAGGCTTAGACTAGGGCACCCCTTGGCTTATGCTAGGGCACCCGTAGGCTTAGGCTATGGCACCCCTAGGCTTAGGCTAAGGCTAGGGCTCCCGTAGGCTTAGGCACGGGCACCCCTAGGCTTAAGCTAGGGCACCCCTAGGCTTAGGCTAGGACACCCCTAGGCTTAGGCTAAGGATAGGGCTCCCCTAGCCTCAGGCTAGGTCACCCCTAGGCTCAGGCTAGGGCACCCCGAGGCTTAGGCTAGGGCAACCCTAGGCTTAGGCTAAGGCTAGGGCTCCCCTAGCCTCAGGCTAGGGCACCCCAAGGCTTAGGCTAGGGCACCCCTAGGCTTAGGCTAGGACACCACTAGGCTTAGGTTAGGGCACCCCTAGGCTTAAGCTAGGGCTGCCCAAGGCTAAGGCTAGGGCACCCCTAGGCTTAGGCTAGGGCACCCCTAGGCTTAGGCTAATGCTAGGGCTCCCCTAGGCTAATGCTAGGGCACCCCTAGGCTTAGGCTAGGGCACCCATAGCTTAGGCTAAGGCTAGGGCACCCCTAGCCTAAGGCTAGGGCACCCCTAGGCTTAGGCTAGGGCACCCCTAGGCTTAGGCTAGGGCACCCCTAGGCTTAGGCTAGCACCCCTAGGCTTAGGCTAAGGCTACGGCTCACCTAGCCTCAGGCTAGGGCACCTTTAGACTCAGGCTAGGGCCACCCTAGGCTTGGGCTAGGGCACCCCTAGACTTAGACTAGGGCAACCCTAAGCTTCGGCTAAGGCTATGGATCCCCTAGACTCAGGCTAGGGCACCCCTAGGCTCAGGCTAGCACGCCCCTTGGCTTAGGCTAGGGCACACCTAGGCTTAGGCTAGGGCACACCTAGGCTTAAGCTAGGACACCCCTAGGCTTACGCAAAGGCTAGGGCTCCCCTAGCCTAAGGCTAGGGCACACCTAGACTTAGGCTAGGGCACCCCTAGGCTTAGGCTAGGACACCCGTAGGCTTAGGTTAGGGCACCCCTAGGCTTAAGCTAGGGCTGCCCAAGGCTTAGGCTAGGGCACCCCTAGGCTTAGGCTAGGGCACCCCTAGGCTTAGGCTAATGCTAGGGCTCCCCTAGCCTAATGCTAGGGCACCCCTAGGCTTAGGCTAGGGCACCCATAGCTTAGGCTAAGGCTAGGGCACCCCTAGCCTAAGGCTAGGGCACCCCTAGCCTTAGGCCAAGTCACCCCTTGGCTTAGGCTAGGACACCCCTAGGCTTAGGGTAGGACACACCAGGCTTAGGCTAAGGCTAGGGCTCCCCTAGCCTAAGGCTAGGGCACACGTAGGCTTAGGCTAGGTCACCCCTAGGCTTAGGCTAAGGCTAGGGCTCCACTAGCCTAATGCTAGGGCACCCCTAGGCTTAGGCTAGGGCACCCATAGCTTAGGCTAAGGCTAGGGCTCCCCTAGCCTAAGGCTACGGCACCCCTAGGCTTAGGCTAGGTCACCCCTAGGCTTAGGCTAGGACAGCCCTAGGCTTAAGCTAGGACACACCAGGCTTAGGCTAAGGCTAGGGCTCCCCTAGCCTAAGGCTAGGGCACACCTAGGCTTAGGCTAGGTCACCCCTAGGCTTAGGCTTGGGCACCCCTAGGCTTAGGCTATGGCACCCCTAGGCTAAGGCTAAGGCACCCCTAGGCTTACGCTAAGGCTAGGGCTCCCCTAGGCTTAGGCTAGGGCACCCCTCGGCTTAGGTTGGGCACCCCTAGGCTTAGGCTAGGGCACCCCTAGGCTTGGGCTAGGGCACCCCTAGACTTAGGCTAGGGCAACCCTAAGCTTAGGCTAAGGCTAGGGATCCCCTAGACTCAGGCTAGGGCACCCCTAGGCTCAGGCTAGCGCGCCCCTAGGCTTAGGTTAGGGCACACCTAGGCCTAGGCTAGGGCACCCCTAGGCTTAGGCTAGGGTACCCCTAGCTTACGCAAAGGCTAGGGCTCCTCTTGGCTTAGGCTAGGGCATTCCTAGGCTTAGGCTAGGGCACCCCTAAGCTAAGGCTAAGGCTAGGGTTCCCCTAGCCTAAGGCTAGGGCACCGCTAGGCTTAGGCTAGGACACCCTTAGCTTAGGTAAAGGCTAGGGCTTCCCTAGCCTAAGGCTAGGGCACCCCAAGGCTTTGGCTAGGGCACCCCTAGGCTTAGCGTAAGGCTAGGGCTCCTCTAGCCTAAGGCTAGGGCACCCCTAGGCTTAGGCTAGGGCACCCCTAGGCTTAGGCTTGGACACCCCTAGGCTTAGGCTAGGGCACCCATAGGCTTTGGCTAGGGTACCCCTAGGCTAAGGATAAGGCTAGGGCTCGCCTAGCCTAAGGCTAGGGCACCCCTAGGCTTAGGCTAGGGCACCCCTAAGTTTAGGCTAGGGCACCCCTAGGCTTAGGCTAAGGCTAGGGCTCCCCTAGCCTAATGCTTGGGCATCCCTAGGCTTAGGCTAGGGCACCCCTAAGCTTAGGCTAGGGAACCTCTAGGCTAAGGCAAAAGCTAGGGCAACCCTAGGCTTAGGCTAGGGCACCCCTAGGCTTAGGCTAGGGTACCCCTAGCTTAGGCAAAGGCTAGGGCTCCTCTTGGCTTAGGCTAGGGCATTCCTAGGCTTAGGCTAGGGCACCCCTAGGCTAAGGCTAAGGCTAGGGCTCCCCTAGTCTAAGGCTAGGGCACCGCTAGGCTTAGGCTAGGACACCCCTAGCTTAGGTTAATGCTAGGGCTCCCCTAGCCTAAGGCTAGGGCACCCCTAGGCTTAGGCTAGGGCACCCCTAGGCTTAGGGTATGGGTAGGGCTCCTCTAGCCTAAGGCTAGGGCACCCCTAGGCTTAGGCTTGGACACCCCTAAGCTTAGTCTAGGGCACCCCTAGGCTTAGGGTAAGGCTAGAGCTCCCCTAGCCTAAGGCTAGGGCACCCCTAGGCTTAGGCTAGGGCACCCCTAGGCTTAGGCTAGCACCCCTAGGCTTAGGCTAAGGCTACGGCTCACCTAGCCTCAGGCTAGGGCACCTTTAGACTCAGGCTAGGGCCACCCTAGGCTTGGGCTAGGGCACCCCTAGACTTAGACTAGGGCAACCCTAAGCTTCGGCTAAGGCTATGGATCCCCTAGACTCAGGCTAGGGCACCCCTAGGCTCAGGCTAGCACGCCCCTTGGCTTAGGCTAGGGCACACCTAGGCTTAGGCTAGGGCACACCTAGGCTTAAGCTAGGACACCCCTAGGCTTACGCAAAGGCTAGGGCTCCCCTAGCCTAAGGCTAGGGCACACCTAGACTTAGGCTAGGGCACCCCTAGGCTTAGGCTAGGACACCCGTAGGCTTAGGTTAGGGCACCCCTAGGCTTAAGCTAGGGCTGCCCAAGGCTTAGGCTAGGGCACCCCTAGGCTTAGGCTAGGGCACCCCTAGGCTTAGGCTAATGCTAGGGCTCCCCTAGCCTAATGCTAGGGCACCCCTAGGCTTAGGCTAGGGCACCCATAGCTTAGGCTAAGGCTAGGGCACCCCTAGCCTAAGGCTAGGGCACCCCTAGCCTTAGGCCAAGTCACCCCTTGGCTTAGGCTAGGACACCCCTAGGCTTAGGGTAGGACACACCAGGCTTAGGCTAAGGCTAGGGCTCCCCTAGCCTAAGGCTAGGGCACACGTAGGCTTAGGCTAGGTCACCCCTAGGCTTAGGCTAAGGCTAGGGCTCCACTAGCCTAATGCTAGGGCACCCCTAGGCTTAGGCTAGGGCACCCATAGCTTAGGCTAAGGCTAGGGCTCCCCTAGCCTAAGGCTACGGCACCCCTAGGCTTAGGCTAGGTCACCCCTAGGCTTAGGCTAGGACAGCCCTAGGCTTAAGCTAGGACACACCAGGCTTAGGCTAAGGCTAGGGCTCCCCTAGCCTAAGGCTAGGGCACACCTAGGCTTAGGCTAGGTCACCCCTAGGCTTAGGCTTGGGCACCCCTAGGCTTAGGCTATGGCACCCCTAGGCTAAGGCTAAGGCACCCCTAGGCTTACGCTAAGGCTAGGGCTCCCCTAGGCTTAGGCTAGGGCACCCCTCGGCTTAGGTTGGGCACCCCTAGGCTTAGGCTAGGGCACCCCTAGGCTTGGGCTAGGGCACCCCTAGACTTAGGCTAGGGCAACCCTAAGCTTAGGCTAAGGCTAGGGATCCCCTAGACTCAGGCTAGGGCACCCCTAGGCTCAGGCTAGCGCGCCCCTAGGCTTAGGTTAGGGCACACCTAGGCCTAGGCTAGGGCACCCCTAGGCTTAGGCTAGGGTACCCCTAGCTTACGCAAAGGCTAGGGCTCCTCTTGGCTTAGGCTAGGGCATTCCTAGGCTTAGGCTAGGGCACCCCTAAGCTAAGGCTAAGGCTAGGGTTCCCCTAGCCTAAGGCTAGGGCACCGCTAGGCTTAGGCTAGGACACCCTTAGCTTAGGTTAAGGCTAGGGCTTCCCTAGCCTAAGGCTAGGGCACCCCAAGGCTTTGGCTAGGGCACCCCTAGGCTTAGCGTAAGGCTAGGGCTCCTCTAGCCTAAGGCTAGGGCACCCCTAGGCTTAGGCTAGGGCACCCCTAGGCTTAGGCTTGGACACCCCTAGGCTTAGGCTAGGGCACCCATAGGCTTTGGCTAGGGTACCCCTAGGCTAAGGATAAGGCTAGGGCTCGCCTAGCCTAAGGCTAGGGCACCCCTAGGCTTAGGCTAGGGCACCCCTAAGTTTAGGCTAGGGCACCCCTAGGCTTAGGCTAAGGCTAGGGCTCCCCTAGCCTAATGCTTGGGCATCCCTAGGCTTAGGCTAGGGCACCCCTAAGCTTAGGCTAGGGAACCTCTAGGCTAAGGCAAAAGCTAGGGCAACCCTAGGCTTAGGCTAGGGCACCCCTAGGCTTAGGCTAGGGTACCCCTAGCTTAGGCAAAGGCTAGGGCTCCTCTTGGCTTAGGCTAGGGCATTCCTAGGCTTAGGCTAGGGCACCCCTAGGCTAAGGCTAAGGCTAGGGCTCCCCTAGTCTAAGGCTAGGGCACCGCTAGGCTTAGGCTAGGACACCCCTAGCTTAGGTTAATGCTAGGGCTCCCCTAGCCTAAGGCTAGGGCACCCCTAGGCTTAGGCTAGGGCACCCCTAGGCTTAGGGTATGGGTAGGGCTCCTCTAGCATAAGGCTAGGGCACCCCTAGGCTTAGGCTTGGACACCCCTAAGCTTAGTCTAGGGCACCCCTAGGCTTAGGGTAAGGCTAGAGCTCCCCTAGCCTAAGGCTAGGGCACCCCTAGGCTTAGGCTAGGGCACCCCTAGGCTTAGGATATGGCTAGGGCACCCCTAGCCTAAGGCTAGGGCACACCTAGGCTTAGTCTAGGGTACCCCTAAGCTTAGGGTATGGCTAGCGCTCTCCTATCTTAAGGCTAGGGCACCCCTAGGCTTTAGCTAGGGTACCCCTATGCTAAGGCTAAGGCTAGGGCTCGCCTAGGCTTACACTAGGGCACCCTTAGGCTTACGCTAGGGCACCCCTAGGCTTAAGCAAGGGCACCCTTCGGCTTAGGCTAGGGCTTCCCTAGTTTTAGGCTAAGGCTAGGGTGCCCCTAGCCTAAGGCTAGGGCACCCCTAGGCTTAGGCTAGGGCACCCTAGGCTTAGGCTAGGGCACCCCAAGGTTTAGGCTAGGGCACCCCTAGGCTTAGGCTAAGGCTAGGGCTCCCTTTGCCTAAGGCTAGGGCACCCTTAGGCTTAGGCTAGGGCATCCCTAGGCTTAGGCTAGGGCACCCTTAGCTTAGACTAAGGCTAGAGCTCCCCTAGCCTAAGGCTAGGGCACCCCTAGGCTTAGGCTAGGGCACCCCTAGGCTTAGGCTAGGGCAGACCTAGGCTTAGGTTAGGACACCCCTAGGCTTAGGCTAGAGCACCCCTAGGCTTAGGCTAAGGTTAGGGCTCAACTTGCCTAATGCTTGTGTAACACTAGGCTTAGGCTAGGGTACCCCTAGCTCAGGCCAAGGCTAGGTCACCTCTTGGCTTAGGCTAGGGCATTCCTAGGCTTAGGCTAGGGCACCCCTAGTCTAAGGCTAAGGCTAGGGCTCCCCTAGCCTAAGGCTAGGGCTCCGCTAGGCTTAGGCTAGGGCACCCCTAGGCTTAGGGTAAAGCTAGGGCTCCTCTAGCCTAAGGCTAGGGCACCCCTAGGCTTAGGCTAGGGCACCCCTAGGCTTAGGATAGGGCACCCCTAAGCTTAGCCTAGGGTACCACTAGGCTTATGCTAGGGCACCCCTAGGCTTAGGCTAAAGCTACGGCTCCCCTAGCCTCAGTCTAGGGAATCTTTAGACTCAGGCTAGGGCCCCCCTAGGCTTGGGCTAGGGCACCCCTAGACTTAGGCTAGGGCAACCCTAAGCTTAGGCTAAGGCTAGGGATCCCCTAGACTCAGGCTAGGGCACCCCTAGGCTCAGGCTAGCACGCCCCTAGACTTAGGCTAGGTCACACCTAGGCTTAGGCTAGGACAACCCTAGGCTTAGGCTGGGGCACCCCTAGGCTTAAGCTAGGAAACCCCTTGGCTTACGCTAAGGCTAGGAATCCTCTAGCCTAAGGCTAGGGCACCCCTAGACTTAGGCTACGGCACCCCTAGGCTTAGGCTAGGTTACCCATAGCTTAGGCTAAGGCTAGGGATCCCCTAGACTCAGGCTAGGGCACCCCTAGGCTCAGGCTACAACGCCCCTAGGCTTAGGCTAGGGCACACTTAGGCTTAGGCTAGGGCACCCCTAAGCTTAAGCTAGGACACCCCTAGGCTTATGCTAAGGCTAGGGCTCCCCTAGCCTAAGGCTAGGGCACACCTAGGCTTAGGCTAGGGCACCCCTAGGCTTAGGCTAGGACACCCCTAGGCTTAGGCTAGGGCACCCCTAGGCTTAAGCTAGGAAACCCCTTGGCTTACGCTAAGGCTAGGGATCTTCTAGCCTAAGGCTAGGGCACACCTAGGCTTAGGCTAGGACACCCCTAGGCTTTGGCTAAGGCTAGGGCTCCCGTAGCCTAAGGCTAGGGCACCCCTATGCTTAGGTTAGGGCACCCCTAGGCTTAAGCTAGGGCAGCCCTAGGTTTAGGCTACGGCACCCCTAGGCTTAGGCTAGGGCACCCATAGCTTAGGCTAAGGCTAGGGCTCCCCTATCCTAAAGTTAGGGCACCCCTAGGCTTAGGCTAGGGCACCCATAGTTTAGGCTAAGGCTAGGGCTCCCCTATCCTAAGGCTAGGGCACCCCTAGGCTTAGGCTAGGGCACCCCTAGGTTTAGGCTATGGCACCCCTAGGCTTTGGATAAGCCTAGGGCTCCCCTAGTCTAATGCTTGGGCACCCCTAGGCTTAGGCTAGGGCACCACTAGGCTTATGCTAGGGCACCACTAGGCTTCGGTTAAGGCTAAGGCTCCCCTAGTCTAAGGCTAGGGCACCCCTAGGCTTAGACTAGGGCACCCCTTGGCTTAGGCTAGGGCACTCATAGGCTTAGGCTATGGCACCCATAGGCTTAAGTTTGGACACCCCAAGGCTTAGGCTAGGGCAGCCCTAGGCTTAGGCTAAGGCTAGGGCTCCCCTAGCCTAAGGCTCGGGCACCCCTAGGCTTAGACTAGGGCACCCCTTGGCTTAGGCTAGGGCACCCGTAGGCTTAGGCTATGGCACCCCTAGGCTTAGGCTAAGGCTAGGGCTCCCCTAGGCTTAGGCAAGGGCACCCCTAGGCTTAAGCTAGGGCACCCCTAGGCTTAGGCTACGGCACCCCTAGGCTTAGGCTAGGTTACCCATAGGTTAGGCTAAGGCTAGGGCTCCCCTATCCTAAGGCTAGAGCACCTCTAGGCTTAGGCTACGGCACCCATAGTTTAGGCTAAGTTTGGGCTCCCCTATCCTAAGGCTAGGGCACCCCTAGGCTTAGGCTAGGGCACCACTAGGCTTATGCTAGGGCACCACTAGGCTTAGGCTAAGGCTAGGGATCCCCTAGTCTAAGGCCTGGGCACCCCTAGGCTTAGACTAGGGCACCCCTTGGCTTAGGCTAGGGCACTCATAGGCTTAGGCTATGGCACCCCTAGGCTTAAGTTTGGACACCCCAAGGCTTAGGCTAGGGCAGCCCTAGGCTTAGGCTAAGGCTAGGGCTCCCCTATCCTAATGCTCGGGCACCCCTAGGCTTAGACTAGGGCACCACTTGGCTTAGGCTAGGGCACCCGTAGGCTTAGGCTATGGCACCCCTAGTCTTAGGCTAAGGCTAGGGCTCCCCTAGGCTTAGGCTAGGGCACCCCTAGGCTTAAGCTAGGGCACCCCTAGGCTGAGGCTAAAGCACCCCTAGGCTTAGGCTAAGGCTAGGGCTCCCCTAGCATCAGGCTAGGTCAAACCTAGGCTCAGGCTAGGGCAACACGAGGCTTAGGCTAGGGCAACCCTAGGCTTAGGCTAAGGCTAGGGCTCCCCTAGCCTCAGGCTTGGGCACCCCAAGATTAGGCTAGGGCACCCCTAGGCTTAGGCTTCGACACCCATAGGCTTAGGCTAGGGCACCCCTAGGCTTAGGGTAAGGCTAGAGCTCCCTTAGCCTAAGGCTAGGGCACCCCTAGGCTTAGGCTTTGGCACCCCTAGGCTTAGGCTATGGCACCCCTAGGCTAAGGCTAGGGCACCCCTAGGCTTAGGCTTGGGCACCCCTAGGCTTAGGCTATGGCACCCCTAGGCTAAGGCTAGGGCACCCCTAGGCTTAGGCTAAGGCTAGGCCTCCCCTAGGCTTAGGCTAGGGCACCCCTAGGCTTAGGCTAGGGCACCCCTAGGCTTAATCTATGGCACCCCTAGGCTTAGGCTAGGGCACCCCTAGGCTTAGGCTAAGGCTACGGCTCCCCTAGCCTCAGGCTAGGGCACCTTTAGACTCAGGATAGGGCCCCCCTAGGCTTGGGCCAGGGCACCCCTAGACTTAGGCTAGGGCAACTCTAAGCTTAAGCTAAGGCTAGGGATCCCCTAGACTCAGGCTAGGTCACCCCTAGGCTCAGGCTAGCACGCCCCTAGGCTTAGGCTAGGGCACACCTAGGCTTAGGCTAGGGCACCCCTAGGCTTAAGCTAGGACACCCCTAGGCTTACGCTAAGGCTAGGGCTCCCCTAGCCTAAGGCTAGGGCACACCTAGGCTTAGGCTAGGGCACCCCTAGGCTTAGGCTAGGACACCACTAGGCTTAGGTTAGGGCACCCCTAGGCTTAAGCTAGGGCTGCCCAAGGCTAAGGCTAGGGCACCCCTAGACTTAGGCTAGGGCACCCCTAGGCTTAGGCTAATGCTAGGGCTCCCCTAGCCTAATGCTAGGGCACCCCTAGGCTTAGGCTAAGGTACCCATAGCTTAGGCTAAGGCTATGGCACCCCTAGCCTAAGGCTAGGGCACCCCTATGCTTAGGCTAGGGTACCCCTAGGCTTAGGCTAGGGCACCCCTAGGCTTAGGCTAGCACCCCTAGGCTTAGGCTAAGGCTATGGCTCCCCTAGCCTTAGGCTAGGGCACCTTTAGACTCAGGCTAGTGCCGCCCTAGGCTTGGGCTAGGGCACCCCTAGACTTAGGCTATGGCAACCCTAAGCTTAGGCTAAGGCTAGGGATCCCCTAGACTCAGGCAAGGGCACCCCTAGGCTCAGGCTAGCACGCCCCTTGGCTTAGGCTAGGGCACACCTAGGCTTAGGCTAGGGCACACCTAGGCTTAAGCTAGGACACCCCTAGGCTTACGCAAAGGCTAGGGCTCCCCTAGCCTAAGGCTAGGGCACACCTAGGCTTAGGCTAGGGCACCCCTAGGCTTAGGCTAGGACACCCCTAGGCTTAGGTTAGGGCACCCCTAGGCTTAAGCTAGGGCTGCCAAGGCTTAGGCTAGGGCACCCCTAGGCTTAGGCTAGGGCACCCCTAGGCTTAGGCTAATGCTATGGCTCCCCTAGCCTAATGCTAGGGCACCCCTAGGCTTAGGCTAGGGCACCCATAGCTTAGGCTAAGGCTAGGGCACCCCTAGCCTAAGGCTAGTGCACCCCTAGCCTTAGGCCAAGTCACCCCTAGGCTTAGGTTAGGACACCCCTAGGCTTAGGGTAGGACACACCAGGCTTAGGCTAAGGCTAGGGCTCCCCTAGCCTAAGGCTAGGGCACACGTAGGCTTAGGCTAGGTCACCCCTAGGCTTAGGCTAAGGCTAGGGCTCCACTAGCCTAATGCTAGGGCACCCCTAGGCTTAGGCTAGGGCACCCATAGCTTAGGCTAAGGCTAGGGCTCCCCTAGCCTAAGGCTACGGCACCCCTAGGCTTAGGCTATGTCACCCCTAGGCTTAGGCTAGGACACCACTAGGCTTACGCTAGGACACACCAGGCTTAGGCTAAGGCTAGGGCTCCCCTAGCCTAAGGCTAGGGCACACCTAGGCTTAGGCTAGGTCACCCCTAGGCTTAGGCTTGGGCACCCCTAGGCTTAGGCTATGGTACCCCTAGGCTAAGGCTAAGGCACCCCTAGGCTTACGCTAAGGCTAGGGCTCCCCTAGGCTTAGGCTAGGGCACCCCTCGGCTTAGGTTGGGCACCCCTAGGCTTAGGCTAGGGCACCCCTAGGTTTGGGCTAGGGCACCCCTAGACTTAGGCTAGGGCATCCCTAAGTTTAGGCTAAGGCTAGGGATCCCCTAGACTCAGGCTAGGGCACCCCTAGGCTCAGGCTAGCGCGCCCCTAGGCTTAGGTTAGAGCACACCTAGGCCTAGGCTAGGGCACCCCTAGGCTTAGGCTAGGGTACCCCTAGCTTACGCAAAGGCTAGGGCTCCTCTTGGCTTAGGCTAGGGCATTCCTAGGCTTAGGCTAGGGCACCCCTAAGCTAAGGCTAAGGCTAGGGTTCCCCTAGCCTAAGGCTAGGGCACCGCTAGGCTTAGGCTAGGGCACCCCTAGGCTTAGGCTAGGGAACCCGTAGGCTTAGGCTTGGACACCCCTAGGCTTAGGCTAGGGCACCACTAGGCTTTGGCTAGGGTACCCCTAGGCTAAGGATAAGGCTAGGGCTCGCCTAGCCTAAGGCTAGGGCACCCCTAGGCTTAGGCTAGGGCACCCCTAGGTTTACGCTAGGGCACCCATAGGCTTAGGCTAAGGCTAGGGCTCCCCTAGCCTAATGCTTGGGCATCCCTAGGCTTAGGCTAGGGCACCCCTAAGCTTAGGCTAGGGAACCTCTAGGCTAAGGCAAAAGCTAGGGCTCCTCTTGGCTTAGGCTAGGGCATTCCTAGGCTTAGGCTAGGGCACCCCTAGGCTAAGGCTAAGGCTAGGGCTCCCCTAGCCTAAGGCTAGGGCACCGCTAGGCTTAGGCTAGGACACCCCTAGCTTAGGTTAATGCTAGGGCTCCCCTAGCCTAAGGCTAGGGCACCCCTAGGCTTAGGCTAGGGCACCCCTAGGCTTAGGGTATGGGTAGGGCTCCTCTAGCCTAAGGCTAGGGCACCCCTAGGCTTAGGCTTGGACATCCCTAAGCTTAGGCTAGGGCACCCCTAGGCTTAGGGTAAGGCTAGAGCTCCCCTAGCCTAAGGCTAGGGCACCCCTAGGCTTAGGCTAGGGCACCCCTAGGCTTAGGATATGGCTAGGGCACCCCTAGCCTAAGGCTAGGGCACACCTAGGCTTAGTCTAGGGTACCCCTAAGCTTAGGGTATGGCTAGCGCTCTCCTATCTTAAGGCTAGGGCACCCCTAGGCTTTAGCTAGGGTACCCCTAGGCTAAGGCTAAGGCTAGGGCTCGCCTAGGCTTACACTAGGGCACCCTTAGGCTTACGCTAGGGAACCCCTAGGCTTAAGCAAGGGCACCCTTCGGCTTAGGCTAGGGCATCCCTAGTTTTAGGCTAAGGCTAGGGTGCCCCTAGCCTAAGGCTAGGGTACCCTAGGCTTAGGCTAGGGCACCCCAAGGTTTAGGCTAGGGCACCCCTAGGCTTAGGCTAAGGCTAGGGCTCCCTTTGCCTAAGGCTAGGGCACCCTTAGGCTTAGGCTAGGGCACCCCTAGGCTTAGGCTAGGGCACCCTTAGCTTAGACTAAGGCTAGAGCTCCCCTAGCCTAAGGCTAGGGCACCCCTAGGCTTAGGCTAGGGCACCCCTAGGCTTAGGCTAGGGCAGACCTAGGCTTAGGTTAGGACACCCCTAGGCTTAGGCTAGAGCACCCCTAGGCTTGGGCTAAGGTTAGGGCTCAACTTGCCTAATGCTTGGGTAACACTAGGCTTAGGCTAGGGTACCCCTAGCTCAGGCCAAGGCTAGGGCACCTCTTGGCTTAGGCTAGGGCATTCCTAGGCTTAGGCTAGGGCACCCCTAGTCTAAGGCTAAGGCTAGGGCTCCCCTAGCCTAAGGCTACGGCACCCCTAGGCTTAGGCTAGGTCACCCCTAGGCTTAGGCTAGGACACCCCTAGGCTTAGGCTAGGGCACCCCTAGGTTTGGGCTAGGGCACCCCTAGGTTTGGGCTAGGGCACCCCTAGACTTAGGCTAGGGCAACCCTAAGCTTAGGCTAAGGCTAGGGATCCCCTAGACTCAGGCTAGGGCACCCCTAGGCTCAGGCTAGCGCGCCCCTAGGCTTAGGTTAGGGCACACTTAGGCCTAGGCTAGGGCACCCCTAGGCTTAGCCTAGGGTACCCCTAGCTTACACAAAGGCTAGGGCTCCTCTCGGCTTAGGCAAGGGCATTCCTAGGCTTAGGCTAGGGCACCCCTAAGCTAAGGCTAAGGCTAGGGTTCCCCTAGACTCAGGCAAGGGCACCCCTAGGCTCAGGCTAGCACGCCCCTTGGCTTAGGCTAGGGCACACCTAGGCTTAGGCTAGGGCACACCTAGGCTTAAGCTAGGACACCCCTAGGCTTACGCAAAGGCTAGGGCTCCCCTAGCCTAAGGCTAGGGCACACCTAGGCTTAGGCTAGGGCACCCCTAGGCTTAGGCTAGGACACCCCTAGGCTTAGGTTAGGGCACCCCTAGGCTTAAGCTAGGGCTGCCAAGGCTTAGGCTAGGGCACCCCTAGGCTTAGGCTAGGGCACCCCTAGGCTTAGGCTAATGCTATGGCTCCCCTAGCCTAATGCTAGGGCACCCCTAGGCTTAGGCTAGGGCACCCATAGCTTAGGCTAAGGCTAGGGCACCCCTAGCCTAAGGCTAGTGCACCCCTAGCCTTAGGCCAAGTCACCCCTAGGCTTAGGTTAGGACACCCCTAGGCTTAGGGTAGGACACACCAGGCTTAGGCTAAGGCTAGGGCTCCCCTAGCCTAAGGCTAGGGCACACGTAGGCTTAGGCTAGGTCACCCCTAGGCTTAGGCTAAGGCTAGGGCTCCACTAGCCTAATGCTAGGGCACCCCTAGGCTTAGGCTAGGGCACCCATAGCTTAGGCTAAGGCTAGGGCTCCCCTAGCCTAAGGCTACGGCACCCCTAGGCTTAGGCTATGTCACCCCTAGGCATAGGCTAGGACACCACTAGGCTTACGCTAGGACACACCAGGCTTAGGCTAAGGCTAGGGCTCCCCTAGCCTAAGGCTAGGGCACACCTAGGCTTAGGCTAGGTCACCCCTAGGCTTAGGCTTGGGCACCCCTAGGCTTAGGCTATGGTACCCCTAGGCTAAGGCTAAGGCACCCCTAGGCTTACGCTAAGGCTAGGGCTCCCCTAGGCTTAGGCTAGGGCACCCCTCGGCTTAGGTTGGGCACCCCTAGGCTTAGGCTAGGGCACCCCTAGGTTTGGGCTAGGGCACCCCTAGACTTAGGCTAGGGCATCCCTAAGTTTAGGCTAAGGCTAGGGATCCCCTAGACTCAGGCTAGGGCACCCCTAGGCTCAGGCTAGCGCGCCCCTAGGCTTAGGTTAGAGCACACCTAGGCCTAGGCTAGGGCACCCCTAGGCTTAGGCTAGGGTACCCCTAGCTTACGCAAAGGCTAGGGCTCCTCTTGGCTTAGGCTAGGGCATTCCTAGGCTTAGGCTAGGGCACCCCTAAGCTAAGGCTAAGGCTAGGGTTCCCCTAGCCTAAGGCTAGGGCACCGCTAGGCTTAGGCTAGGGCACCCCTAGGCTTAGGCTAGGGAACCCGTAGGCTTAGGCTTGGACACCCCTAGGCTTAGGCTAGGGCACCACTAGGCTTTGGCTAGGGTACCCCTAGGCTAAGGATAAGGCTAGGGCTCGCCTAGCCTAAGGCTAGGGCACCCCTAGGCTTAGGCTAGGGCACCCCTAGGTTTAGGCTAGGGCACCCATAGGCTTAGGCTAAGGCTAGGGCTCCCCTAGCCTAATGCTTGGGCATCCCTAGGCTTAGGCTAGGGCACCCCTAAGCTTAGGCTAGGGAACCTCTAGGCTAAGGCAAAAGCTAGGGCTCCTCTTGGCTTAGGCTAGGGCATTCCTAGGCTTAGGCTAGGGCACCCCTAGGCTAAGGCTAAGGCTAGGGCTCCCCTAGCCTAAGGCTAGGGCACCGCTAGGCTTAGGCTAGGACACCCCTAGCTTAGGTTAATGCTAGGGCTCCCCTAGCCTAAGGCTAGGGCACCCCTAGGCTTAGGCTAGGGCACCCCTAGGCTTAGGGTATGGGTAGGGCTCCTCTAGCCTAAGGCTAGGGCACCCCTAGGCTTAGGCTTGGACATCCCTAAGCTTAGGCTAGGGCACCCCTAGGCTTAGGGTAAGGCTAGAGCTCCCCTAGCCTAAGGCTAGGGCACCCCTAGGCTTAGGCTAGGGCACCCCTAGGCTTAGGATATGGCTAGGGCACCCCTAGCCTAAGGCTAGGGCACACCTAGGCTTAGTCTAGGGTACCCCTAAGCTTAGGGTATGGCTAGCGCTCTCCTATCTTAAGGCTAGGGCACCCCTAGGCTTTAGCTAGGGTACCCCTAGGCTAAGGCTAAGGCTAGGGCTCGCCTAGGCTTACACTAGGGCACCCTTAGGCTTACGCTAGGGCACCCCTAGGCTTAAGCAAGGGCACCCTTCGGCTTAGGCTAGGGCATCCCTAGTTTTAGGCTAAGGCTAGGGTGCCCCTAGCCTAAGGCTAGGGTACCCTAGGCTTAGGCTAGGGCACCCCAAGGTTTAGCCTAGGGCACCCCTAGGCTTAGGCTAAGGCTAGGGCTCCCTTTGCCTAAGGCTAGGGCACCCTTAGGCTTAGGCTAGGGCACCCCTAGGCTTAGGCTAGGGCACCCTTAGCTTAGACTAAGGCTAGAGATCCCCTAGCCTAAGGCTAGGGCACCCCTAGGCTTAGGCTAGGGCACCCCTAGGCTTAGGCTAGGGCAGACCTAGGCTTAGGTTAGGACACCCCTAGGCTTAGGCTAGAGCACCCCTAGGCTTGGGCTAAGGTTAGGGCTCAACTTGCCTAATGCTTGGGTAACACTAGGCTTAGGCTAGGGTACCCCTAGCTCAGGCCAAGGCTAGGGCACCTCTTGGCTTAGGCTAGGGCATTCCTTGGCTTAGGCTAGGGCACCCCTAGTCTAAGGCTAAGGCTAGGGCTCCCCTAGCCTAAGGCTACGGCACCCCTAGGCTTAGGCTAGGTCACCCCTAGGCTTAGGCTAGGACACCCCTAGGCTTAGGCTATGGCACCCCTAGGCTAAGGCTAAGGCACCCCTAGGCTTACGCTAAGGCTAGGGCTCCCCTAGGCTTAGGCTAGGGCACCCCTCGGCTTAGGTTGGGCACCCCTAGGCTTAGGCTAGGGCACCCCTAGGTTTGGGCTAGGGCACCCCTAGACTTAGGCTAGGGCAACCCTAAGCTTAGGCTAAGGCTAGGGATCCCCTAGACTCAGGCTAGGGCACCCCTAGGCTCAGGCTAGCGCGCCCCTAGGCTTAGGTTAGGGCACACCTAGGCCTAGGCTAGGGCACCCCTAGGCTTAGCCTAGGGTACCCCTAGCTTACACAAAGGCTAGGGCTCCTCTTGGCTTAGGCAAGGGCATTCCTAGGCTTAGGCTAGGGCACCCCTAAGCTAAGGCTAAGGCTAGGGTTCCCCTAGCCTAAGGCTAGGGCACCGCTAGGCTTAGGCTAGGACACCCCTAGCTTAGGTTAAGGCTAGGGCTTCCCTAGCCTAAGGCTAGGGCACCCCAAGGCTTTGGCTAGGGCACCCCTAGGCTTAGCGTAAGGCTAGGGCTCCTCTAGCCTAAGGCTAGGGCACCCCTAGGCTTTGGCTCGGGTACCCCTAGGCTAAGGATAAGGCTAGGGCTCGCCTAGCCTAAGGCTAGGGCACCCCTAGGCTTAAGCTAGGGCACCCCTAGGTTTAGGCTAGGGCACCCCTAGGCTTAGCCTAAGGCTAGGGCTCCCATAGCCTAATGCTTGGGCATCCCTAGGCTTAGGCTAGGGCACCCCTAAGCTTAGGCTAGGGAACCTCTAGGCTAAGGCAAAAGCTAGGGCAACCCTAGGCTTAGGCTAGGGCACCCCTATGCTTAGGCTAGGGTACCCCTAGCTTAGGCAAAGGCTAGGGCTCCTCTTGGCTTAGGCTAGGGCATTCCTAGGCTAAGGCTAGGGCACCCCTAGGCTAAGGCTAAGGCTAGGGCTCCCCTAGCCTAAGGCTAGGGCACCGCTAGGCTTAGGCTAGGACACCCCTAGCTTAGGTTAATGCTAGGGCTCCCCTAGCCTAAGGCTAGGGCACCCCTAGGCTTAGGCTAGGGCACCCCTAGGCTTAGGGTATGGGTAGGGCTCCTCTAGCCTAAGGCTAGGGCACCCCTAGGCTTAGGCTTGGACACCCCTAAGCTTAGGCTAGGGCACCCCTAGGCTTAGGGTAAGGCTAGAGCTCCCCTAGCCTAAGGCTAGGGCACCCCTAGGCTTAGGCTAGGGCACCCCTAGGCTTAGGATATGGCTAGGGCACCCCTAGCCTAAGGCTAGGGCACACCTAGGCTTAGTCTAGGGTACCCCTAAGCTTAGGGTATGGCTAGCGCTCTCCTATCTTAAGGCTAGGGCACCCCTAGGCTTTAGCTAGGGTACCCCTAGGCTAAGGCTAAGGCTAGGGCTCGCCTAGGCTTACACTAGGGCACCCTTAGGCTTACGCTAGGGCACCCCTAGGCTTAAGCAAGGGCACCCTTCGGCTTAGGCTAGGGCATCCCTAGTTTTAGGCTAAGGCTAGGGTGCCCCTAGCCTAAGGCTAGGGCACCCCTAGGCTTAGGCTAAGGCTAGGGCTCCCATTGCCTAAGGCTAGGGCACCCTTAGGCTTAGGCTAGGGCACCCCTAGGCTTAGGCTAGGGCACCCTTAGCTTAGACTAAGGCTAGAGCTCCCCTAGCCTAAGGCTAGGGCACCCCTAGGCTTAGGCTAGGGCACCCCTAGGCTTAGGCTAGGGCAGACCTAGGCTTAGGTTAGGACACCCCTAGGCTTAGGCTAGAGCACCCCTAGGATTAGGCTAAGGTTAGGGCTCAACTTGCCTAATGCTTGGGTAACACTAGGCTTAGGCTAGGGTACCCCTAGCTCAGGCCAAGGCTAGGGCACCTCTTGGCTTAGGCTAGGGCATTCCTAGGCTTAGGCTAGGGCACCCCTAGTCTAAGGCTAAGGCTAGGGCTCCCCTAGCCTAAGGCTAGGGCTCCGCTAGGCTTAGGCTAGGGCACCCCTAGGCTTAGGGTAAAGCTAGGGCTCCTCTAGCCTAAGGCTAGGGCACCCCTAGGCTTAGGCTAGGGCACCCCTTGGCTTAGGCTAGGGCACCCCTAAGCTTAGGCTAGGGCACCCCTAGGCTTATGCTAGGGCACCCCTAGGCTTAGGCTAAAGCTACGGCTCCCCTAGCCTCAGTCTAGGGCATCTTTAGACTCAGGCTAGGGCCCCCCTAGGCTTGGGCTAGGGCACCCCTAGACTTAGGCTAGGGCAACCCTAAGCTTAGGCTAAGGCTAGGGATCCCCTAGACTCAGGCTAGGGCACCCCTAGGCTTAAGCTAGGACACCCCTAGGCTTACGCTAAGGCTAGGGCTCCCCTAGCCTAAGGCTAGGGCACACCTAGGCTTAGGCTAGGGCACCCCTAGGCTTAGGCTAGGACAACCCTAGGCTTAGGCTGGGGCACCCCTAGGCTTAAGCTAGGAAACCCCTTGGCTTACGCTAAGGCTAGGGATCCTCTAGCCTAAGGCTAGGGCACACCTAGTCTTAGACTAGGGCACCCTTATGCTTAGGCTAAGACACCCCTAAGCTTAGGCTAAGGCTAGGGCTCACCCCACCTAAGGCTAGGGCACCCCTATGCTTAGGTTTGGGCACCCCTAGGCTTAAGCTAGGGCAGCCCTAGGTTTAGGCTATGGCACCCCTAGGCTTAGGCTAGGTTACCCATAGCTTAGGCTAAGGCTAGGGCTCCCCTATCCTAAGGCTAGAGCACCCCTAGGCTTAGGCTACGGCACCCCTAGGCTTAGGCTAGGTTACCCATAGCTTAGGCTAAGGCTAGGGATCCCCTAGACTCAGGCTAGGGCACTCCTAGGCTCAGGCTATCACGCCCCTAGGCTTAGGCTAGGGCACACTTAGGCTTAGGCTAGGGCACCCCTAGGCTTAAGCTAGGACACCCCTAGGCTTACGCTAAGGCTAGGGCTCCCCTAGCCTATGGCTAGGGCACACCTAGGCTTAGGCTAGGGCACCCCTAGGCTTAGGCTAGGACACCCCTAGGCTTAGGCTAGGGCACCCCTAGGCTTAAGCTAGGAAACCCCTTGGCTTACGCTAAGGCTAGGGATCTTCTAGCCTAAGGCTAGGGCACACCTAGACTTAGGCTAGGGCACCCCTAGGCTTAGGCTAGGACACCCCTAGGCTTTGGCTAAGGCTAGGGCTCCCGTAGCCTTAGGCTAGGGCACCCCTATGCTTAGGTTAGGGCACCCCTAGGCTTAAGCTAGGGCAGCCCTAGGTTTAGGCTACGGCACCCCTAGGCTTAGGCTAGGGCACCCATAGTTTAGGCTAAGGCTAGGGCTCCCCTATCCTAAGGCTAGGGCACCCCTAGGCTTAGGCTAGGGCACCCCTAGGTTTAGGCTATGGCACCCCTAGGCTTTGGATAAGCCTAGGGCTCCCCTAGTCTAATGCTTGGGCACCCCTAGGCTTAGGCTAGGGCACCACTAGGCTTATGCTAGGGCACCACTAGGCTTCGGTTAAGGCTAAGGCTCCCCTAGTCTAAGGCTAGGGCACCCCTAGGCTTAGACTAGGGCACCCCTTGGCTTAGGCTAGGGCACTCATAGGCTTAGGCTATGGCACCCATAGGCTTAAGTTTGGACACCCCAAGGCTTAGGCTAGGGCAGCCCTACGCTTAGGCTAAGCCTAGGGCTCCCCTAGCCTAAGGTTCGGGCACCCCTAGGCTTAGACTAGGGCACCCCTTGGCTTAGGCTAGGGCACCCGTAGGCTTAGGCTATGGCACCCCTAGGCTTAGGCTAAGGCTAGGGCTCCCCTAGGCTTAGGCAAGGGCACCCCTAGGCTTAAGCTAGGGCACCCCTAGGCTTAGGCTAGGGCACCCCTAGGCTTAGGCTAAGGATAGGGCTCCCCTAGCCTCAGGCTACGTCACCCCTAGGCTCAGGCTAGGGCACCCCGAGGTTTAGGCTAGGGCAACCCTAGGCTTAGGCTAAGGCTAGGGCTCCCCTAGCCTCAGGCTAGGGCACCCCAAGGCTTAGGCTAGGGCACCCCTAGGCTTACGCTAGGACACCACTAGGCTTAGGTTAGGGCACCCCTAGGCTTAAGCTAGGGCTGCCCAAGGCTAAGGCTAGGGCACCCCTAGGCTTAGGCTAGGGCACCCCTAGGCTTAGGCTAATGCTAGGGCTCCCCTAGGCTAATGCTAGGGCACCCCTAGGCTTAGGCTAGGGCACCCATAGCTTAGGCTAAGGCTAGGGCACCCCTAGCCTAAGGCTAGGGCACCCCTAGGCTTAGGCTAGGGCACCCCTAGGCTTAGGCTAGGGCACCCCTAGGCTTAGGCTAGCACCCCTAGGCTTAGGCTAAGGCTACGGCTCCCCTAGCCTCAGGCTAGGGCACCTTTAGACTCAGGCTAGGGCCGCCCTAGGCTTGGGCTAGGGCACCCCTAGACTTAGGCTAGGGCAACCCTAAGCTTAGGCTAAGGCTAGGGATCCCCTAGACTCAGGCTAGGGTACCCCTAGGCTCAGGGTAGCACGCCCCTTGGCTTAGGCTAGGGCACACCTAGGCTTAGACTAGGGCACACCTAGGCTTAAGCTAGGACACCCCTAGGCTTACGCAAATGCTAGGGCTCCCCTAGCCTAAGGCTTGGGCACACCTAGACTTAGGCTAGGGCACCCCTAGGCTTAGGCTAGGACACCCCTAGGCTTAGGTTAGGGCACCCCTAGGCTTAAGCTAGGGCTGCCCAAGGCTTAGGCTAGGGCACCCCTAGGCTTAGGCTAGGGCACCCCTAGGCTTAGGCTAATGCTAGGGCTCCCCTAGCCTAATGCTAGGGCACCCCTAGGCTTAGGCTAGGGCACCCATAGCTTAGGCTAAGGCTAGGGCACCCCTAGGCTTAGGCCAGGTCACCCCTAGTCTTAGGCTAGGACACCCCTAGGATTAGGGTAGGACACACCAGGCTTAGGCTAAGGCTAGGGCTCCCCTAGCCTAAGGCTAGGGCACACGTAGGCATAGGCTAGGTCACCCCTAGGCTTACGCTAATGCTAGGGCTCCACTAGCCTAATGCTAGGGCACCCCTAGGCTTAGGCTAGGGCACCCATAGCTTAGGCTAAGGCTAAGGCTCCCCTAGCCTAAGGCTACAGCACCCCTTGGCTTAGGCTAGGTCACCCCTAGGCTTAGGCTAGGGCACCCCTAGGCTTAGGCTGAGGCTAGGGCTCCCCTAGCTTAAGGCTAGGGCACCCCAAGGCTTAGGCTTGGGCACCCCTAGGCTTAGACTATGGCACCCCTAGGCTAAGGCTAGGCACCCCTAGGCTTAGGCTAAGGCTAGGGCACCCCTAGGCTTAGGCTTGGGCACCCGTAGGCTTAGGCTATTGCACCCCTAGGCTTGGGCTAGGGCACCCCTAGACTTAGGCCAAGGCAACCCTAAGCTTAGGCTAAGGCTAGGGATCCCCTAGACTCAGGCTAGGGCACCCCTAGGCTGAGGCTAGCACGCCCCTAGGCTTAGGCTAGGGCACACCTAGGCTTAGGCTAGGGCACCCCTAGGCTTAAGCTAGCACACCCCTAGGCTTACGCTAAGGCTAGGGCTCCCCTAGCCTAAGGCCAGGGCACACCTAGGCTTAGGCTAGGGCACCCCTAGGCTTAGGCTAGGACACCCCTAGGCTTAGGCTAGGGCACCCCAAGGCTTAAGCTAGGAAACCCCTTGGCTTACGCTAAGGCTAGGGATCTTCTAGCCTAAGGCTAGGGCACACCTAGACTTAGGATAGGGCACCCCTAGGCTTAGGCTAGGACACCCCTAGGCTTAGGCTAAGGCTAGGGCTCCCGTAGCCTAAGGCTAGGGCACCCCTATGCTTAGGTTAAGGCACCCCTAGGCTTAAGCTAGGGCAGCCCTAGGCTTAGGCTACGTCACCCCTAGGCTTAGGCTAGGGCACCCATAGCTTAGGCTAAGGCTAGGGCTCCCCTATCCTATAGCTAGGGCACCCCTAGGCTTAGGCTAGGGCACCCATAGTTTAGGCTAAGGCTAGGGCTCCCCTATCCTAAGGCTAGGGCACCCCTAGGCTTAGGCTAGGGCACCCCTAGGTTTAGGCTATGGCACCCCTAGGCTTTGGATAAGCCTAGGGCTCCCCTAGTCTAATGCTTGGGCACCCTTAGCCTTAGGCTAGGGCACTACTAGGCTTATGCTAGGGCACCACTAGGCTTAGGTTAAGGCTAAGGCTCACCTAGTCTAAGGCTAGGGCACCCCTAGGCTTAGACTAGGGCACCCCTTGGCTTAGGCTAGGGCACTCATAGGCTTAGGCTATGGCACCCCTAGGCTTAAGTTTGGACACCCCAAGGCTTAGGATAGGGCAGCCCTAGGCTTAGGCTAAGGCTAGGGCTCACCTAGCCTAAGGCTCGGGCACCCCTAGGCTTAGACTAGGGCACCCCTTGGCTTGTGCTAGGGCACCCGTAGGCTTAGGCTATGGCACCCCTAGGCTTAGACTAAGGCTTGGGCTCCCCTAGGCTTAGGCAAGGGCACACCTAGGCTTAAGCTAGGGCACCCCTAGGCTTAGGCTAGGGCACCCCTAGGCTTAGGCTAAGGATAGGGCTCCCCTAGGCTCAGGCTAGGGCACCCCGAGGCTTAGGCTAGGGCAACCCTAGGCTTAGGCTAAGGCTAGGGCTCCCCTAGCGTCAGGCTAGGTCACCCCAAGGCTTAGGCTAGGGCACCCCTAGGCTTAGGCTTCGACACCCCTAGGCTTAGGCTAGGGCACCCCTAGGCTTAGGGTAAGGCTAGAGCTCCCTTAGCCTAAGGCTAGCGCACCCGTAGGCTTAGGCTTTGGCACCCCTAGGCTTAGGCAATGGCACCCCTAGGCTAAGGCTAGGGCACCCCTAGGCTTAGGCTTGGGCACCCCTAGGCTTATGCTATGTCACCCCTAGGCTAAGGTTAGGGCACCCCTAGGCTTAGGCTAGGGCACCCCTAGACTTAATCTAGGGCACCCCTAGGCTTAGGCTAGGACAGCCCTAGGCTTAGGCTAGGGCACCCCTAGGCTTAGGCTAAGGCTACGGCTCCCCTAGCCTCAGGCTAGGGCACCTTTAGTCTCAGGCTAGGGCGCCCCTAGGCTTGGGCTAGGGCACCCCTAGACTTAGGTTAGGGCAACCTTAAGCTTAGGCTAAGGCTAGGGATCCCCTAGACTCAGGCTAGGGCACCCCTAGGCTCAGGCTAGCACGCCCCTAGGCTTAGGCTAGGGCACACCTAGGCTTAGGCTAGGGCACCCCTAGGCTTAAGCTAGGACACCCCTAGGCTTACGCTAAGGCTAGGGCTCCCCTAGCCTAAGGCTAGGGCACACCTAGGCTTAGGATAGGGCACCCCTAGGCTTAGGCTAGGACACCCCTAGGCTTAGGTTAGGGCACCCCTAGGCTTAAGCTAGGGCTGCCCAAGGCTTAGGCTAGGACACCCCTAGGCTTAGGGTAGGGCACACCAGGCTTAGGCTAAGGCTAGGGCTCCCCTAGCCTAAGGCTAGGGCACACCTAGGCTTAGTTTAGGTCACCCCTAGGCTTAGGCTAAGGCTAGGGCTCCACTAGCCTAATGCTAGGGCACCCCTAGGCTTAGGCTAGGACACCCCTAGGCTTAGGCTAGGACACACCAGGCTTAGGCTAAGGCTAGGGCTCCCCTAGCCTTAGGCTAGGGCAAATCTAAGCTTAGGCTAGGTCACCCATAGGCTTAGGCTTGGGCACCCCTAGGCTTAGGCTATGGCACCCCTAGGCTAAGACTAGGGCACCCCTAGGCTTAGGCTAAGGCTAGGGCTCCCCTAGGCTTAGGCTAGGGCACCCCTCGGCTTAGGCTAGAGCACCCCTAGGCTTAGGCTAGGGCACCCCTAGGCTTAGGCTAGGGCACCCCTAGGCTTAGGCTATGGCACCCCTAGGCTTTGGATAAGCCTAGGGCTCCCCTAGTCTAATGCTTGGGCACCCCTAGGCTTAGGCTCGGGCACTACTAGGCTTATGCTAGGGCACCACTAGGCTTAGGTTAAGGCTAAGGCTCACCTAGTCTAAGGCTAGGGCACCCCTAGGCTTAGACTAGGGCACCCCTTGGCTTAGGCTAGGGCACTCATAGGCTTAGGCTATGGCACCCCTAGGCTTAAGTTTGGACACCCCAAGGCTTAGGCTAGGGCAGCCCTAGGCTTAGGCTAAGGCTAGGGCTCACCTAGCCTAAGGCTCGGGCACCCCTAGGCTTAGACTAGGGCACCCCTTGGCTTAGGCTAGGGCACCCGTAGGTTTAGGCTATGGCACCCCTAGGCTTAGACTAAGGCTAGGGCTCCCCTAGGCTTAGGCAAGGGCACCCCTAGGCTTAAGCTAGGGCACCCCTAGGCTTAGGCTAGGGCACCCCTAGGCTTAGGCTAAGGATAGGGCTCCCCTAGCCTCAGGCTAGGTCACCCCTAGGCTCAGGCTAGGGCACCCCGAGGCTTAGGCTAGGGCAACCCTAGGCTTAGGCTAAGGCTAGGGCTCCCCTAGCGTCAGGCTAGGTCACCCCAAGGCTTAGGCTAGGGCACCCCTAGGCTTAGGCTTCGACACCCCTAGGCTTAGGCTAGGGCACCCCTAGGCTTAGGGTAAGGCTAGAGCTCCCTTAGCCTAAGGCTAGGGCACCCGTAGGCTTAGGCTTTGGCACCCCTAGGCTTAGGCAATGGCACCCCTAGGCTAAGGCTAGGGCACCCCTAGGCTTAGGCTTGGGCACCCCTAGGCTTATGCTATGTCACCCCTAGGCTAAGGCTAGGGCACCCCTAGGCTTAGGCTAGGGCACCCCTAAGCTTAATCTAGGGCACCCCTAGGCTTAGGCTATGACAACCCTAGGCTTAGGCTAGGGCACCCCTAGGCTTAGGCTAAGGCTACGGCTCCCCTAGCCTCAGGCTAGGGCACCTTTAGTCTCAGGCTATGGCGCCCCTAGGCTTGGGCTAGGGCACCCCTAGACTTAGGTTAGGGCAACCCTAAGCTTAGGCAAAGGCTAGGGATCCCCTAGCCTAAGGCTAGGGCACCCCAAGGCTTAGGCTAGGGCACACCTAGGCTTAGGCTAGGACACCACTAGGCTTAGGTTAGGGCACCCCTAGGCTTAAGCTAGGGCTGCCCAAGGCTAAGGCTAGGGCACCCCTAGGCTTAGGCTAGGGCACCCCTAGGCTTACGCTAAGGCTAGGGCTCCCCTAGCCTAAGGCTAGGGCACCCCAAGGCTTAGGCTAGGGCACACCTAGGCTTAGGCTAGGACACCACTAGGCTTAGGTTAGGGCACCCCTAGGCTTAAGCTAGGGCTGCCCAAGGCTAAGGCTAGGGCACCCCTAGGCTTAGGCTAGGGCACCCCTAGGCTTAGGCTAATGCTAGGGCTCCCCTAGGCTAATGCTAGGGCACCCCTAGGCTTAGGCTAGGGCAACCCTAAGCTTAGGCTAAGGCTAGGGATCCCCATGACTCAGGCTAGGGCACGCCTAGGCTCAGGATAGCACGCCCCTTGGCTTAGGCTAGGGCATACCTAGGCTTAGGCTAGGGCAAACCTAGGCTTAAGCTAGGACACCCCTAGGCTTACGCAAAGGCTAGGGCTCCCCTAGCCTAAGGCTAGGGCACACCTAGGCTTAGGCTAGGGCACCCCTAGGCTTAGGCTAAGACACCCCTAGGCTTAGGTTAGGGCACCCCTAGGCTTAAGCTAGGGCTGCCCAAGGCTTAGGCTAGGGCACCCCTAGGCTTAGGCTAGGGCACCCTAGGCTTAGGCTAGGGCACCCATAGCTTAGGCTAAGGCTAGGGCACCCCTAGCCTAAGGCTAGGGCACCCCTAGCCTTAGGCCAAGTCACCCCTAGGCTTAGGCTAGGACACCCCTAGGCTTAGGGTAGGACACACCAGGCTTAGTCTAAGGCTAGGGCTCCCCTAGCCTAAGGCTAGGGCACACGTAGTCTTAGGCTAGGTCACCCCTAGGCTTAGGCTAAGGCTAGGGCTCCACTAGCCTAATGCTAGGGCACCCCTAGGCTTAGGCTAGGGCACCCATAGCTTAGGCTAAGGCTAGGGCTCCCCTAGCCTAAGGCTACGGCACCCCTAGGCTTAGGCTAGGTCACCCCTAGGCTTAGGCTAGGACACCCCTAGGCTTACGCTAGGACACACCAGGCTTAGGCTAAGGCTAGGGCTCCCCTAGCCTAAGGCTAGGGCACACCTAGGCTTAGGCTAGGTCACCCCTAGGCGTAGGCTTGGGAACCCCTAGGGTTAGGCTATGGCACCCCTAGGCTAAGGCTAAGGCACCCCTAGGCTTAGGCTAAGCCTAGGGCTCCCCTAGGCTTAGGCTAGGGCACCCATAGCTTAGGCTAAGGCTAGGGCACCCCTAGCCTAAGGCTAGGGCACCCCTAGCCTTAGGCCAAGTCACCCCTAGGCTTAGGCTAGGACACCCCTAGGCTTAGGGTAGGACACACCAGGCTTAGTCTAAGGCTAGGGCTCCCCTAGCCTAAGGCTAGGGCACACGTAGTCTTAGGCTAGGTCACCCCTAGGCTTAGGCTAAGGCTAGGGCTCCACTAGCCTAATGCTAGGGCACCCCTAGGCTTAGGCTAGGGCACCCATAGCTTAGGCTAAGGCTAGGGCTCCCCTAGCCTAAGGCTACGGCACCCCTAGGCTTAGGCTAGGTCACCCCTAGGCTTAGGCTAGGACACCACTAGGCTTACGCTAGGACACACCAGGCTTAGGCTAAGGCTAGGGCTCCC
The DNA here is from genome assembly GCF_050624435.1 of Tenrec ecaudatus. Taxonomy (NCBI): domain Eukaryota; kingdom Metazoa; phylum Chordata; class Mammalia; order Afrosoricida; family Tenrecidae; genus Tenrec; species Tenrec ecaudatus. The sequence goes on along the minus strand of NW_027457638.1, from coordinate 3,228,525 downwards.
CTAGCCTAAGGCTAGGGCACACCTAGGCTTAGGCTAGGTCACCCCTAGGCGTAGGCTTGGGAACCCCTAGGGTTAGGCTATGGCACCCCTAGGCTAAGGCTAAGGCACCCCTAGGCTTAGGCTAAGGCTAGGGCTCCCCTAGGCTTAGGCTAGGGCACCCCTCGGCTTAGGCTAGGGCACCCCTCGGCTTGGGCTAGGGCACCCCTAGACTTAGGCTAGGGCAACCCTAAGCTTAGGCTAAGGCTAGGGATCCCCTAGACTCAGGCTAGGGCACCCCTAGGCTCAGGCTAGCGCGCCCCTAGGCTTAGGTTAGGGCACACCTAGGCTTAGGCTAGGGCACCCCTAGGCTTAGGCTAGGGTACCCCTAGCTTAGGCAAAGGCTAGGGCTCCTCTTGGCTTAGGCTAGGGCATTCCTAGGCTTAGGCTAGGGCACCCCTAAGCTAAGGCTAAGGCTAGGGCTCCCCTAGCCTAAGGCTAGGGCACCGCTAGGCTTAGTCTAAAGCTAGGGTTCCCATATCCTTAGGCTAGGGCTCCCCGAGCCTTTGGCTAGGGCACCCCTAGGCTTAGGATAAGGCTAGGGCTCCCCTAGGCTTAGGCTAGGGCACCCCTAGGCTTAGGCTAAGGCTATGGCTCCCTTTTCCTAAGGATAGGGCACCCCTAGCTTAAGGCTAGGGCACACCTAGGATTAGGCTAGGGCACCCTTAGGCTTAGGCTAGGGAACCCTTAGGCTTAGTCTATGGCACCCCTAGGCTTAGCCTATGGCACCCCTAGGCTTAGGATAAGGCTAAGGCTCCCCTAGCCTAAGGCTAGGGCACCCCTAGGCTTAGGGTAGGGGTCCCCTAGGCTTAGGATAGGGCACCCCTAGCTTTAGGCTAGGGCACCCCTAGGTTTAGGCTAGGGCACCCCTAGGCTTAGGCTATGGCACACCTAGGCTTAGGCTAAGGCTAGGGCTCCCCTAGCCTAAGGATAGGGCACCCCTTGGCTTAGGCTAGGGTACCCCTAGGCTTAGGCTAGGGCACTCCTAGGTTTAGGCTAGGGCACCCCTAGGCTTAGGCTAGGGCATTCTGAGGCTTAGGCTAAGGCTACGGCTCCCCTAGCCTCAGGCTAGGGCACCTTTAGACTCAGGCAAGGGCCCCCCTAGACTTTGGCTAAGGCTAGGTCTCCCCTAGCCTTAGGCTATGACTCCCCTAGCATTAGGCTAGGGCTCCCCTAGCCTTGGATAGGGCACCCCTAGGCCCTGGCTAACGCTAGGGCTCCCCTAGCCTTAGGCTATGACTCCCCTAGCATTAGGCTAGGGCTCCCCTAGCCTTGGATAGGGCATCCCTAGGCCCTGGCTAACGCTAGGGCTCCCCTAGCCTTAGGCTAGGGCACCCCTAGGCTTAGGCTAAGGCTAGGGCTCCCCTAGCCTTAGGCTAAGGCTCCCCAAGCCTTAGGCTAGGGCACCCCATAGGCTTAGGTAAAGGCTAGGGCTCCCCTAGACTTAGGATAGGGCTCCCCTAGCCTTAGGCTAGGGCACCCCTAGGCTTAGGCTTAGGCTACGGCTCCCCTAGCCTTAGGCTAGGGCTCTCTTAGCCTTAGGATAGGGCATCCCTAGGCTTAGGCTAAGGCGAGGGCTCCCCTAGCCTTAGGCTAGGGCACCCCTAAGCTTAGGCTCGGGCACCCCTAGACTTAGGCGAGTGCTCCACTAGCCTTAGGCTACGGCTCCCCTAGGCTTAGGCTAAGGCTAGGGCTCCCCTAACTTAGGCTAGGACACCCATAGGCTTAGGCAAGGGCTCCTCTAGCCTTAGGTTCGGGCACCCCTAGGCTTAGGCTAAGGCTAGGGCTCCCCTAGCCTTAGGCTATGGCACCCCTAAGCTTAGGCTAAGGCTAGGTTTCTCCTAGCCTTAGGCTAGGGTTCTCCTAGCCTTAGGCTAGGGCACCCCTAGGCTTAGGCTAGGGCTCCCATGGCCCTAGGATAGGGTTCCCCTATCCTTAGGCCAGGACACCCCTAGGCTTAGTCCAGGGCTCCCCTAGCCTTAGGCTAGGGCTCCCCTAGGCTTAGGCTAGGGCTCCCTTAAGCTTAGGCTAGGGCTCCCCTAGCCTTAGGTTCGGGCACCCCTAGGTTTTGGCATGGGATCCCCTAGCCTTAGACTAGGGCACCCCTAGGCTTAGGCTATGACTGCCCTAGCCTTAGGCTACGGCACCCCTAGGCTTAGGCTAAGGCTAGGGATCCCCTAGCCTTAGGCTTGGACTCCCCTAGCCTTAGTTTGGGGCACCCCTAGGCTTAGGCTAGGGCTCCCCTAGCCTTAGGCTAGGGCTCCCCTAGGCTTAGGCTAGGGATCCTTTAGCTTTAGGCTAGTGCTCCCCTAGCCTTAGGGTAGGGCACCCCTAGGCTTTGGCTAGGGCTCCCCTAGCCTTAGGCTAGGGCACCCCTAGGTTTAGGCTAAGGCTAGGGCTCTTCTAGCCTTAGGCTAGGGTTCTCCTAGCCTTAGGCTAGGGTACCCCTAGGCTTAGGCTAGGGCTCCCCTAGCCTTATGCTCGGGCTCCCCTAGCCCTAGGCTAGGGTTCCCCTATCCTTAGGCCAGGGCACGCCTAGGCTTAGGCTAGGGCACCCCAAGGCTTAGGCTAAGGCTAGGCATCCCCTAGCCTTAGGCTAGGACTCCCCTAGCCTTAGTTTAGGGCACCCCTAGGCTTAGGCTCGGGCTCCCCTAGCCTTAGGCTAGGGCTCCCCTAGGCTTAGGCTAGGGCTCCCTTAGCTTTAGGCTAGGGCTCCACTAGCCTTAGGGTAGGGCACCCCTAGGCTTAGGCTAAGGGTTGGGCTCCCCTAGCCTTAGGCTAGTGCTCCCCAACCTTAGGCTAGGGCACCCCTAGGCTTAGGCTAAGGCTAGCACTCCCCTAGCCTTAGGATACGGCTCCCCTAGCCTTAAGCTACGGCTCCCCTAGCCTTAGGCTAGGGCACCCATAGGCTTTGGCTAGGGAACCCATAGGCTTAGGCTAAGGCTAAGGCTCCCCTAGCCTTAGGTATGGCAGCCCTAGGCTTAGGCTTGTTCTCCCCTAGCCTAAGGCTAGGGCACACCTAGGATTAGGCTAGGGCACCCCTAGGCTTAGGCTAACGCTAGGGCCCCATAGGCTTAGGCTAGGGCACCCCTAGGCTTAGGCTATGGCACCCCTAGGCTTAGGATAAGGCTAAGGCTCCCCTAGCCTTAGGCTAGGGCACCGCTAGGCTTAGGCTATGTGTAGGGATCCCCTAGCTGTAGGCTAGGACTCCCCTAGCCTTAGGCGAGGGCTCCCCTAGGCTTAGGCTAGGGCTCCCTTAGCTTTATGCTAGGGCTCCCATAGCCTAAGGGTAGGGTACCCCTAGGCTTAGGCTAGGGCTCCCCTAGCCTTAGGCTAGGGCACCCCTAGGCTTAGGCTAAGGCTCCTCTAGCCTTAGGTTCGGGCACCCCTAGGCTTAGGATAAGACTAGGTCTCCCCTAGCTTAGGCTAGGACACCCCTAAGCTTAGGCTAAGGCTAGGGCTCTCCTAGCCATAGGCTAGGGTTCTCCTAGCCTTAGGCTAGGGCACCCCTAGGCTTAGGCTAGGGCTCCCCTAGCCTTAGGCTCGGGCTCCCGTAGCCCTAGGCTAGGGTTCCCCTATCCTTAGGCCACGGCACTCCTACGCTAAGTCAACGGCTCCCCTAGCCTTAGGCTACGCCTCCCCTAACCTTATGCTAGGGCACCCCTAGGCTTAGGCTAGGGTTCCCCTAGACTTAGGCTAGGGCTCACCTAGCCTTAGGCTAGTGCTCCCCTATCCTTAGGCCTGGGCACCCCTAGGCTTAGTCCAGGGTTCCCCTAGCTTTAGGCTAGGGCTCCCCTAGCCTTAGGCTAGGGCTCCCCTAGGCTTAGGCTCGGGCACACCTTGGCTTAGGCTAGGGCTATCCTAGTCTTAGGCTAGGGCTCCCCTAACCTTATGCTAGGGCTCCCCAGGCTTAGGCTAAGGCTAAGGGTCCCCTAGCCTTAGGCTAAAGCTCCCCTAGCCTTAGGTTAGGGCACCCCTAGGCTTAGGCTAGGGCTCCCTTAGGCTTAGGCTAGGGCTCCCCTTAGCCTTAGGCTAGGGCTCCCTGAGCCTTAGGCTAGGGCACCCCTAGGCTTAGGCTAAGGCTAAGGCTCTCCTAGCCTTAGGCGAGGGCACCCCTAGGCTTAGGCTAAGGCTAGGTCTCCCCTAGCCTTAGGCTAGGGCACCCATAGGCTTAGGCTAGGGCTCCTCTAGCCTTAGGTTCAGGCACCCCTAAGCTTAGCTTAGAGATAGGGCTCCCCTAGCCTTAGGCTAGGGCACCCCAAGCTTAGGCTAAGGCTAGTGCTCGCCTAGGCTTAGGCTTGGGCACCCCTAGGCTTAGGCTAGGGCTCCACTAGCCTTAGGCTAGTGCTCCCCTAACCTTATGCTTGGGCACCCCTAGGTTTAGACTAAGGCTAGGGCTTAGGCTAGGGCACCCCTAGGCTAAGGCTCGGGCACCCCTAGGCTTAGGCTAGGGCTCCAGTAGCCTTAGCTAGGGCTCCCCTAGCCTTAGGGTAGGGCTCCCCTAGCCTTAGGCTAGGGCACCCCTAGGCTTAGGCTTGGGCACCCCTAGGCTTAGGCTAGGGCACCCTTTGTCTTAGGCTTGGGCACCCCTAGGCTTAGGCTATGGCACGCCTAGGCTTAGGATAAGGCTAAGGCTCCCCTAGCCTAATGCTAGGGCACCCCTAGGCTTAGGCTAGGGGACCCCTAGGCTTAGGCTAGGGCACCCCTAGGCTTAGGCTAGGGCACCCCTAGGCTTAGGCTAAGGCTAGGGCTCCCCTAGCCTAAGGCTAGGGCACCCCTAGGCTTAGGCTAGGGCACCCCTAGGCTTAGGCTAGGGCACCCCTTGGCTTAGGCTAGCACCCCTAGGCTTAGGCTAAGGCTACGGCTCCCCTAGCCTCAGGCTAGGGCACCTTTAGACTCAGGCTAGGGCCGCCCTAGGCTTGGGCTAGGGCACCCCTAGACTTCAGCTAGGGCAACCCTAAGCTTAGGCTAAGGCTAGGGATCCCCTAGACTCAGGCTAGGGCACCCCTAGGCTCAGGCTAGCACGCCCCTTGGCTTAGGCTAGGGCACCCCTAGGCTTAGGCTAGGGCACCCCTAGGCTTAGGCTAATGCTAGGGCTCCCCTAGCATAATGCTAGGGCACCCCTAGGCTTAGGCTAGGGCACCCATAGCTTAGGCTAAGGCTAGGGCACCCCTAGGCTTAGGCCAGGTCACCCCTAGGCTTAGGCTAGGGCACCCCTAGGCTTAGGCTGAGGCTAGGGCTCCCCTAGCTTAAGGCTAGGGCACCCCAAGGCTTAGGCTTGGGCACCCCTAAGCTTAGACTATGGCACCCCTAGGCTAAGGCTAGGCACCCCTAGGCTTAGGCTAAGGCTAGGGCTCCCGTAGCCTAAGGCTAGGGCACCCCTATGCTTAGGTTAGGGCACCCCTAGGCTTACGCTAAGGCTAGGGCTCCACTAGCCTAAGGCTAGGGCACACATAGGCTTAGGCTAGGTCACCCCTAGGCTTACGCTAAGGCTAGGGCTCCACTAGCCTAAGGCTAGGGCACACCTAGGCTTAGGCTAGGGCACCCCTAGGCTTAAGCTAGGACACCCCTAGGCTTACGCTAAGGCTAGGGCTCCCCTAGCCTAAGGCTAGGGCACACCTAGGCTTAGGATAGGGCACCCCTAGGCTTAGGCTAGGAGACCCCTAGGCTTAGGTTAGGGCACACCAGGCTTAGGCTAAGGCTAGGGCTCCCCTAGCCTAAGGCTAGGGCACACCTAGGCTTAGGCTAGGTCACCCCTAGGCTTAGGCTAAGGCTAGGGCTCCACTAGCCTAATGCTAGGGCACCCCTAGGCTTAGGCTAGGGCACCCCAAGGCTTAGGCTAGGACACCCCTAGGCTTAGGGTAGGACACACCAGGCTTAGGCTAAGGTTAGGGCTCCCCTAGCCTAAGGCTAGGGCACACCTAGGTTTAGGCTAGGTCACCCCTAGGCTTAGGCTAAGGCTAGGGCTCCACTAGCCTAATGCTAGGGCACCCCTAGGCTTAGGCTAGGGCACCCCAAGGCTTAGGCTAGGACACCCCTAGGCTTAGGCTAGGACACACCAGGCTTAGGCTAAGGCTAGGGCTCCCTTAGCCTTAGGCTAGGGCCCACCTAAGCTTAGGCTAGGTCACCCCTAGGCTTAGGATTGGGCACCCCTAGGCTTAGGCTATGGCACCCCTAGGCTAAGACTAGGGCACCCCTAGGCTTAGGCTAAGGCTAGGGCTCCCCTAGGCTTAGGCTAGGGCACCCCTAGGCTTAGGCTAGGGCACCCCTAGGCTTAGGCTAGGGCACCCCTAGGCTTAGGCTAAAGCTACGACTCCCCTAGCCTCAGGCTAGGGCATCTTTAGACTCAGGCTAGGGCCCCCCTAGGCTTGGGCTAGGGCACCCCTAGACTTAGGCTAGGGCAACCCTAACATAGGCTGAGGCTAGGGATCCCCTAGACTCAGGCTAGGGCACCCCTATGCTCAGGCTAGCACGCCCCTAGGCTTAGGCTAGGGCACACCTAGGCTTAGGCTAGAGCACCCCTAGGCTTAAGCTAGGACACCACTAGGCTTACGCTAAGGCTAGGGCTCCCCTAGCCTAAGGGTAGGGCACACCTAGGCTTAGGCTAGGGCACCCCTAGGCTTAGGCTAGGACAACCCTAGGCTTAGGCTAGGGCACCCCTAGGCTTAAGCTAGGAAACCCCTTGGCTTACGCTAAGGCTAGGGATCCTCTAGCCTAAGGCTTGGGCACACCTAGACTTAGGCTAGGGCACCCCTAGGCTTAGGCTAGGACACCCCTAGGCTTAGGCTAAGGCTAGGGCTCCCCTAGCCTAAGGCTAGGGCACCCCTATGCTTAGGTTAGGGCACCCCTAGGCTTAAGCTAGGGCAGCCCTAGGCTTAGGCTACGGCACCCCTAGGCTTAGGCTAAGTTACCCATAGCTTAGGCTAAGGCTAGGGCTCCCCTATCCTAAGGCTAGAGCACCCCTAGGCTTAGGCTACGGCACCCATAGTTTAGGCTAAGGCTAGGGCTCCCCTATCCTAAGGCTAGGGCACCCCTAGGCTTAGGCTAGGGCACCCCTAGGTTAGGCTATGGCACCCCTAGGCTTTGGATAAGCCTAGGGCTCCCCTAGTCTAATGCTTGGGCACCCCTAGGCTTAGGCTAGGGCACCACTAGGCTTATGCTAGGGCACCACTAGGCTTAGGCTAAGGCTAGGGATCCCCTAGTCTAAGGCCTGGGCACCCCTAGGCTTAGACTAGGGCACGCCTTGGCTTAGGCTAGGGCACTCATAGGCTTAGGCTATGGCACCCCTAGGCTTAAGTTTGGACACCCCAAGGCTTAGGCTAGGGCAGCCCTAGGCTTAGGCTAAGGCTAGGGCTCCCCTATCCTAATGCTCGGGCACCCCTAGGCTTAGACTAGGGCACCCCTTGGCTTAGGCTAGGGCACCCGTAGGCTTAGGCTATGGCACCCCTAGGCTTAGGCTAAGGCTAGGGCTCCCCTAGGCTTAGGCTAGGGCACCCCTAGGCTTAAGCTAGGGCACCCCTAGGCTTAGGCTACGGCACCCCTAGGCTTAGGCTAAGGCTAGGGCTCCCCTAGCATCAGGCTAGGTCAAACCTAGGCTCAGGCTAGGGCACCCCTAGGCTTAAGCTAGGACACCCCTAGGCTTACGCTAAGGCTAGGGCTCCCCTAGCCTAAGGCTAGGGCACACCTAGGCTTAGGCTAGGGCACCCCTAGGCTTAGGCTAGGACAACCCTAGGCTTAGGCTAGGGCACCCCTAGGCTTAAGCTAGGAAACCCCTTGGCTTACGCTAAGGCTAGGGATCCTCTAGCCTAAGGCTTGGGCACACCTAGACTTAGGCTAGGGCACCTCTATGCTTAGGTTAGGGCACCCTTAGGCTTAAGCTAGGGCAGCCCTAGGCTTAGGCTACGGAACCCCTAGGCTTAGGCTAGGTTACCCATAGCTTAGGCTAAGGCTAGGGCTCCCCTATCCTAAGGCTAGAGCACCCCTAGGCTTAGGCTACGGCACCCATAGTTTAGGCTAAGGCTAGGGCTCCCCTATCCTAAGGCTAGGACACCCCTAGGCTTAGGCTAGGGCACCCCTAGGTTTAGGCTATGGCACCCCTAGGCTTTGGATAAGCCTAGGGCTCCCCTAGTCTAATGCTTGGGCACCCCTAGGCTTAGGCTAGGGCACCACTAGGCTTATGCTAGGGCACCACTAGGCTTAGGCTAAGGCTGGGGATCCCCTAGTCTAAGGCCTGGGCACCCCTAGGCTTAGACTAGGGCACCCCTTGGCTTAGGCTAGGGCACTCATAGACTTAGGCTATGGCACCCCTAGGTTTAATTTTGGACACCCCAAGGCTTAGGCTAGGGCAGCCCTAGGCTTAGGCTAAGGCTAGGGCTCCCCTATCCTAAGGCTCGGGCAACCCTAGGCTTAGACTAGGGCACCCCTTGGCTTAGGCTAGGGCACCCGTAGGCTTAGGCTGTGGCACCCCTAGGCTTAGGCTAAGGCTAGGGCTCCCCTAGGCTTAGGCTAGGGCACCCCTAGGCTTAAGCTAAGGCACCCCTAGGCTTAGGCTAGGGCACCCCTAGGCTTAGGCTAAGGCTAGGGCTCCCCTAGCATCAGGCTAGGTCAAACCTAGGCTCAGGCTAGGGCACCCCGAGGCTTAGGCTAGGGCAACCCTAGGCTTAGGCTAAGGCTAGGGCTCCCCTAGCCTCAGGCTAGGGCACCCCAAGATTAGGCTAGGGCACCCCTAGGCTTAGGTTTCGACACCCCTAGGCTTAGGCTAGGGCACCCCTAGGCTTAGGGTAAGGCTAGAGCTCCCTTAGCCTAAGGCTAGGGCACCCCTAGGCTTAGGCTTTGGCACCCCTAGGCTTAGGCTATGGCACCCCTAGGCTAAGGCTAGGGCACCCCTAGGCTTAGGCTTGGGCACCCCTAGGCTTAGGCTATGGCACCCCTAGGCTAAGGCTAGGGCACCCATAGGCTTAGGCTAAGGCTAGGGCTCCCCTAGGCTTAGGCTAGGGCGCACCTAGGCTTAGGCTAGGGCACCCCTAGGCTTAATCTATGGCACCCCTAGGCTTAGGCTAGGGCACCCCTAGGCTTAGGCTAGGGCACCCCTAGGCTTAGGCTAAGGCTACGGCTCCCCTAGCCTCAGGCTAGGGCACCTTTAGACTCAGGTTAGGGCCCCCCTAGGCTTGGGCTAGGGCACCCCTAGACATAGGCTACGGCAACCCTAAGCTTAAGCTAAGGCTAGGGATCCCCTAGACTCAGGCTAGGGCACCCCTAGGCTCAGGCTAGCACGCCCCTAGGCTTAGGCTAGGGCACACCTAGGCTTAGGCTAGGGCACCCCTAGGCTTAAGCTAGGACACCCCTAGGCTTACGCTAAGGCTAGGGCTCCCCTAGGCTAAGGCTAGGGCACACCTAGGCTTAGGCTAGGGCACCCCTATGGTTAGGCTAGGACACCACTAGGCTTAGGTTAGGGCACCCCTAGGCTTAAGCTAGGGCTGCCCAAGGCTAAGGCTAAGGCACCCCTAGACTTAGGCTAGGGCACCCCTAGGCTTAGGCTAATGCTAGGGCTCCCCTAGCCTAATGCTAGGGCACCCCTAGGCTTAGGCTAGGGTACCCATAGCTTAGGCTAAGGCTATGGCACCCCTAGCCGAAGGCTAGGGCACCCCTATGCTTAGGCTAGGGCACCCCTAGGCTTAGGCAAGGGTACCCCTAGGCTTAGGCTAGCACCCCTAGGCTTAGGCTAAGGCTACGGCTCCCCTAGCCTTAGGCTAGGGCACCTTCAGACTCACGCTAGGGCCGCCCTAGGCTTGGGCTAGGGCACCCCTAGACTTAGGCTAGGGCAACCCTAAGCTTAGGCTAAGGCTAGGGATCCCCAAGACTCAGGCTAGGGCATCCCTAGGCTCAGGATAGCACGCCCCTTGGCTTAGGCTAGGGCACACCTAGGCTTAGGCTAGGGCACACCTAGGCTTAAGCTAGGACACACCTAGGCTTACGCAAAGGCTAGGGCTCCCCTAGCCTAAGGCTAGGGCACACCTAGGCTTAGGCTAGGGCACCCCTAGGCTTAGGCTAGGACACCCCTAGGCTTAGGTTAGGGCACCCCTAGGCTTAAGCTAGGGCTGCCCAAGGCTTAGGCTAGGGCACCCCTAGGCTTAGGCTAGGGCACCCCTAGGCTTAGGCTAGGGCACCCATAGCTTAGGCTAAGGCTAGGGCACCCCTAGCCTTAGGCCAAGTCACCCCTAGGCTTAGGCTAGGACACCCCTAGGCTTAGGGTAGGACACGCCAGGCTTAGGCTAAGGCTAGGGCTCCCCTAGCCTAAGGCTAGGGAACACGTAGTCTTAGGCTAGGTCACCCCTAGGCTTAGGATAAGGCTAGGGCTCCACTAGCCTAATGCTAGGGCACCCCTAGGCTTAGGCTAGGGCACCCATAGCTTAGGCTAAGGCTAGGGCTCCCCTAGCCTAAGGCTACGGCACCCCTAGGCTTAGGCTAGGTCACCCCTAGGCTTAGGCTAGGACACCCCTAGGCTTACGCTAGGACACACCAGGCTTAGGCTAAGGCTAGGGCTCCCCTAGCCTAAGGCTAGGGCACACCTAGGCTTAGGCTAGGTCACCCCTAGGCTTAGGCTTGGGAACCCCTAGGGTTAGGCTATGGCACCCCTAGGCTAAGGCTAAGGCACCCCTAGGCTTAGGCTAAGGCTAGGGCTCCCCTAGGCTTAGGCTAGGGCACCCCTCGGCTTAGGCTAGGGCACCCCTCGGCTTGGGCTAGGGCACCCCTAGACTTAGGCTAGGGCAACCCTAAGCTTAGGCTAAGGCTAGGGATCCCCTAGACTCAGGCTAGGGCACCCCTAGGCTCAGGCTAGCGCGCCCCTAGGCTTAGGTTAGGGCACACCTAGGCTTAGGCTAGGGCACCCCTAGGCTTAGGCTAGGGTACCCCTAGCTTAGGCAAAGGCTAGGGCTCCTCTTGGCTTAGGCTAGGGCATTCCTAGGCTTAGGCTAGGGCACCCCTAGGCTTAGGCTAAGGCTAGGGTTCCCCTAGCCTTAGGCTAAGGCTCCCCAAGCCTTAGGCTAGGGCACCCCATAGGCTTAGGTAAAGGCTAGGGCTCCCCTAGACTTAGGATAGGGCTCCCCTAGCCTTAGGCTAGGGCACCCCTAGGCTTAGGCTTAGGCTACGGCTCCCCTAGCCTTAGGCTAGGGCTCTCTTAGCCTTAGGATAGGGCATCCCTAGGCTTAGGCTAAGGCGAGGGCTCCCCTAGCCGTAGGCTAGGGCACCCCTAAGCTTAGGCTCGGGCACCCCTAGACTTAGGCGAGTGCTCCACTAGCCTTAGGCTACGGCTCCCCTAGGCTTAGTCCAGGGCTCCCCTAGCCTTAGGCTAGGGCTCCCCTAGGCTTAGGCTAGGGATCCTTTAGCTTTAGGCTAGTGCTCCCCTAGCCTTAGGGTAGGGCACCCCTAGGGTTAGGCTAGGGCTCCGCTAGCCTTAGGCTAGGGCACCCCTAGGTTTAGGCTAAGGCTAGGGCTCTTCTAGCCTTAGGCTAGGGTTCTCCTAGCCTTAGGCTAGGGCACCCCTAGGCTTAGGCTAGGGCTCCCCTAGCCTTATGCTCGGGCTCCCCTAGCCCTAGGCTAGGGTTGCCCTATCCTTAGGCTAGGGCACGCTTAGGCTTAGGCTAGGGCACCCCAAGGCTTAGGCTAAGGCTACGGCTCCCCTAGCCTCAGGCTAGGGCACCTTTAGACTCAGGTTAGGGCCCCCCTAGGCTTGGGCTAGGGCACCCCTAGACTTAGGCTACGGCAACCCTAAGCTTAAGCTAAGGCTAGGGATCCCCTAGACTCAGGCTAGGGCACCCCTAGGCTCAGGCTAGCACGCCCCTAGGCTTAGGCTAGGGCACACCTAGGCTTAGGCTAGGGCACCCCTAGGCTTAAGCTAGGACACCCCTAGGCTTACGCTAAGGCTAGGGCTCCCCTAGCCTAAGGCTAGGGCACACCTAGGCTTAGGCTAGGGCACCCCTAGGCTTAGGCTAGGACACCACTAGGCTTAGGTTAGGGCACCCCTAGGCTTAAGCTAGGGCTGCCCAAGGCTAAGGCTAAGGCACCCCTAGACTTAGGCTAGGGCACCCCTAGGCTTAGGCTAATGCTAGGGCTCCCCTAGCCTAATGCTAGGGCACCCCTAGGCTTAGGCTAGGGTACCCATAGCTTAGGCTAAGGCTATGGCACCCCTAGCCGAAGGCTAGGGCACCCCTATGCTTAGGCTAGGGCACCCCTAGGCTTAGGCAAGGGTACCCCTAGGCTTAGGCTAGCACCCCTAGGCTTAGGCTAAGGCTACGGCTCCCCTAGCCTTAGGCTAGGGCACCTTCAGACTCAGGCTAGGGCCGCCCTAGGCTTGGGCTAGGGCACCCCTAGACTTAGGTTAGGGCAACCCTAAGCTTAGGCTAAGGCTAGGGATCCCCAAGACTCAGGCTAGGGCACCCCTAGGCTCAGGATAGCACGCCCCTTGGCTTAGGCTAGGGCACACCTAGGCTTAGGCTAGGGCACACCTAGGCTTAAGCTAGGACACCCCTAGGCTTACGCAAAGGCTAGGGCTCCCCTAGCCTAAGGCTAGGGCACACCTAGGCTTAGGCTAGGGCACCCCTAGGCTTAGGCTAGGACACCCCTAGGCTTAGGTTAGGGCACCCCTAGGCTTAAGCTAGGGCTGCCCAAGGCTTAGGCTAGGGCAACCCTAGGCTTAGGCTAGGGCAACCCTAGGCTTAGGCTAGGGCACCCATAGCTTAGGCTAAGGCTAGGGCACCCCTAGCCTAAGGCTAGGGCACCCCTAGGCTTAGGCTAGGGCACCCATAGCTTAGGCTAAGGCTAGGGCTCCCCTAGCCTAAGGCTACGGCACCCCTAGGCTTAGGCTAGGTCACCCCTAGGCTTAGGCTAGGACACCCCTAGGCTTAGGGTAGGACACACCAGGCTTAGGCTAAGGCTAGGGCTCCCCTAGCCTAAGGCTAGGGCACACGTAGTCTTAGGCTAGGTCACCCCTAGGCTTAGGCTAAGGCTAGGGCTCCACTAGCCTAATGCTAGGGCACCCCTAGGCTTAGGCTAGGGCACCCATAGCTTAGGCTAAGGCTAGGGCTCCCCTAGCCTAAGGCTACGGCACCCCTAGGCTTAGGCTAGGTCACCCCTAGGCTTAGGCTAGGACACCCCTAGGCTTACGCTAGGACACACCAGGCTTAGGCTAAGGCTAGGGCTCCCCTAGCCTAAGGCTAGGGCACACCTAGGCTTAGGCTAGGTCACCCCTAGGCGTAGGCTTGGGAACCCCTAGGGTTAGGCTATGGCACCCCTAGGCTAAGGCTAAGGCACCCCTAGGCTTAGGCTAAGGCTAGGGCTCCCCTAGGCTTAGGCTAGGGCACCCCTCGGCTTAGGCTAGGGCACCCCTCGGCTTGGGCTAGGGCACCCCTAGACTTAGGCTAGGGCAACCCTAAGCTTACGCTAAGGCTAGGGATCCCCTAGACTCAGGCTAGGGCACCCCTAGGCTCAGGCTAGCGCGCCCCTAGGCTTAGGTTAGGGCACACCTAGGCTTAGGCTAGGGCACCCCTAGGCTTAGGCTAGGGTACCCGTAGCTTAGGCAAAGGCTAGGGCTCCTCTTGGCTTAGGCTAGGGCATTCCTAGGCTTAGGCTAGGGCACCCCTAAGCTAAGGCTAAGGCTAGGGCTCCCCTAGCCTAAGGCTAGGGCACCGCTAGGCTTAGTCTAAAGCTAGGGTTCCCATATCCTTAGGCTAGGGCTCCCCGAGCCTTTGGCTAGGGCACCCCTAGGCTTAGGATAAGGCTAGGGCTCCCCTAGGCTTAGGCTAGGGCACCCCTAGGCTTAGGCTAAGGCTATGGCTCCCTTTTCCTAAGGATAGGGCACCCCTAGCTTAAGGCTAGGGCACACCTAGGATTAGGCTAGGGCACCCCTAGGCTTAGGCTAGGGAACCCTTAGGCTTAGTCTATGGCACCCCTAGGCTTAGCCTATGGCACCCCTAGGCTTAGGATAAGGCTAAGGCTCCCCTAGCCTAAGGCTAGGGCACCCCTAGGCTTAGGGTAGGGGTCCCCTAGGCTTAGGATAGGGCACCCCTAGCTTTAGGCTAGGGCACCCCTAGGTTTAGGCTAGGGCACCCCTAGGCTTAGGCTATGGCACACCTAGGCTTAGGCTAAGGCTAGGGCTCCCATAGCCTAAGGATAGGGCACCCCTTGGCTTAGGCTAGGGTACCCCTAGGCTTAGGCTAGGGCACTCCTAGGTTTAGGCTAGGGCACCCCTAGGCTTAGGCTAGGGCATTCTGAGGCTTAGGCTAAGGCTACGGCTCCCCTAGCCTCAGGCTAGGGCACCTTTAGACTCAGGCAAGGGCCCCCCTAGACTTTGGCTAAGGCTAGGTCTCCCCTAGCCTTAGGCTATGACTCCCCTAGCATTAGGCTAGGGCTCCCCTAGCCTTGGATAGGGCACCCCTAGACCCTGGCTAACGCTAGGGCTCCCCTAGCCTAAGGCTAGGGCACCCCTAGGCTTAGGCTAAGGCTAGGGCTCCCCTAGCCTTAGGCTAAGGCTCCCCAAGCCTTAGGCTAGGGCACCCCATAGGCTTAGGTAAAGGCTAGGGCTCCCCTAGACTTAGGATAGGGCTCCCCTAGCCTTAGGCTAGGGCACCCCTAGGCTTAGGCTTAGGCTACGGCTCCCCTAGCCTTAGGCTAGGGCTCTCTTAGCCTTAGGATAGGGCATCCCTAGGCTTAGGCTAAGGCGAGGGCTCCCCTAGCCTTAGGCTAGGGCACCCCTAAGCTTAGGCTCGGGCACCCCTAGACTTAGGCGAGTGCTCCACTAGCCTTAGGCTACGGCTCCCCTAGGCTTAGGCTAAGGCTAGGGCTCCCCTAACTTAGGCTAGGACACCCATAGGCTTAGGCAAGGGCTCCTCTAGCCTTAGGTTCGGGCACCCCTAGGCTTAGGATAAGGTTAGGGCTCCCCTAGCCTTAGGCTATGGCAACCCTAAGCTTAGGCTAAGGCTAGGTTTCTCCTAGCCTTAGGCTAGGGTTCTCCTAGCCTTAGGCTAGGGCACCCCTAGGCTTAGGCTAGGGCTCCCATGGCCCTAGGATAGGGTTCCCCTATCCTTAGGCCAGGACACCCCTAGGCTTAGTCCAGGGCTCCCCTAGCCTTAGGCTAGGGCTCCCCTAGGCTTAGGCTAGGGCTCCCTTAGGCTTAGGCTAGGGCTCCCCTAGCCTTAGGTTCGGGCACCCCTAGGTTTTGGCATGGGCTCCCCTAGCCTTAGACTAGGGCACCCCTAGGCTTAGGCTATGACTGCCCTAGCCTTAGGCTGCGGCACCCCTAGGCTTAGGCTAAGGCTAGGGATCCCCTAGCCTTAGGCTTGGACTCCCCTAGCCTTAGTTTGGGGCACCCCTAGGCTTAGGCTAGGGCTCCCCTAGCCTTAGGCTAGGGCTCCCCTAGGCTTAGGCTAGGGATCCTTTAGCTGTAGGCTAGTGCTCCCCTAGCCTTAGGGTAGGGCACCCCTAGGCTTAGGCTAGGGCTCCCCTAGCCTTAGGCTAGGGCACCCCTAGGTTTAGGCTAAGGCTAGGGCTCTTCTAGCCTTAGGCTAGGGTTCTCCTAGCCTTAGGCTAGGGCACCCCTAGGCTTAGGCTAGGGCTCCCCTAGCCTTATGCTCGGGCTCCCCTAGCCCTAGGCTAGGGTTCCCCTATCCTTAGGCTAGGGCACGCCTAGGCTTAGGCTAGGGCACCTCAAGGCTTAGGCTAAGGCTACGGCTCCCCTAGCCTCAGGCTAGGGCACCTTTAGACTCAGGTTAGGGCCCCCCTAGGCTTGGGCTAGGGCACCCCTAGACTTAGGCTATGGCAACCCTAACCTTAAGCTAAGGCTAGGGATCCCCTAGACTCAGGCTAGGACACCCCTAGGCTCAGGCTAGCACGCCCCTAGGCTTAGGCTAGGGCACACCTAGGCTTAGGCTAGGGCACCCCTAGGCTTAAGCTAGGACACCCCTAGGCTTACGCTAAGGCTAGGGCTCCCCTAGCCTAAGGCTAGGGCACACTTAGGCTTAGGCTAGGGCACCCCTAGGCTTAGGCTAGGACACCACTAGGCTTAGGTTAGGGCACCCCTAGGCTTAAGCTAGGGCTGCCCAAGGCTAAGGCTAAGGCACCCCTAGACTTAGGCTAGGGCACCCCTAGGCTTAGGCTAATGCTAGGGCTCCCCTAGCCTAATGCTAGGGCACCCCTAGGCTTAGGCTAGGGTACCCATAGCTTAGGCTAAGGCTATGGCACCCCTAGCCAAAGGCTAGGGCACCCCTATGCTTAGGCTAGGGCACCCCTAGGCTTAGGCAAGGGTACCCCTAGGCTTAGGCTAGCACCCCTAGGCTTAGGCTAAGGCTACGGCTCCCCTAGCCTTAGGCTAGGGCACCTTCAGACTCAGGCTAGGGCCGCCCTAGGCTTGGGCTAGGGCACCCCTAGACTTAGGCTAGGGCAACCCTAAGCTTAGGCTAAGGCTAGGGATCCCCATGACTCAGGCTAGGGCACGCCTAGGCTCAGGATAGCACGCCCCTTGGCTTAGGCTAGGGCATACCTAGGCTTAGGCTAGGGCACACCTAGGCTTAAGCTAGGACACCCCTAGGCTTACGCAAAGGCTAGGGCTCCCCTAGCCTAAGGCTAGGGCACACCTAGGCTTAGGCTAGGGCACCCCTAGGCTTAGGCTAGGACACCCCTAGGCTTAGGTTAGGGCACCCCTAGGCTTAAGCTAGGGCTGCCCAAGGCTTAGGCTAGGGCACCCCTAGGCTTAGGCTAGGGCACCCCTAGGCTTAGGCTAGGGCACCCATAGCTTAGGCTAAGGCTAGGGCACCCCTAGCCTAAGGCTAGGGCACCCCTAGCCTTAGGCCAAGTCACCCCTAGGCTTAGGCTAGGACACCCCTAGGCTTAGGGTAGGACACACCAGGCTTAGGCTAAGGCTAGGGCTCCCCTAGCCTAAGGCTAGGGCACACGTAGTCTTAGGCTAGGTCACCCCTAGGCTTAGGCTAAGGCTAGGGCTCCACTAGCCTAATGCTAGGGCACCCCTAGGCTTAGGCTAGGGCACCCATAGCTTAGGCTAAGGCTAGGGCTCCCCTAGCCTAAGGCTATGGCACCCCTAGGCTTAGGCTAGGTCACCCCTAGGCTTAGGCTAGGACACCCCTAGGCTTACGCTAGGACACACCAGGCTTAGGCTAAGGCTAGGGCTCCCCTAGCCTAAGGCTAGGGCACACCTAGGCTTAGGCTAGGTCACCCCTAGGCGTAGGCTTGGGAACCACTAGGGTTAGGCTATGGCACCCCTAGGCTAAGGCTAAGGCACCCCTAGGCTTAGGCTAAGGCTAGGGCTCCCCTAGGCTTAGGCTAGGGCACCCCTCGGCTTAGGCTAGGGCACCCCTCGGCTTGGGCTAGGGCACCCCTAGACTTAGGCTAGGGCAACCCTAAGCTTACGCTAAGGCTAGGGATCCCCTAGACTCAGGCTAGGGCACCCCTAGGCTCAGGCTAGCGCGCCCCTAGGCTTAGGTTAGGGCACACCTAGGCTTAGGCTAGGGCACCCCTAGGCTTAGGCTAGGGTACCCCTAGCTTAGGCAAAGGCTAGGGCTCCTCTTGGCTTAGGCTAGGGCATTCCTAGGCTTAGGCTAGGGCACCCCTAAGCTAAGGCTAAGGCTAGGGCTCCCCTAGCCTAAGGCTAGGGCACTGCTAGGCTTAGTCTAAAGCTAGGGTTCCCATATCCTTAGGCTAGGGCTCCCCGAGCCTTTGGCTAGGGCACCCCTAGGCTTAGGATAAGGCTAGGGCTCCCCTAGGCTTAGGCTAGGGCACCCCTAGGCTTAGGCTAAGGCTATGGCTCCCTTTTCCTAAGGATAGGGCACCCCTAGCTTAAGGCTAGGGCACACCTAGGATTAGGTTAGGGCACCCCTAGGCTTAGGCTAGGGAACCCTTAGGCTTAGTCTATGGCACCCCTAGGCTTAGCCTATGGCACCCCTAGGCTTAGGATAAGGCTAAGGCTCCCCTAGCCTAAGGCTAGGGCACCCCTAGGCTTAGGGTAGGGGTCCCCTAGGTTTAGGATAGGGCACCCCTAGCTTTAGGCTAGGGCACCCCTAGGTTTAGGCTAGGGCACCCCTAGGCTTAGGCTATGGCACACCTAGGCTTAGGCTAAGGCTAGGGCTCCCCTAGCCTAAGGATAGGGCACCCCTTGGCTTAGGCTAGGGTACCCCTAGGCTTAGGCTAGGGCACTCCTAGGTTTAGGCTAGGGCACCCCTAGGCTTAGGCTAGGGCATTCTGAGGCTTAGGCTAAGGCTACGGCTCCCCTAGACTCAGGCTAGGGCACCTTTAGAATCAGGCAAGGGCCCCCCTAGACTTTGGCTAAGGCTAGGTCTCCCCTAGCCTTAGGCTATGACTCCCCTAGCATTAGGCTAGGGCTCCCCTAGCCTTGGATAGGGCACCCCTAGGCCCTGGCTAACGCTACGGCTCCCCTAGCCTTAGGCTAGGGCACCCCTAGGCTAAGGCTAGGGCTCCCCTAGCCTTAGGCTAAGGCTCCCCAAGCCTTAGGCTAGGGCACCCCATAGGCTTAGGTAAAGGCTAGGGCTCCCCTAGACTTAGGATAGGGCTCCCCTAGCCTTAGGCTAGGGCACCCCTAGGCTTAGGCTTAGGCTACGGCTCCCCTAGCCTTAGGCTAGGGCTCTCTTAGCCTTAGGATAGGGCATCCCTAGGCTTAGGCTAAGGCGAGGGCTCCCCTAGCCTTAGGCTAGGGCACCCCTAAGCTTAGGCTCGGGCACCCCTAGACTTAGGCGAGTGCTCCACTAGCCTTAGGCTACGGCTCCCCTAGGCTTAGGCTAAGGCTAGGGCTCCCCTAACTTAGGCTAGGACACCCATAGGCTTAGGCAAGGGCTCCTCTAGCCTTAGGTTCGGGCACCCCTAGGCTTAGGCTAAGGCTAGGGCTCCCCTAGCCTTAGGCTATGGCACCCCTAAGCTTAGGCTAAGGCTAGGTTTCTCCTAGCCTTAGGCTAGGGTTCTCCTAGCCTTAGGCTAGGGCACCCCTAGGCTTAGGCTAGGGCTCCCATGGCCCTAGGATAGGGTTCCCCTATCCTTAGGCCAGGACACCCCTGGCTTAGTCCAGGGCTCCCCTAGCCTTAGGCTAGGGCTCCCCTAGGCTTAGGCTAGGGCTCCCTTAGGCTTAGGGTAGGGCTCCCCTAGCCTTAGGTTCGGGCACCCCTAGGTTTTGGCATGGGATCCCCTAGCCTTAGACTAGGGCACCCCTAGGCTTAGGCTATGACTGCCCTAGCCTTAGGCTACGGCACCCCTAGGCTTAGGCTAAGGCTAGGGATCCCCTAGCCTTAGGCTTGGACTCCCCTAGCCTTAGTTTGGGGCACCCCTAGGCTTAGGCTAGGGCTCCCCTAGCCTTAGGCTAGGGCTCCCCTAGGCTTAGGCTAGGGATCCTTTAGCTTTAGGCTAGTGCTCCCCTAGCCTTAGGGTAGGGCACCCCTAGGCTTAGGCTAGGGCTCCCCTAGCCTTAGGCTAGGGCACCCCTAGGTTTAGGCTAAGGCTAGGGCTCTTCTAGCCTTAGGCTAGGGTTCTCCTAGCCTTAGGCTAGGGCACCCCTAGGCTTAGGCTAGGGCTCCCCTAGCCTTATGCTCGGGCTCCCCTAGCCCTAGGCTAGGGTTCCCCTATCCTTAGGCCAGGGCACGCCTAGGCTTAGGCTAGGGCACCCCAAGGCTTAGGCTAAGGCTAGGCATCCCCTAGCCTTAGGCTAGGACTCCCCTAGCCTTAGTTTAGGGCACCCCTAGGCTTAGGCTCGGGCTCCCCTAGCCTTAGGCTAGGGCTCCCCTAGGCTTAGGCTAGGGCTCCCTTAGCTTTAGGCTAGTGCTCCACTAGCCTTAGGGTAGGGCACCCCTAGGCTTAGGCTAAGGGTTGGGCTCCCCTAGCCTTAGGCTAGTGCTCCCCAACCTTAGGCTAGGGCACCCCTAGGCTTAGGCTAAGGCTAGCACTCCCCTAGCCTTAGGATACGGCTCCCCTAGCCTTAAGCTACGGCTCCCCTAGCCTTAGGCTAGGGCACCCATAGGCTTTGGCTAGGGAACCCATAGGCTTAGGCTAAGGCTAAGGCTCCCCTAGCCTTAGGTATGGCAGCCCTAGGCTTAGGCTTGTGCTCCCCTAGTCTAAGGCTAGGGCACACCTAGGATTAGGCTAGGGCACCCCTAGGCTTAGGCTAACGCTAGGGCTCCCATAGGCTTAGGCTAGGGCACCCCTAGGCTTAGGCTATGGCACCCCTAGGCTTAGGCTAACGCTAGGACTCCCCTAGCCTTAGGCGAGGGCTCCCCTAGGCTTAGGCTAGGGCTCCCTTAGCTTTATGCTAGGGCTCCCATAGCCTAAGGGTAGGGTACCCCTAGGCTTAGGCTAGGGCTCCCCTAGCCTTAGGCTAGGGCACCCCTAGGCTTAGGCTAAGGCTCCTCTAGCCTTAGGTTCGGGCACCCCTAGGCTTAGGATAAGACTAGGGCTCCCCTAGCTTAGGCTAGGACACCCCTAAGCTTAGGCTAAGGCTAGGGCTCTCCTAGCCATAGGCTAGGGTTCTCCTAGCCTTAGGCTAGGGCACCCCTAGGCTTAGGCTAGGGCTCCCCTAGCCTTAGGCTCGGGCTCCCGTAGCCCTAGGCTAGGGTTCCCCTATTCTTAGGCCACGGCACTCCTACGCTAAGTCAACGGCTCCCCTAGCCTTAGGCTACGCCTCCCCTAACCTTATGCTAGGGCACCCCTAGGCTTAGGCTAGGGTTCCCCTAGACTTAGGCTAGGGCTCACCTAGCCTTAGGCTAGTGCTCCCCTATCCTTAGGCCTGGGCACCCTTAGGCTTAGTCCAGGGTTCCCCTAGCTTTAGGCTAGGGCTCCCCTAGCCTTAGGCTAGGGCTCCCCTAGGCTTAGGCTCGGGCACCCCTTGGCTTAGGCTAGGGCTATCCTAGTCTTAGGCTAGGGCTCCCCTAACCTTATGCTAGGGCACCCCAGGCTTAGGCTAAGGCTAAGGCTCCCCTAGCCTTAGGCTAAAGCTCCCCTAGCCTTAGGTTAGGGCACCCCTAGGCTTAGGCTAGGGCTCCCTTAGGCTTAGGCTAGGGCTCCCCTTAGCCTTAGGCTAGGGCTCCCTGAGCCTTAGGCTAGGGCACCCCTAGGCTTAGGCTAAGGCTAAGGCTCTCCTAGCCTTAGGCGAGGGCACCCCTAGGCTTAGGCTAAGGCTAGGTCTCCCCTAGCCTTAGGCTAGGGCACCCATAGGCTTAGGATAGGGCTCCTCTAGCCTTAGGTTCAGGCACCCCTAAGCTTAGCTTAGAGATAGGGCTCCCCTAGCCTTAGGCTAGGGCACCCCAAGCTTACGCTAAGGCTAGTGCTCGCCTAGGCTTAGGCTCGGGCACCCCTAGGCTTAGGCTAGGGCTCCACTAGCCTTAGGCTAGTGCTCCCCTAACCTTATGCTAGGGCACCCCTAGGTTTAGACTAAGGCTAGGGTTCCCCTAGCCTTAGGCTAGGGCACCCCTAGGCTAAGGCTCGGGCACCCCTAGGCTTAGGCTAGGGCTCCAGTAGCCTTAGCTAGGGCTCCCCTAGCCTTAGCTTAGGGCTCCCCTAGCCTTAGGCTAGGGCACCCCTAGGCTTAGGCTTGGGCACCCCTAGGCTTAGGTTAGGGCACCCTTAGTCTTAGGCTTGGGCACCCCTAGGCTTAGGCTATGGCACGCCTAGGCTTAGGATAAGGCTAAGGCTCCCCTAGCCTAATGCTAGGGCACCCCTAGGCTTAGGCTAGGGGACCCCTCGGCTTAGGCAAGGGCACCCCTAGGCTTAGGCTAGGGCACCCCTAGGCTTAGGCTAAGGCTAGGGCTCCCCTAGCCTAAGGCTAGGGCACCCCTTGGCTTAGCCTAGGGTACCCCTAGGCTTAGGCTAGGGCATTCCTACGTTTAGGCTAGGGCACCCATAGGCTTAGGCTAGGGCACCCCTAGGCTTAGGCTAAGGTTATGGCTCCCCTAGCCTTAGGCTAGGGCACCCCTAGCCTTAGGCTAGGGCACCCCTAGGCTTAGGCTAGGGCACCCCTAGGCTGAGGCTAGGGCACCCCTAGGCCTAGGCTAGGGCACCCCTAAGCTTAGGCAAGGGCACCCCTAGGCTTAGGCTAGGGCACCCCTAAGCTTAGGCTAGTGCATCCCTAGGCTTAGGCTAAGGATACGGCTCCCCTAGCCTTAGGCTCGGGCTCCCCTAGCCTTAGGCTCGTGTTCCCCTAGCCTTAGGCTCGGGCTCCCGTAGCCCTAGGCTAGGGTTCCCCTATCCTTAGGCCACGGCACTCCTACACTAAGTCAAGGGCTCCCCTAGCCTTAGGCTACGCCTCCCCTAACCTTATGCTACGGCACCCCTAGGCTTAGGCTAGGGTTCCCCTAGACTTAGGCTAGGGCTCACCTAGCCTTAGGCTAGTGCTCCCCTCTCCTTAGGCCTGGGCACCCCTAGGCTTAGTCCAGGGTTCCCCTAGCCTTAGGCTAGGGCTCCCCTAGCCTTAGGCTAGGGTTCCCCTAGGCTTAGGCTCGGGCACCCCTTGGCTTAGGCTAGGGCTATCCTAGTCTTAGGCTAGGGCTCCCCTAACCTTACGCTAGGGCACCCCAGGCTTAGGCTAAGGCTAGGGCTCCCCTAGCCTTAGGCTAAAGCTCCCCTAGCCTTAGGTTAGGGCACCCCTAGGCTTAGGCTAGGGCTCCCTTAGGCTTAGGCTAGGGCTCCCCTTAGCCTTAGGCTAGGGCTCCCTGAGCCTTAGGCTAGGGCTCCCCTAGGCTTAGGCTCGGGCACACCTTGGCTTAGGCTAGGGCTATCCTAGTCTTAGGCTAGGGCTCCCCTAACCTTATGCTAGGGCACCCCAGGCTTAGGCTAAGGCTAAGGCTCCCCTAGCCTTAGGCTAAAGCTCCCCTAGCCTTAGGTTAGGGCACCCCTAGGCTTAGGCTAGGGCTCCCTTAGGCTTAGGCTAGGGCTCCCCTTAGCCTTAGGCTAGGGCTCCCTGAGCCTTAGGCTAGGGCACCCCTAGGCTTAGGCTAAGGCTAAGGCTCTCCTAGCCTTAGGCGAGGGCACCCCTAGGCTTAGGCTAAGGCTAGGTCTCCCCTAGCCTTAGGCTAGGGCACCCATAGGCTTAGGCTAGGGCTCCTCTAGCCTTAGGTTCAGGCACCCCTAAGCTTAGCTTAGAGATAGGGCTCCCCTAGCCTTAGGCTAGGGCACCCCAAGCTTAGGCTAAGGCTAGTGCTCGCCTAGGCTTAGGCTCGGGCACCCCTAGGCTTAGGCTAGGGCTCCACTAGCCTTAGGCTAGTGCTCCCCTAACCTTATGCTTGGGCACCCCTAGGTTTAGACTAAGGCTAGGGCTTAGGCTAGGGCACCCCTAGGCTAAGGCTCGGGCACCCCTAGGCTTAGGCTAGGGCTCCAGTAGCCTTAGCTAGGGCTCCCCTAGCCTTAGGGTAGGGCTCCCCTAGCCTTAGGCTAGGGCACCCCTAGGCTTAGGCTTGGGCACCCCTAGGCTTAGGCTAGGGCACCCTTTGTCTTAGGCTTGGGCACCCCTAGGCTTAGGCTATGGCACGCCTAGGCTTAGGATAAGGCTAAGGCTCCCCTAGCCTAATGCTAGGGCACCCCTAGGCTTAGGCTAGGGGACCCCTAGGCTTAGGCTAGGGCACCCCTAGGCTTAGGCTAGGGCCCCCCTAGGCTTAGGCTAAGGCTAGGGCTCCCCTAGCCTAAGGCTAGGGCACCGCTTGGCTTAGGCTAGGGTACCCCTAGGCTTAGGCTAGGGCATTCCTACGTTTAGGCTAGGGCACCCATAGGCTTAGGCTAGGGCACCCCTAGGCTTAGGCTAAGGTTATGGTTCCCCTAGCCTTAGGCTAGGGCACCCCTAGGCTTAGGCTAGGGCACCCCTAGGCTGAGGCTAGGGCACCCCTAGGCCTAGGCTAGGGCACCCCTAGGCTTAGGCTAGGGCACCCCTAGGCTTAGGCTAGTGCATCCCTAGGCTTAGGATAAGGCTACGGCTCCCCTAGCCTTAGGCTCGGGCTCCCCTAGCCTTAGGCTCGTGTTCCCCTACGCTTAGGCTCGGACACCCATAGCCTTAGGTAGGGCTCCCCTAGCCTTGGCTAGGGCACCGCTAGTCTTCGGCAAACGCTAGGGCTCCCATAGCCTTAGGCTAGGGCTCTCCGAGCCTTAGGCTAGGGCATCCCTAGGCTAAGGCTCGGGCACCCCTAGGCTTAGGCTAGGGCTCCACTAACCTTAGGCTAGGGCTACCCTAGCCTTAGGGTAGGGCTCCCCTAGCCTTAGGCTAGGGCACCCCTAGGCTTAGGCTCGGGCACCCCTAGGCTTAGGCTAAGGCTTGGGCTCCCCTAGCCTAAGGCTAGGGTACCCCTAGCTTAGGATTGGGAACCCCTAGGCTTGGGCTATGGCACCCCTAGGCTAAGGCTAGGGAACCCCTAGGCTTACGCTAAGGCTAGGGCTCCCCTAGCCTTAGGCTAGGGCACCCCTAGGCTTAGGCTCGGGCTCCCCTAACCTTAGGCTAGGGCTCCCCTAGCCTTAGGCTAGGGCACCCATAGGCTTAGGCTAGGGCACCCATAGGCTTAGGCTAAGGCTGGGATCCCCTAGCCTTAGGCTAGGGCTCCCCTAGACTTAGGCTAGTGCTCCCCTAGCCTAAGGCTAGGGCACCCCAAGGCTTAGGCTAAGGCACCCCTAGGCTTAGGCTAAGGCTAGGGCTCCCCTAGCCTTAGGTTAGGGCTCCGCTAACCTTGTGTTAGGGCACCCCTAGGCTTATGCTAAGGGTATCGCTCCCCTAGCCTTAGGCTAGGGCTCCCCTTGCCTTAGGCTAGGGCTCCCCTAGCCTTAGGCTAGGGCACCCCTAGGCTTAGGCTAGGGCACCCCTAGGCTTAGGCTAGGGCACTCCTAGACTTAGGCTAAGGCTAGGGCTCCCCTAGCCTTAGGCTAGGGCACCACTAGGCTTAGGCTAGAGCTCCCATAGCCTTAGGCTCGGGCACCCCTAGGCTTAGGGTAAGGCTAGGGCTCCCCTAGCCTTAGGCTAGGGCTCCCCTTGCCTTAGGTTCGGGCACCCCTAGGCTTAGGCTAAGGCTCCATTAGCCTTAGGCTAGGGCTCCCCTAACCTTATGCCTTAGCCTTAGCTTTAGGTTAGGGAACCCCTAGGCTTAGGCTAAGGATAGGGCTCCCCTAGCCTTAGGTTAGGGCTCCCCTAGGCTTAGGCTAGGGCTCCTTTAACTTTAAGCTAGGGCTCCCCTAGCCTTAGGGTAGGGCACCCCTAGGCTTAGGCTAGGGCTCCCCTAGCCTTAGGCTAGGGCACCCCTAGGCTTAGGCTAAGGCTCGGGCTCCCCTAGCCTTAGGCTAGTGCTCCCTAACTTTAGGCTAGGGCACCCCTAGGCTTAGGCTAAGGCTAGCACTCCCCTAGCCTTAGGCTACGGCTCGCTTAGTCTTAGGCAAAGGCTCCCCTAGCCTTAGGCAAGGGCATCCATAGGCTTAGGCTAAGGCTAGGGCTCCCCTAGCTTTAGGCTAGGGCTCCCCTAGCCTTAGGCTAGGGCACACATAGGCTTAGGCTAGGGCACCCATAGGCTTAGTCTAAGGCTAAGGCTCCCCTAGCCTGAGGTATGGCAGCCCTTGGCTTAGGCTTGGGCTCCCCTAGCCTTAGGCTCGGGCACCCCTAGGCTTAGGCTAAGGCTAGGGCTCCCCAAGCCTTATGCTAGGGCTCTCCTAGCCTTACACTAGGGCACCCCTAGGCTTAGGCTAAGGCTCGGGCACCCCTATTCTTAGGCTAGGGCTCCACTAGCCTTAGGCTAGGGCTCCCCTAGGATTAAGTTAATGCTAGGGCTCCCCTAACCTTAGGCTAAGGCTCTCCTAGCCTTAGGCTAGGGCACCACTAGGCTAAGGCTCGGGCACCCCTAGTCTTAGGCTAGGGCTCCACTAGCCTTAGTCTAGGGCTACCCTAGCCTTAGCGTAGGGCTCCCCTTGCCTTAGGCTAGGGCACCACTAGGATTAGGCTAAGGATAGGGCTCCCCTAGCCTTAGGATAGGGCACCCCTAGGCTTAGGCTAGGGCTCCCCTAGCCTTAGGTTCGGGCACCCCTAGGCTTAGTCTAAGGCTAGGGCTCCCCTAGCCTTAGGTTAGGGCACCCCTAGCCTTAGACTAGGGCACCCCTAGGCTTAGGCTAGGACTCCCCTAACCTTAGGTTAGGGCACCCCTAGGCTTAGGCTAGGGTTCCCTTAGCCTTAGGCTAGGGCTCCCCTAGCCTATGCTATGGCTCCCATAGCCTTAGGCTTGGACTCCCCTAACCTTAGGTTATGGCATCCCTAGGCTTAGGCTAGGGCTCCCCTAGCCTTAGGCTAGGGCTCCCCTAGCTTTACGCTAGTGCTCCTCAACCTTAGTCTAGGACACCACTATGCTTAGGCTAAGGCTAGCGCTCCCCTAGCCTTACGCTACGGCTCCCCTAACC